>NC_138736.1:31989666-32534666 GCF_965113295.1 Leuciscus leuciscus | reverse complement strand
GACTTTCTTGTGCTTCAATGTATCTTCGGGGTTCTTGTTAACTCTTTCCCGCCAAGTTTTTCCGGCAATCCGTGCACTGTTAGACGGTAGGGGGCGCTGTTACGGATCTTCTGAAATAGTACAGCATCTCTGGATCCAAAAACAAGAGATGTAAAAGATCTGCATAAACAAGAAGGAGCAGATAAAGTTATTTACGCACAAGTAAGCTAATATGATCACCAATCATTCAACAGCATAAAAATCAAAACTGCCTAACGTTACAGGTGAAAATGTTGAACCCAGGACGAGGACGGTGAAGCTTTGGGGGAGTTGATGGACTCGATCTACTTTTTGATAATCATTCTGTATCCAGACAAAGTCTTTGACAAAAACGCAAAGTTGTTTTTATGAAATTTAATCACATTCGAGTGTGAATGAAGCTTGACTAAAATGGTTATTTTGTTGTCTAAAAGCAGAAGCTCTATTCTTTCTTTTTATATGTTGACTGTTTACATATTCATAGGAGAAAATATTCTGGGGGCCATGAAAGTTTGTGAATATGATCAAAAATGCTGGCGGTGGCTGGCGACTTAAAAATAAAATCTATTTTAGAAACATAACTATGTGGCATGATTTTTTTTGGGGGGGGGGTTGGTAATTTGACTTAAATTTATTCAGGTAATCTTCATCCTGCTGTGTAATTGTCTCATTAGGTGGCGAAGACGAAGCAGCAGATCGAGGAGCAGAAGATGCAGGTGCAAGTGGTGGAGCGCTCGCAACAAATCATGCTGCAGGAACAGGAGATCACACGCAAGGAGAAAGAGCTGGAGGCCAAAGTCATGAAACCAGCCGATGCCGAGCGATACCGGCTGGAGAAACTGGCACAAGCCGAGCGGTGAGATCAGTTCAGATATCTGTTTGTTTTAAAGGGGTCATTGGATGCCCATTTTCCACAAGTTGGTACGATTCTTTAGGGTCTTAATGGGTGATAATGAGCAACCGCTCACCCCACCCCTCTCTTCCATGGGGGGTGTCGACACAAGACACGTAAAGTGCTGCCTTGGCGGACCGTATACAAATGGCTGAGGGCGTAAATATGCTAATACGGGACAGTCCGTCAGTGGTCGTGGGCGGAGCATGAGCAATATGACATCATATTGCTCAGAAAATCCAAACGGCTTGATTATTGATAGTGTTTAGGCTTTTTGAGGATTAAAAAAGGAGTGAATGGATTTTTTTCATTGTATGGTGGTTGTGTCCACACACTCCAAAGACACATTTATATGCAAACACCATATACAAGTGAATTGTGCATCCGATGACCCCTTTAACATATAACGTGAAGTTCAATTTCCACAAACATTTACCAATTACTTTTGTGTGTAATTTCTGCTCTAGTGTCATACAAAATTGCAAAAATACTATTTTAGCATAGAAGTGCCCCTACTATGCTTGTTCAGATTTTACCTTACATGTAGTGTGTAAATTCGCTGTTTGTAAATGAAAAAGGTTTGCAAATTTTCAAAGGTCAAAGAACACGACAAATATTGTCTCCTAAAAGAAAGAATCAAGTCTGAACAGCCTGAAACGTCAATTTCAGTCTTACTATGTAGGTTTGTAACAAATGTACGTAATGCTTGCTTATGTTCTCCATTGACTGCTTGCGAACATCATTTACTTTGGCCTGGTTTCAAACACTGTAAATTTAACTGAGACCTGGAAAAGTTTGGTTTGTGTTGTTGAAATGTCGAGAAGATGGTCAACTTTACATGTGCTTCCAACAGATGAGGACTTGAATTAATATGGTAAAATTACACCATTGTTACTGTTTGAATCACTGTATATATAAGTGCTGAAGAAGCCCTCGGAGCTGAAATTCAGATAGGGTAATGTTTGGTTGGTAATGGTGTTCGACATGTGCTGTAAGCAGTAGGGCCATCTGACCAATCAGAGCAGAGTAGCTCACGGAAAGGAGGGATTTAGTGAGACTGAATCCTTTATCGATCCATTTCAGACACTGTCAGAAAAGAGGAGATACTGCAATGTATATTTTGAGAAAATTTTAGTGTTTTTTAACCTTGGATGCATGTAAACCTATTGTAAGAGACCTTCATAATTAGGAACCTTTAAAATAGCATAACAGGGACACTTCACAAGCATTAAAAACGCATATATTAATAACAGTAGTTTTTAATTAGTTAATAAGTTAGGTTAATATAGGTAAATATATTGAATGTGTAAGTTATTACTGTAAAGTGTTCTCTCTCTGACATCATCTGGCCTTTTTATGCTCTCCACCAGTCTTCAGCTAATCATGGAGGCAGAAGCTGAGGCCGAATCCATCAAAGTAAGTGATCCGCCATCTCTAATAATAAGACCCTATATTTAAAATAAAACTGTTTGTGTTATAAATATGTTATCTGTGTCTCTAAACTTCACAAAGCAGATTTTGTGTTTGTAAATTGGTATGTTAGCTCACACACTTGCTCTGATCAGGTGAGAGGAGAGGCCGAAGCGTACGCCGTGGAGGCTAAAGGTCGTGCCGAGGCCGAGCAGATGGCGAAGAAGGCTGAGGCCTTCCAGCAATACAAAGAAGGAGCTATGGTGGACATGCTGCTGGAGAAACTGCCACTGGTGAGAGGGTGTTGTAGAGTGAATTGAATGTTTAGTGTGTATGCAAATGCAATACACAGAAATATATAGCATTTTACTGCAAAAAAGGGAATCATCCTGGGTTACACTTTATTTTGATGGTTCACTTTAGATATTCTACTAACTATAAGTAACTTTGCATCTACATTATGCAAAGTTAACTCTCATTAGACTGTTAGGGTTAGATGTTCGGGTTCGGGTTAGTAGAATTAGTTGGCTTGTAGTTGCAAAGTTAGGGTGTGTTCACACTTGGTTAGTTTTGTCCGGACCAAAAAACAAACAAACATTTAGATCCAGTCTGCTTAGCATTCACATTGGCAGTTTAACACTGAACCTAAAGATGCCAAACCTAAAGGCATAGGGATACGTTCACAACCTGATTGGTCAGCTTTTATTAAACGTACAGTATGGAATTTTTCGCCACTAGGGGTCGCTAACCTATTTACAATAACAAAGGCGTAGTTTGATGACGCAACATTTGCTAAGAATTATGGATCTTGTCGTCAACGTCAAGCCGACCGATCTAATCTATGGATCTAATAATGTTTATGGATGACTGAATACATCGATGCTTTTATCATGACTGTGATATGAAGCAGTTCGGGATTGCTAAGAGACAGCTATCAGCTATCATATAAGGAATATGGACATTTCATTCTACCGAACTAACGTTACACGTGAGTGCAGAATTACTACTCACAGTCACAGGTCAGTGTATTAGACAAATTAAACTTGTGAGGTAACGCAGCGTTGTTTCACTTGGTCTAACATTACACTATCACACTAAACTGCATTTGAATGTGTTGAAATGTATGTGTTAGTTTGTCTGTATGAGACTAGCAGTAAGCTAGATCAACATTAGAATAACATACAGATCATATTCTAACATTTCATCATGTTGAGCTATATAACATTGATTAGTTTTATGTAAATGTGCTCACCTGTTTAATAAAGTACATGTAGAAGCGGTCGAAGTCTCGGACGTGGAGCTCTCGTTTATATACTGTCTATGGGAGCTCTCGACATCTCGAAAACACAGCGCTGATATTGATTCTCGTTTTAGTTCTCCTTTTGTATCCAAAGTCTGCTTGCCATGGTCCATAATGTTTGAACGAAACAACAACAGCGTGCAAATAGACATTGCGAACTACCGTCAGTCGCTTTGGTTACTATCAGAGGGCTCTGGTTCATAGCTCTGGTTGCCATGGCAGTACGAGCGGAAACCAGGGACAACGCGGATATGACGCCATTGACGGTGACAAAACGGAAATAAAGAAACGGGGCGTTTCTCGAATTAAATTACAAATTTCTCCTGGTTTGAAAGTTGTTGGAAACAGTCGGGATAATGTAAGTACACAACTAAAAAAATATATATAACATAGATATAGTGATTTTTGCTATTTTTAAAGCAAAAAAGTTACATATTGTGCCTTTAAGTATATTTCGTGACGGAACTTACCGAACATCCAAAACAATGCTGTGTTCTGGGCTAAATGCGCTCGCTGTATGTGTGTAGCCTACATATGATGGTGTTTTGACCAGCTGAGAACTCGTGAAGAGCTTATAAAATGTGTAAAGGAGTCAAAACAGGGGCAGGAATCCCTCTGTCACACACACAAATGAAGATCTGCTGCGAGGAGACGCGGTTCTGATGCCTGTACTGAACTGTGATGGGCAACATCTCGACTATGACAATAAAAAATGGGTATTCTTGAGCATTCTGTCCTTTTTAGGGTCGCATCTTGTGACACCATGTCCTGTTTTTGGTTTGTTTACATGTCTTTGGTTCGTGTTGCGTTCATATTTATAGAGTTTGTTTGGTATCGGACTGAGACCCATCTTATTAGCTGTCTCGATCCGCTTGTTTGATGCACACCAGGGTTCAGATGGCAGCGTTCACACTTATTCAAATGAACCGCACTAACAGAGCAATCGCACCAGGGTTCGTTTTAATCGAACCAAACATGCCAAGAGTGAACACACCGTGAGATATAGCTAGTAGAATGTCTAAAGTGGACCATCGAGCAGAAAGCAGTTTGATGCAGTTTGAGCTGACATTGTGTATTGATGGTGAATTGTGTTTTTTCTATCCATTAGATGGCCGAGGAAATCAGTAAGCCTCTGTCAGCTGCCAATAAAGTCACCATGGTTTCCAGCGGAGGTGGAGAGATTGGCGCAGCCAAGCTGACAGGTGAAGTGCTCGACATCATGACCAAACTGCCTGAAACCATCGAGAAACTGACCGGCATCAGTATTTCCCAGGTGAAAACAGCATTTCAGATAATCCAAATACAAAAGTTGTTTTCATGCAAATGATCATGACTTTATTTTGTTCATCATGTCGTTTGTGCATATTTTTGCAAGTATAATTGACACAGAATTTCTCTTCTCGTTTAGGTGGCCCGAACCGGTTGAACCCAACGGGATATCACTGTATGCATGCTTTATGGATCTTTCCTTTTATAATTCTCTCACTTTTCTCTCAGTTTCTTTCTTAAACTCTCTCCTCTTTCTGTAACAATGTATTGCTCCTTTTATCTTTCTTGTCTTCTACTCTGCATCTCCTTTGTTTACTCTTTCTCATGTTTCTCTCTCGAGTCTCGACTTACACTTCCTGTCTGTCTTGCCTTGCTGCCAAAACCCAAAGTGCATTTTAATCTAAAACTCCAGGGAAGAATGCTGTTCTTTTTTATTTTTAATGTAATCATCATAAGAAGAACGTGAAGTCCGGGGATCTGTTGAACGGCATTAGACACTGCAGCTTTTGACATTTTGAAATGTTACATTCACCTTCAGTTTTTCGTATAGTTGTGTGCACTAAGAGCATTACATTATACTTGAGCTTTCCATTAGTAAACCTTTTGGAAGCCAAAGTCACATGAAGGGAAACATATTTATTATGACTGATGCTGTTGTCATTTGTTTCTGTGGGTTTCACTCTCACTTTACCTCAACGATGTGTTTTAGCTGTATTAGATGGACATTATTGTGTAGGAATTCTAGCAGTTATTCTGCTTCAAATGATACTGTGCTTTGAAATCTGAAAATACTGCCAATAATCTCAGATCATCATTATATATGTTTAAGTGTTTATTCAAATGAACAATCAAATGTCTTTATATGTAATGCTGAAGTATAGGCCAGTAAATATTCTGTTTGTAACTTATTTCACAAATATTATTTGTAGGAGTTTTGTATTGTTTGAAGTGTTTTCATTGCACAACTCAAGGGTACGATCAGATATTATACATTTGCACTGTTTAATCTTAAAGGTCCCATTGCATGAAAATTTCACTTCATGAGGTTTTTTAACCTTAATATGAGTTCCCCTAGCCTGCCTATGGTCCCCCGGTGGCTAGACGTTTTGATGGGTATAAACCAAGCCCTGGGTATTTTTGAGAAAATGAAAGCTGAGACGGGCGAATCTAGAAATCTTCCCCTTATGTCGTCATAAGAGGAAAGGTCACCTCCCCTTTCTCTTCTTTGCCCGCAAAAAGAATTTGGCCCGCCCATGAGAAAATGAACTGCGCGATATTGGTTTTTCCTCGAGAGACATCATGGCTTGCAAACGAGCGAAGCATGGCAGTTGCTCAATGTTTGGATGTACAAATGAACACAAAAATATTTTTTTATTTCCTTCATCCGAGCCTCTGAAGAACCAGTGGGTTATGTGAATTTCTGATGTGTAATTGTTCAAGTTCAGACAGATAATCTTTCTCTCAAAGTCGTTCAATACTGTTTATCAGTAAATCAAGCCAGTGACTAAAATATCAACTTCACATCATTTCTCTTGGTTGGATGAAAATAATCTTATTTAAACTGTGATTAATATATATACAGAAAGCGATCAAAGAACAATCCCTTTCCAATCGCCCAAGCTGTCAATCACACAGCGCGAGTTTATCTGGACACTTGCCAAAACTCGTTATGAAATCAGTGACGCTGTTACGCTGCACAACGAAGCTCTTACTGTACATACCTCATGTTTGCATTGGTGAAATCATTAGTGAGAGTGCAGAAACTGCGTTGCAATGATAAGATCTCTTTATTCACGCGATCAACAGGCTGTCATCTGCTCAATGCTCATCACTGCAACCTTTTATGTGATGGGAATAGATCTAAATACTTAAAAAAAACTTCTCACAATTCGTTAATCCCGATAACTGTAATAGTAAAAACGTATAATAGCTGTAATAGTAAAAGTATTTGAGAGAGTTCCACATGTAATACTAGATATTTCATATGCAAGCATGTCAGCCAATTACAGCAGTGGGCGTTTACACTGAAGTCTCACAGCAGACACGCCCCTTCAAACAGAGCGTTCAAATCAGAGGCTAAAATCAGGCTAGGAAATATGCCTTTTATTTCTAAATGATAACAACTTTTGATCTGAAAAACATACTAACATTATAAGGGCACCCCAGGAAACATTCTAAAATAATCCATGCAATGGGACCTTTAAAGCAGACCATAGTGTGTTCATCAAATCCTTATGAAAATAGTTTCAATACCCCTTTTAACTTGTTTCATTAAAAAAGGGATGTTAAGGAGTTTAGTAAAAAAACAGAACTCCAAAATGTTTTGTTTGTGATTGTACAGTATTTAATTTACGAACATTATTGTGATGAATGTTCTTTTTTCAAATATTTAGATGTCAGTACAATATGTTGACACTTGACTTTTCATTAGATAAGCCTTCATAATTCATAAACATTAATGACATCATTTACATTTAATAATTACTAACAGTATGACTGATGTGTAAACACTGTTATGGTACTATAGATGTTGTATGTAATGCAGACTGAACTAACCACACATTATCACACTTTTGTATTTGTTTCTACAATCTTCATGACTAATATTTTTTAAGTAGAGTGCATTACTTGAAGGCTTTATTATTGGTGGGCAGATATTAGTTTGGCCTATACAGTAATATTTGGGTCGATGTAGTATGCAGGGCATTAGGTAGACCTACTGTCATGCTGTGTAGGCTAGGGCTGCTATGTTAGTGTGCTGAAAGAAAAGTAGTTTTTGTCAATAGAAACTTTTTCTATTCTATACAAAGTATCTATACAATTATCTAAACAAATCTCCAATTTCATCTGTTTCAGCATGCATGCAAAGACTAACAAACCAAAACCTTTGTGTTGTCTGTTTGTGCTTATGATGCCTTAAAGTAACAAGTAACATGCCTACTAAAATAAACATTTAACTATTTGTTCAGGCAAAATCAATTCATTTTAAACACATTTTCCCTGCAGGAGAACACCAAACCCTGGTAACCGTGAACATGGTAAAGTGATTGATGGCCTAAGCTTGCGGCCCAAAGTTTACTTGAAACCTTTGCAAACACATTAAATCTAGTTAATTGAATGCCACCATATTAAACTCAATTACCTAGCCATATTGAGGTCTCATTGCTTGACAAACTAGAACTCCACCTGTGCATATATAGGCTCCGGTTGCCCCACATCCACCAAACACTGCATGGACAACAAATCCACAGATTCTCAGACACTTGTATTTGTAATGTATTGTATGTCGTATTGTATAAATAGTTCCAAACAAAGTCAAAGCAGAAACAACCGTAGAGTCTCTGAGCAATATGCAATTGTTAGGTCATTCGTTCCTTAAAATATCAGTGTTTTGAACAAATCAGCTGAGTGAATGATTCAACCACTCATTTGTGTCTGAATGAATCGGATCCTCTAATGCACAGACTGACCGGCTGTCTGGAACATGCGGCAACACGACAAAAGCTTTTCATTAACAAAAAAAAAATTCTTTAAGATAATTTTAATGCGAATATGTTCTTATTACAAAAACATTGTTAAGCACTATAGATAAAAACAAGCACTTTTATTTAAAACAAGTGTTTTATGTTCTGAATACAGCACTATAAATACTATATCCCAATTGCTCCTAAAATGTTCATCTTTGTAAATACCCACACAAGTTCTAACCTAAACGCTGTATGAAATATGTTACAATTTTATCTGAGAAATGCAATTCCAACAAATCAGGACTTTTTTTTTTTTTTTTTTTGAGAGCAAAACGAGTATGGAAATATATCAAAATATGTGCATGCAAAAAGACATTTTCCAAGCTCTTAAAAAATCTAAAAGAAAAGTCAAACGGCACATTGTAATTTTTATCCAAATTGCATTGGACAATAACATGACTATCTCAAATAGAATGTGTTTATCTTTTTTATTGTTCATATTAGGAGAAACAGTTACGTCAGATGAATGAGTGTTGATCTATACAGCAAAGTCATCTTAAAGAGTAGTTAATAATAAGTATTAGGAGTGACAGAAGTAACATTAATAATAATATTGAGAACCGTGTTATTTTCCAAAGACATATATGGATACAACGAGGATTATACGTGGAGGACTAGCCAATCACCTGGCTGCTTACTGGACACAGATGGCATCATGTAGGTCAGTGATCGGATGGTTTAGCAATATGTTAACATCCCGTACTCTGATCTCTAATGTTGCCTTTAATACATTTTTTAAAAATCATATTTCAGCTGGACCAGAAAGACAATCCTTCCCTTTTAGAATGAACACGTCATCTCTATATATATATACACACACACAGAGAGTAACTCCCAATGGATAATGATGATGATAGTAATAATTGCATAAAAAATAACAGTTAATATAATAATAACTAGTATTAAAGGTTTTTAAAAAAACACTACTAAATAGTACCTGGTAACCAAATTGTTGTCTGCACAATATTTTTTCCCCTTTCCTTCCTTTCTGAAAAACAAAAAACAAAAACTCTTTGTAAGGAAGGTCAAGAAAATATATAAAATGACTAAACTTAAGGTTAAAAAAAAAAAAATCTGTCAACTTTATAGATGTTTTCACACATTCATCTCCTTCTTAAAATGTTCTCTTACATGCTTTCAACCAACCCTTCACACTCAAACACATACAAACATACATACACAAGGACAATAGAAAAATACATATGATAAATGGCTAAAATGTAACGACGAAAACAGAAACGATGAATAAAAAAAGTTCATTTAAGTGCCATCTCCCATAAACCATTAGCTTCTGTCCCTTTAGTGCAGTCTTGGCCTCCTCTTTCCAACAGGTCTCGGCTGGCAGTGACAAACCAGTTGCACGTTTACTTGACATGTCAATCAGCAGGCCTGCAAAGCAGTGTCATAAAAGGCATTAACACTCCACAAGTGCTTACAAAGTCATACGGATTTGGAACAACATAAGGGACGATAAATTTAATTTAATTATTGGGTGAACTATTCGTATTGACCTGTTTAAATGCCGCAGGTATGTGTGCATCTTCCTGCAAAATATTTAATGTAAACTAGATGCAGTTCTGTACAATTCATTTATCGGATACTTTGGTTTTTGTCCATTTTGTTTACCAGCATTTGTAACATTTATAAATTAGAAAAAAGTAAACTTGCTGGTTTTCACAGCTTGATAAAAGCATATGGTAGTCTTTGTTAACTGCTACTCATGAAGTCCTCATGAAGTTGCGATCATGGTGTATATCGGAGTGTTTATATTCATGCTCGCAACAATTAGCTTGTTGTGATTAGCTTATTGGAGATGTCTTTGCAGAATCGTGGCTAATGTAGTTTTTCATCAGGAATTCCACTATTAAACATGATTATTTAATTGATGGCTTCAACAGAAGCATATACCATTGATTAACAACCTTGGAGCTCACAGTAGGTCTGTTTTGAATGTCTATAAGGGTGTGTTCACACTTGTAGTTCAATTCGCTTGGATGGTTTGGTCCGGACCAAGAAGAAAAAAAAAGATGTAGTCCTGGTCTTCTTAGCGTTCACATTGGCATTTTTATCACTGAACCTAAAGATGCCAAACCTAAAGGCATAGGGATACGTTCACAACCTGATTGGTCAGCTTCTATGATGTATATTTTGAGACGGAACTTACTGAACATTCAAAACAATGCTGTGTTCTGGGCTAAATGCGCTCGCTGTATGTGCGTAGCCTACATATGATGGTGTTTTGACCAGCTGAGAACTCGTGAAGAGCTTATAAAATGTGTAAAGGAGTCAAAACAGCGGCAGGAATCCCTCCGTCACACACACACAAATGAAGATCTGCTGCGAGGAGACGCGGTTCTGATGCCTGTACTGAACTGTGATGGGCAGCATCTCGACTATGACGAGAGGAAAAAAACAGGTATTCTTGAGCATTCTGTCCTTTTTAGGGTCGCATCTTGTGACATCATGTCCTGTTTTTGGTTTGTTTACATGTCTTTGGTCCGTGTTGCATTAGTATTTTGTTTGGAAGTGTATCGAGACCCATCTTATCAGTGGTCTCGGTCCGCTTGTTTAGTGGCACCAGGGTTTGTATGGCAGCGTTCACACTTATTCAAATGATTCCGCACTAATAAAGCAATCGCACCAGGGTTCATTTTAATCGAACCAAACATGCCAAGTGTGAACACACCGTAAGATATTGTTAAAAAATCAATTACTCTATGGAGAAAATGAATGGGATTTTTACTTCAAGAGGCCGACTGTTGCACTTTATAGAGGCAAAAGGGGTTGAGTATTGAATATATTGAAATAGTTGCTAACTGAAAATAGTCATCATGACAGCTTAAGGCCTTTTTTGTGACACTGCAAAGCAAGTCTAAAGAAAGACAACTCAAAGAGTTAATTATCTCCTCCTTCATCTCTTCGTTTCTCCTCCATCTGCCATCCTTCCCTCCCCTCGTCCTACCAGTCTGAATTTGGAAATCCTCCTGTCCCAAGGCAGTGTTTTTTTTCCTTCCCAATTCATGGTCCATTTCTCCTCACCCCACCTCCTCGCTCTCATCCTCCTCGAGTTGCTCTACGAGTTCATGTGCTCCACCTGGATGGCAGAGGTGGAGACGGTGAGGCAGAGGTCTTTGTGGGCCGTCAGGTCGGCCACGCTGACAGGCTTGTACTGGATCTCTCCAGCCGACACGGTCTTGTACTGGTGCAGGTCGAAAGGGCAGGGTATTCCCTCCGCAACAGAGTAACTGGTTGGCGGGTTTGGATTGGGCTGGTTCTGGGCTTGAGCCGCTGGTCCCGCTCTGGCTCCCGCAGCTCCGCCGCCCCTTCCTCGCCCGCGACCCCTGCCGGTTCCTCCACCCGAGGGCTGAGCCGGGTTCTGGCCCTGCTGGGCTTGCTGGGCAGCCACTGCAGCCGCCACTGTCAGAGGGTCTGGGTTGTGTTTCCGCATGTGTTTCATCAGGTACGTCTCCTAGAAAAGAAACAAAAATAGAAAAATGCGTCAAACTCAAACATCTCTGACTAACTCCTATATATATATATATATGTATATGTAGGAGAATAAAACTGAAGAATGATAAGACAGTTGATGAAGGATTCAGGCATTGTGGGAGGGATCTTACAGATGTGTATGCGCGGTTGCAGAGGCCACAGGAGTAGAGTTTGGCGTGTTTCACCGTATGTGTAGACAAGTGAACCTCCAAGCTGGTCGCATCTGTATAACCGCGGTTACAGTTGTGACATTTGTATGGCTTGTCCTTGTTGTGCTGTCTTCGATGAGACTGAAAAAACAGTCTGAATTAATAACAAATACATACACAATTGTATTTGGAAATGATTTATGTAAGTTTAGTGTTAGTTATGGATGGAAATCATAAGGAGTGCAATACCAATGTAATGCATTTACTGCCCTCTGTTGCCAAATTATGAGAATTTCAGATTTGATCAATCAGATTTAAAAAAAAATCTAATTCTTGCAAAAGGCACACTTAAAAAACCTTTTAATGACATAAATGCAATCCAATATTTGGACCCAATACACTACAGTTCAAAAGTTTTGGGTCAGTCCGTTTTTAATTTTTTTTATTAATTCTTTTATTCAGCAAGAACACATTAAATTATCAAAGTGACAGTACAGTCTAATGAAAGTAATTTAATTCTACAAAAGATTTCTATTTCAAATTAAAGCTGTTCTTTTGAACTTTCTATTTTCAAATAATCCTGAAAAAATGCATCAGTTTCCACAAAAATATTAAGCAGCACAACTGTTTTCAACTGATATATCTTGAGCACCAAATCAGCATATAAGAATGACTTATGAAGGATCATGTGACACTGAGGACTGAAGTAATGATGCTGAAAATTCAGCTTTGCATCACACAGAAAGAAAAATGTGTAATTACACACCTCATATGAACAACCAGTAACTAAACTGATTTAGGTCTCAAGTGACAAAATAGTTGATTTATGGTTCAGTAAATGACTCAGATAATGCAGTAACCACTCATACGTATTCATAAGTGTTTTTGATTCACTAAAACGAACCGAAGAGTCAATAATTTTAGAACTGAAGAGGGCTGTCATATGCATATGGACTTCTTGAATAGTAATTTTCAGTGTACTTTAGTACAGTGTTCAATCCGCAGTGGAACCAAAGCTCATGAAAAATCATTTGGTACACTATCTTATTAAAAACAAACTCTGTTCACAACCCTAGTGTCAGTTTATGCTGATCAGATTCACCACAGGAACAGGATTTCAGTCACTTCTGCAGAAAGCTGAAATGTGTGAAAGCATCTATAAATCAGCTGGTGATGGTTACCTGGAGGTTGGATAGTTGGGTGAAAGCTTTCTCACAGCCGGGATGGACACACTTGTACGGCCGATCACCAGTGTGAATCCTTCAACAACAACAAACAAAACAGAAGCACTTAATTCGAAATCTAGGATCTAAATTTCAAGATCACATGAATACATTCTGGAGTGTCTAGACTACACAATCCTCACAACTACAGCATGACAGATGACAGATGACAGACAACAGAGGAGGAAGGAAAGAGGAAAAGGATGCGAGGAGCTGTATATAGTCCAGTACTGCTTCTCTCTCCCTGTCTGTTACCTGTTATGCTGCTGTAAGTGACTGAGCTGTCTGAAGGTTTTCTGGCAGTAGGAGCAGGTGTAGGGTTTGGCGCCGCTGTGGATGCGGATGTGCTGGGACAGGTAGCTGGAGTTGGCAAACGATTTGGAGCAGTGAGGACACTTGTGCGGTTTGCCCTCTGTGTGGTTTCTAGCAAGGGATGAAGGGAAGGGGATGAAAAGAGAGAAAAAAACAGAGAGAGATTCACCAATAAATCAATAATTTACCCCTATGTGGATCAAATCATGACTGTATCATAAAAATTTGCTGTAGGTTTCATGCTTTTAGCAATGCGACGGTGCTCTTTGTGGTGTCTGGGTTACGAAACGCAGCACACAAAAACACAAGGCACTTCATCTTATCCTCTCTCTCTCTCATTCTCTCTCTCACCAGCATCCTTTCCCCCTCCCTAACTATATGTTTATATGAAACCACCCCAGAGCCTTTAAACCCCAGCAGAATGAAGCAGATGAAACAGATATGATGAAGATAAAGTGAGATGAAATTCAATTAAAGACTCATTCTTGTTAATAGCATAAAAATGACATGGAAATGAGAGGAAAAGGACATGACAAGCCAAATAATATAGAAAAGAAACTTAAGTAAAACAGAAGCAAACAAAGACTAAATGACGCTTTATATTCTTCAGGCCAGCTAGGCGCCCATTTAAGTGTATTTACTGTCAATATGGTTCCAATTAGTTTTTACACACTAAAGGGACTAAAGTAAAAAATTATTAAGGCTGCCCCCAATCGTTGACTAAACGTTAGTCTGCGAGAGGAGGCTTGGTCTATTCAATTTTAATTAGTCAGTCAGTCAGTCAAGGAAAAACACTCCACAGGAACTGGCGTAGTCACGCAGTGACAGATCATAAACACGGCTGGTCCATGCCGTAATATGGTGAAGAAAGACCACAAAAAGGTGATGTGTGACCTCAAACATGACTTCATCATTCAAAACATGTAACATTAGCCACTTCACATGGCCACTCGGCTCTAACGTTAAAGGGATAGTTGACTCAAAAATTCTGTCATCATTTACACACCCTCAAGTTGTTCCAAACCTGTATAAATTTCTTTGTTCTGCTGAACACAAAAGAAGATATATTGAAGAACCAACAAGTTGGTTCAAGTTATTGGGCACCATAAACTTCAATAGTAAAATTAATATCTTTCTTTGAGTTCAGCAGATAAAAGAAATTCATACAGGTTTGGAACAACTTGAGGGTGAGTAAGTGATTTTTCATTTTTGGATAAACAATCCCTTTAACATTAACCTGGATAAATGTGCACTAATATTAGGCTAATTTCTAAGTGTAAATGCGGAGTGTGGAAGCTATATAAGTGCAGCGCTTACAGCACAGCATGTTTAACTTAACTTCTACGTCGACAAACAAAACGCAATAAACGCTGTCGTGTTATCTTGCATGTAAGTCACGTGTTTTTTTTTATATATGACGTGAATTTAAAACATTAAATAAATAAAAAATTTGTGAAAGTGCATAATGAAGAATACAATGTCAGTATAAATGGCAACAGGACATTGACAAACTTAAAGTGTACCAAATGAAGAAAATGAAACAAAAGAAAGTTAGTCATTGTGGTGTAAAATAAGACAAGCAGATGAGCGATGAGATTAGCATGAGACCTGCTTCAGTCTTCAGAGAATATACTGTCCTGTTTAAATTAGAAGTGTGTGCAAGCTCAAATGTCACAGCATCAGGGTAGGAAAGGGCAAGGAGGTATAAAGAGAAAGAGAGAATGGAAAAAGATAAAGATAAACATGCTTATCCTAATCAAAAGCACAACTAGGCCAACTAAACAATGCCCTGGCTAGACGTGGGTCCATCCTGTAGGAGGTGTAGTAGTACATACTTTAGCTAGGTACACAACACACACACACACACACAGACATACCGTGTATGCTGCTGTAAGTGACTGAGCTGTCTGAAGGTTTTCTGGCAGTAGGAGCAGGTGTAGGGTTTGGCGCCGCTGTGGATGCGGATGTGCTGCGCCAGATAGCTGGAGTTGGCAAATGATTTAGAGCAGTGAGGACACTTGTGCGGCTTCGCCTCTGTGTGTGACTTGGCATGAATCTGCATGTCTGATTTGCTGAAGAACGTCACCGCACACATCCGGCACCTACAGAGAAAAATCAGCAGTGCGTTTGCATTAGAAATCCAAATTGCATTAGAAAGTGATAGTAGCTTCTTAATGGGACACCATTACCATACCGGGAGGGGAATTATCTCAAGTATTGTATTGTATTGTATGTATTTGGGAAGGGAATTACCCTGAAATACTATAGTATTATATTATGTTATATTGACATCCGGAGGTTGTCCGAATTGTCCGTGGTGAAGTCAGATTAGTTTTGTATTGAGAATTTCCACAACAACACTTTCAAGACCTTTAGTGAAGTTTTTTACTTGAAATACTGAATCAGTGACAAAAATGTATCACAATACATCTCATAAATTCTAAATAATGCATTACATTTATCATCTAGATATATAGATGCTTTCTTACTGAAAACAACAATTTTCCAGGTCAAAATATCATGAAATTAAACTTATTAGAATAAAGTTCAAATAAAAGTACTAATAGACATGCAAACAGTGTTGGTGAGACCGTATAGACCAAAGAAACTTACTGTTAAACAATTACGCTTTCACATTTGCATTTTAAGTCTTTTACTGTTAAAAGTACTATGATTGTTTTTTATATAGTTTTCTAAATACACACTAAAATCAATCAAATCAGATAAGAGTATTAAATTAAAACCACAAAATAATTTTTCACATTTTTTCCAAGATATGGAAAAATGGCTATATTTTTCAATAATTCCCTGTTTAAATTAAGATATTCCTTAACCAATAATAGGTACCTGTAGGACTTGTTTCCATCTTTGCTTTGATGATCATCCTCATCGTTGGAGAGGTCGTACGGGTCACTTGTGTTGTGCTGCAATACAGTGAGCAGCTTAACATAAGTAAACTTTTACTTACTTATCCCTACCTTTAGTAGGGAAGCGTGTTTTGAGAGTCTTTTAAACAAATAACAACACCACAATAACAAACTTGTCTATTTCTCACAATTTTAATGTTTTTAAAATACGAATTTGACCCCTTTTCATAGTTGACTGACTTATTATAAACAAGAACTTCTTTAAATGAAGGTAAAATTATGACACCTCAGCAACACCTCACCTGTCCCCCAGCGGCCAGGTGCGCAAGAATCAGCGCATCATTTCCTGTGGCGAGTGTGTGGGCTGAAACAGGACCTGCCCTTTGCATCATGGACTTCTTCTTTCTCCCCCGCTTCGCAGGAACTGGCATGACTACAGCAGGTGGGATACTGCCATCCTCTTTCTTGTCTGTTCATGTCAGGAGGGCATAAAAACAAGAGTTATGTAATATTGATTATAAAACATAATGTGCATGATTTCTTCCTGCAACTACAATCAGAAGATAAAGCCAATGAGGAGTTTTAAACTTGTGACAGAAACTCTTTACTGCACTTTTCAACAAAATGTCTGAAATTTTCAATGGTCTGACATGACCTACAAACATTAAGTCAATTATTTAGTAAACCTTCCAGATAAATTTCAATAAAACTGACCTAAATGTGTGCTAAAAACCTTATGCAATGTTGTAATGCCCCAACTTTTAAAGGTCTACCTTGGCAAAACATTGCGGTTTTCCAAACCAATGATCTTATGATGCCTGAGTACAAAGATTTCTGACCCAATTTTAAAGCTAAATGACTGTATTATATGAAATAATGTGGTTCTTATATGAATTTATTAATTTAACTGAAATCTTATCACAGCAAAAAGTGGTTGCTGACAGGTTATGTAAATACTATTAGTCAATAGCCATCACATTGCTAATCCATGTATTAAAGGTATAGTTCACCCAAAAATTTAAAGTATGTCATCATTTACTCACCCTCAAGTTGTTCCAGACCTGTATGAGTTTCTTTCTTCCAAATCTTCAAAATATATTTTTTTGTGTTCAGCAGAAGAAAGAAACTCATACAGGTCTGGAACGAATGAATACACAGGGTAAATAAAAAGTCATTTCATTGCAATAACTGCTTTAGTGATGTGTGAGTGAGTGTCATTGCAGGTTTCTGGTAGAGATGTACATGTGCTATTATACTTACAGTGGCTGTGGAGATAGAGGGAAGGGGACCGGACAGCCTCTGACAGGAAAAAGCAGAACATACTCAACATATAGAGCTCCCTGTCCCTCCCTCTCTCCATCCATCATCCATCCCTTCTCACTACCTCCCACAGTCACTATCACTTTCACTTCCTACAGCTTCTTTGGCTCTGAGATGGCTGCGTAAGCAAGCATATCTGTGTGTGTGTCTGGTGTTTTAGACCGTGAAAGTGAAAAAAATTTAAATAATTATAGGGTATCTGCAGGTTCAGCACTTCCTATTTAAAGGTGCAGTAGGTGATCTGGGAAATGCTAACGTTAGCCTGCTAGCATTGAAAGCATACGATCCCACCCTCCCTGAAAATCGCCATCCAAAGCCACACCTCCTCGAAAACTGGAAGTACGCAGCATAAGCTCGTTGTTTTGATTTGTTAGGAACTGTAAAAGGCGGCTGCTGTTTATTTGCTGTGCTCCGTGACTGAGGTCTGTCTGTATAAACTCTGCATAGCATGAAACGTGCTGATGACGTATGATGTCTGTGCGAATAGGGGCGCGAGGGAATGTAAAAACATACGTTGACAGGCAGTTAGGTCACTGTATTATTTCATTCGGACAGAATATAATAATTAGTTCAACTTTTTATGGTCCTAAGCCTTCCACAGATGATATGTATATAGGCTATAATACATTTAGACCGTTTAACATAGTGATTGCTATCAGGATACGAGGAGACTTTTAACAATTATAACAAAAAAACCTTCTGTAGAGAATCACCTATTGCACCTTTAACACTTTTTAATACCATTTTTAAGATCTTAATTTAATTTAAGACCCGCACATCAATTCCATCGACATCTATGCAAACATAGAAATCACGCCGCTCAACGAGGATATACGAATGAACAATGGACATTTCTGGGTTTAAATTAACTACAGCACAGTAAATGTCTATAGAGGTATCTAAGGAGGCCACAGCAAATATAATTTTAGCATTAACATTTGCTCCAAAGGTGAAAGAAAAAAAATCCACTATTGACTTTCCAATAGATGAAAATGATATCGAGAGACGGATCATGGCAGTCAGACAGAAAGATGTTCAATTTACTATCCGTCCCTCAGCAGCTGTATTAGAAACACCCTGGCACTTTTTTATTCTTTTGGTAATTTAATGCCAAGGTACTATATATCTTTATACATACATGTGTGTGTAAAAAACATAATGATAAATGAAACATAAAAAATATTGTGTTACAATGAATAAATGCAAGTTTAATACTATTTATTGAAGTCCTATACATAATTCATATTCTATACATAATAACAATCTTATTTCTAACCTTATACTTTTGGTTTTACCGCTATGAAAATGTATTTAAAGGTGGATATGATGGAAGGGTCTGAACGGTCAGTTAAATTGTTTACCTGTGTTTGTTGGGTGCAGAGCGGACACAATCATGGTAGTTGTTTGCGGCCCAGAAACAAAAGACTGAGAGGAAGCAGGAGGAGTGACCAGTGCACCCTGAGGAGTCGTGATCACTAACCCCGCTGAGAGACAGAAGGGAAACACATGATTTTGACCAAATTTCTGTAACTTTTAGTTAATATCTCTTCACTTTGAGATAACTTTGAACACCCACCTGCAGTCATGATGCCAGTAGTTGGTACGGGCACCACTGTGATGTTCTGGGACGTGTGAGGTGGGTGCAGGTGTGCTCCAACGGCAGTCATTTGCGCCCCTGCTGTCCCGGCTCCTCCTCCTCCTCCACCACCCTCCTGTTTCGGCACCCTCCCGATGGCTCCCGTGTCCATGGCGACCGAGCCTGGCACCGTCAGCACCGCCGTAGGGTAGTGCGCAGCGGACGAGTGCGGGAAAGAAGCGCCCTTGTCCGGTCCCAGCTGCTCTTTCATCTTGTTCAGAAACATGGCGTTCTCAATCTAAAATCGCAGGGGGGAACGAATGGGAAAAAAAACAAGGGAAAAAAGGAAAGGAGGAAAGAGAAAAGGACGATGGATTGAGAGATAACACAGATGAAGGATGAAGGGGAAAAAGGAGAGAGCAGCGAGGGAAGGGTTACTTTTTCTCAATGCTTGTGCTGGGCTTCCAGTGTGTAACTTTCACATGGATCAGTGCGAGGCTGGTGTTAGCCATCCCGGACTGGTATGCTTGTTTTGTTTTTTTGATTTACTAAATTGTGCTCAATAAGCATGACGTGTCTGTTAAAGACACAACGATGTACTGTACAAGAGAGTCCAATAATAAGGTGTCTACCTGTCCTTGTACTGTTGGTACGGGAGACCAAAAGTATGATGAGTTGAAATGGGAATCTTCCATTATTTCTGCAATTGAAAAGCAACATAACTTGTAAAACACCCACTCTGCCTTTGGCAACAGTTCTGAAATGACACCTCGCCCTTATGTTTCTCGTGTGGCCTGAAGATTTATTCACTTAACTTGGACTATAAGACTTATTCATTTTGGCACCCAAGTACCTTGCATTACATTTATTTTCTTAATTTCTTTGAAACATCTGTCAAATGTCATGCATTTTTACTCTCTTGACTTTATTTATCTTTAGGCAAAGGATAAAGAAGCATCTTTCCGGTGGATGGCAAAGAGGCGTGTTGGGTTAGGAATCACAATACATGCACAACCCAATGTGTAAAACATAACTGACACAAATGAATAACATAAAAAGGCATGCATGCCCACTCAGCCTGCATATTACCTCCCTGCAGGAAAAACAGCCTGAACCAGGCAACCAGCCAACCAGCCAAAGATGGTTTGTTGGTCTCTCAGTCTAGCCAAGCTGGTGCTCAGCTGGTTTAAAGTTGGCATGAAACGGAATTTGCGCAAGTCTTTTCTTCTCTATTGTGATGTATATCAGAGGGAAACGTCTTCTCAAGCAAGAAAAAATGTAGGACGGGACTTGGTTTAATACATGGGGAATTGATTTGATGTTTGGATGGTTGTGGTTTGCTGTTGCTGTGATGTCATGTGAGTGACAGGTTGTCCCGCCCCTACACCAAACACCGTCATCAGAGAAGAGGGCTGCATCCGAAATCACATACTCTCTTGAATAGGTACTTAATTTGAACAAGTAATTACTGCTAAAAAAGTATGTTCTATATAGTATGAATGTAACCTGGACATACTACATACAGTCAGTTAGGTTGCTTTACTGCCATTTACAAATCCTCTCCCATGGCCTTCTGGGACAGTAAAGCGTCCATCATATGCACACTTCAGAATCTCGGTCATCCGGGTACTTTTTGTCTACTCTTTTATGATTACCCTGATTTCATATATACCTCTTTTAACACATACAGTTGTTTTGCCTACTATAGTAGGGAAGTATGTGATTTCGGATGCAGCCGAGATGTCGCTGCAATAGAGGGTGTGCGCGTGAGTTCACCATCGGCCGGAGTGACTGCGGATACGCCCACTAAGTGGCAAAAAGATTGAACGGCAGCATTTGTTTTCAGCGTGAATGCCGCGAAAAACACATCTAAAACTGGAAAGAGTTTTGTGATTGACTGTACAACTAGATTTGAAGAAAAATCTGAGATATATTTTTACAGACTGCCGAAAGCTACAGAACAGAGAAGCAAATGGATCACTGCAATTCATAGAAACAACTGGACCCCAGGCAGCAAAAGATCATTCTGTGTCAATATGCTGAATTTAGGGGTAAAACCATACCCTATATATTGTATTGTTATATACTGTATTGACAACTCATCAATTAAATAATTAACATGGCATATTCTGCATAATTGGACGTTTTTAAATAAACACTGACAAAAAACGTAAAAGTTTTAAGGCTGGACGATATGATGATATATAACATTGATTTAAGTGATCACATGGATTTAGACCTACCTATATTGTATTTATATAAAGCGTTCACAGGCAAATTTGCTTGATGTATTTCCCCGGGATGGAAATCAGGCACATATAAATGTCAGGAAACACGATTCCTGGCTGCATGTCAATATCCATGATCTCTGGATCTTTGGTAAGTTGTAAAGGAAAACTATATCGAGTCCAACCTCTAGTTTAAACTGATTATTGTTTGTTTTACTTGCGTTTCCGCAGTTTCCCCCTATTAACTCCAGTCATGCAGCAGCTCTTTTGCCACTCAGTCCAGCTGAGGGGGGCGTGTTCCGACGGGAAAGTGACGTCAATGCATACCCTCTATTGGGGTGGGAGATTGATTAAAGATAACAAAGGCACATGAATTTTAAAACAATTATGTGCATGGATAAATCTTTTATTAAAAAAATACTGCAATATTCCATTAAAAAATACTTTTTGAATGATTTCATGGTTTAAAAGTTTTGGCAAACTAGTCTACAAGCTAAAACCAGTCAAGTCCATACTGTGACATTCGTCTGAGTGTAACAGATTATTGAAAGAAACATGTAGGGCGGGGCATTTTGAAATGTGTGCATTGCATTTAAAAGAGGCGGCAGATGAACATAAGCCTGCAGGGGCGGAGTTTAAGCAAACTAATTGATTGGAGAAGTCCTGCATACATCACCAGAGAGAAGCCTGTCGTTTTCACTGGAAAATCCAGTTATGACATTTTCATTAAACATGACGAGGTCAAATAAATGGAGCAATTCCCACACCTTTGGTGCTCGGGGCCTAAACATTAAACACATGCACGGATGAATTGTTCACAATAAAATCATCACATACATTTAGAAAATATGGTGAATTTTCATTTCATACTGACTTTAAACCAGCCAAAAAACTACAATGACCAAGCTGAGAGACCAGTTAACTAGCTTAGGCTGGTTAAAACAAATAATTCAGTAGGGCTATATTAGTGACAGTTTTATAAAAGTTGTAAAACAAAGAGGTAAAATAAGAGTATAACACTTCGACCTTTTTATATTTGATGTTTTTTTGTTTTTGTTTTACAAACAACCACACAATTTGTTGTTGTCTGTTAAAACTGCACCGCAAATTGTTTAATTCCACGAGAGATACAGAACTTGCATTGAGAATCGCGCGCGCTATAAATAGGCATCAAAACAAAAGCATCGATCCTGCGCCAAATCTGTGTGCGACCGATGATCCTAAGGAAAACCAGATCAAATGTCCAAGTCAACCTCCAAGTCAACTTTTGTGCATATCTGACCGTCTTTCATTTCATATACATGCCAAAATAAAACCAAGGGAGGTGAACAATGTCGCGTTTTATTCGTTTTGCAAGGGTTGCATGCGTGTTTTTCTGCAATGACAGCTCATTTAGCATGTTTCTATCTAGTGGGACAAGGTTAATGACATATGCACTAACAATCTAAAGGAAATGTAGCTGGAAAGGCACAAAACCATCTATTAATGATATCAGGGCTTCCTCAACCAGCCTCCATTAAAATGTCAGCTTTTGTTATGCACGCAAAGAAAGCAGCACTATCCAAAAGCTATGCAACATGTAAACTTCCGCTTGCAAACAATAATGTCCCTATGCCTCCATCCCATCTCTCGGTTAGTCTCACTGAGAAAATAAAAAAGAAAAAAAACTCGAGGATAAAAAAAAAAAACCGAAGAGAGGAAGAAAAAAAAACGTCGACGCCAATGCGAGAGAGACGCAGCTTCATGCAGACTTCCGGCTGGCGAGACAGGGGGAGAAGCGCCCGCGTGAGTTGCTCAAATTTGGAGAAATAATTCACAATTGACTCATAACTCTGTGTTAATTACCGGTGCTGGCGATTCCCTTTCAACCCCCAGGGCTCCTCCGGGCCGGGACAGTTCGGAAACTTCGTCCAAATCCGCCCGAACCCCTTGGATTCACCGATTTTTTTTCCTTAAATTTTTTTCTATTTTTTTCTCTCTCGAAGGGTTGTCCGACTCCGCTCGACTACACTTCCTGTGAATGAGGTCAAAATTACAAAAAGCTTACCGCCAAATTCACTTCCGCCATGTGAGGTCGTTTTTTTGTTGCAAAATGTTAAAATGATGTTCGAAAATCATCATGTATTTGTATATCATGCATATTAATAAGAATAATTATGTGAAGAAATATGAACACGCTGTAACCAGGTTAATATGTATGGAAATATTATTTTTGTACATGTATGTTGCATTAACATTGTACATTTATTTTTTTCATGTATTGTATAGCTTTATATTTGTATATTCTATATAATGTATAATCACATTATATTCTATATAATGTATTTATTTATTCATTGTATGATAAGATGTTTACTTAACATTTAATTGTCAACAAGTACTATCTTTTTTGCACATTTGACAAATAAACATTTATAAACTATATTTAAATAGCAAAAAAAACAAAACAGTCCTCTGTTATTCACAAATATAATTTGTGTCCATGAAAAAGCTGAAAACTGTCTGGCTGAAATCTGTTTGGTGCCGAAGGACCGTTTCTCTCCCCATGTGGGCGGGGTTATTGTATGCTTTGTATTGATTGGTTCCGATTCGACCAATGACAGCTCAGCGGGAAAAGCGACTACACACACACATTTTCAATTTGAAATCCAAACGGCTACGAAAGATTATTGCGCTGGGGTGTGTTTTCAGTCATTGTAATTACCAGATAGGTTTATAAAAGGTTAGTGGTTTTTAAATATATATACCTCAACTGTAAGTATGATGATTTATATGTTAGTTTTTATGTGGATTTGAAGATATATTATATAGAAATTAATTGTATAAATATGTGCGATGTTTTGTAAAGTTACGCGAATGACGTCGGCTAGGTTGCGATGTTTTTAGCCATTGTTTGTTTTCGTTAATGTACATTAAACCTTTTTATAAGTAACTTGTAGTTTGCTGATTTCAGCTCTTAATGTATATGTCTACCTTGCTGACTAACGTTAACTAACCTTTTTAATGTTTTGGGCTTTGTATTTACTTTATGCTTGACTTCATGAAGAGCTGAATAAGATCCATGAGCAAAGAGGTGAGATTATAAACATTAAAATGCATTAGGAAATACATCCTCAACAAGTTTAAATCAACTGGCATGCATGCATACGAAGCCCAACCTACTTGTCATTGCTGTTTAGTTTAAAATATACAGTATATATGCACTGATATATATCAATATGAAATATTATGCACTACATCAGCAATTTAGTTTTGAAAGCATTATTCTTAAACTACAACTCCTTTGTTTTGATTTTCATATCTCTGAAATAGCTCTGCTGTCATTGTGTACCTTTGAAAGTCTGTTCATGTCATTCTCTTGGTTCTTTTGCAGACTGCAGTATCCCGTCTCCCTGTAATGAGTGGGAAACGGGCTCATGCCAACAGCATGGATGTGGAGTACCAACAGCCTGCGCAAGTGAGTTTGTAGTTCATTCAGATTTCGCATGCTTCAACACAAATTTTCACTATTGGATGGGAATCCATATTTGAATATATATGTAATGAAAAACACCCTCGTTTGTTGCAGAAGAAGATGCGCAAGGTGGACACTGAGCCGTCTCAAAGGTTCAGACCTGCAGCTAGTGTTGCGCCCCCGAGACGGCCTGTGCTAGTCAAAGCTACTGGTAAATTATATATAAATGTAAAAATTTTAGTTTTTGCTTTTGGGTTATATTTGACTAAAATAGTGTGTTGTTTCTCTTCTTTCAGCCAAACCTATTCGTCCAACTGGAGCCGCAACAGTGGCCGTTGCCCCCTCAAGAGGTATTGCAAAACATGTAGCTTTTGGGGGCATCCTTTAAAGTCAGCATGAAATCAAAATGACTTTTTTTATGGAATATAGCCGTATTTATTTGAAATGATTTAATTATCTTTTTAAATTCATATGCCATTCTAATCTTTAATCAAAATCACTTCCCCTTTCTCTTGCAATGACATCTTTTGTGATGATGTGTTTACTGAGGGCGGGGCAACCTGTCACTCACATGAGATCACAGCATTAGTAAACAACTAACGGTATCCAATCAAGTCCCGCCCTACTTTTTGTTTTGTTTTTTTGAGAAGCCATTTCACTTAAATCTACAGCATAATAGGAAAGAAAAGGCCACTTCCATTTCATTCCGACTTTAGTCATAAGCATAAACACACACACAAAAACTTGTATAACACAACTAAAACAAGGTAATTAGTACAAAACTATGGGTCAAACGATTCACCTGTCTTCATGTCCGTTTGTATATCAATGAACTTGGATATTATAGTTGCAAGGAAATATCAGAAGTTGGAATATGTCAACATCAATTTTTTCTTTCCATCAAGGTGACCAGAGAAGACCAGTTGCAGCAGTTGCTAAAGGTAATATAACGTGTGTGTATATGGGTTGAAATATTTTCCTATGTTACCATTTGTAAATATGAACTTTAACAATAGACTACTATTGGTTAATTTATCCACTTTCAGCAACTGCAGCTTCAAGTCTCTCACGAAGGCCAGGATGGGACCTGAAGGGCAAAGTCAGTGACATGGAGACTAAAGTCCAGAGCTACCAGAGCAGAGTAAAATCCGTAAATCAGGAAAACGAGTGTCTCAAAGAGTCAATAAACAAAGCCCAAAAGTGTAAGGCTGAAATCGAAGAGGAGAATATTGGTCTCAAAAAGCGTCTCAGGTAAGTGTTAAAAATAATTCCATAACAAATCAGAACCTGGTTGTCCTTCATTTGTGTTATAATATTCCTGATTCTGTTGTAGGGATTGTGAAGAGGAGCTGGTAAAGCTAGCTACTGTGAAAGATGACCTGGCACAAGCCTCTAAAGAGAGAGATGAACTTAAGAAAGACCTCAGCAAGCTAACTGAGGAGCATAAGGTTTTGGAAGGACTCAGGGATCATTTGGAGTCTGAGCTGCGCAATGTACAGGTATACGTCTACACGGCCCCATTTAACCCTGGTGTTCATATCTGTCTCAAGGGATCTGATACTATCAAACTGTAACATCCTTGTGTTTTTCTCAGACTCAGCTCTCCATTCAGACCTCTGCACTGGGCCGGTGTCAAGACAGTTTGAAGGAGAGCCAAGAGCTGGCCAGGAACCTTGAGGAAACAGTGGCCCGTCAACGAGAAGAGCTCCACTTTGGAGAAATGGAGCGAAGGAAACTCCACAATACCATTCAAGAGCTCAAGGTAAGCTGTGATGAAGACCTATGTGTTTTTTGAAGAACAATATAGAACTGTGGGGGTTTTTTTTTGTATCACAAGTGATAGATTCTATTCATACATGACGAAATGCATTCTGTTGTTTGCTGGGTTTCAATGTTTCACATTGTCTGTGTCTGAAATCACATACTCTCTGAGTAGGTACTTCTTTTGAATAAGTAATTACTTCACCTTGTGACCTATCAGTGTCAGTTGTCACTTCTCTGCCTTGCACAAATCCTCCCCCCGTGGCCTCTTGGGATAGTAAAGTGTCCATCTCACCAGAAGTAGTAGGTCTGTAGTTTTGCCTGTTCTTATGAGGACCGTGAATTCAGACAAACTGCTCATCACACTGTTTTTTGCGTACTGTATCGTAGAGAAGTATGCGGGTTTTTTTTTGGATGCAGCCATTATACTGGGCAGCTTTGCACTAAGACAGATGTCATTGGTCCAAAATCCCACTAATATTTTCAGGTGTTTAGTCATGTATGTGCATGTATGCAATAATTAATCACTGTTTGTTTTTTGTTGTTGTTTTTTTAGGGCAACATCCGAGTGTTTTGTAGAGTCCGCCCACTGCTGACTGGCAATCAGTCTGATATTCTGCACATCCAGCTGCCGGCCAATGACAACAAGGCTCTCACGCTTGCCAAAATGGAAGAGGTAAATTCTTCTCATCATGCTTCTGGTTTTATGGATGTTTCTTCTTGGTATAACCTAAAGCAGGGGTTCTCAACACTGGCCATCGAGGTCCACTTTCCTGCAGAGTTTTGCTCCAACCCTAATCAAACACACCTGAACAAGTTAATCAAGTTCTTCAGGATTACTGTAAAGTTACAGACGGGTGAGTTAGGTCAAGGCTGGAGCAAAACTCTGCAGGAAAGTGGACCTAAGGAATCAGAGTTAAGAATCCCTGACTCAAAGTATGTGACAAAGAACCCCTCCGATTTTCCACTTCTCTTTCTCAGTCGCACACAGGTCGCACTGCTGACACACAGAAGAGCTACAACTTCAGCTTCGACCGCGTGTTTGGGCCACGTTCCTCACAGTGTGAGGTTTTCGAAGAGATTTCTCTTCTGGTGCAGTCTGCTCTGGATGGGTACAACGTTTGCTGCTTTGCTTATGGCCAAACTGGCAGCGGGAAGACCTTTACTATGGAAGGGGGTGATCTGGAGGATTTGTGGGGGGTCATCCCACGTGCTGTCCAGCAAATCTTTAAGTCTGCCAAAGCACTCCAAGAGCAAGGGTGGCAGGTAAGGGCTTCATAGAATTTCATCTGTTGTCCAAAAGAGGTTCAATATGTTGTGATGTATCTTTTCAGGGCATCCACTGAGTGTTATTGCTTTTGCCCTCATCATGGTTTGTTTATTAATGAACTGTTCTTGGGTTGGTATTTTTAGTACACCTTCACCGCCAGCTTTGTGGAGATCTACAATGAGACCCTTCGAGATCTTCTCTTCAAGGGAAAACCAAACAAGAGACCTGAACATGAGATCAGGAAGATCTCCAACAATGAGATCACTGTTACCAACCTAACCTACCAAAAAGTTAACAATGAGGATGAGGTACTGCTTGTTTAAAGCGCATTTATAAGTGATTTATCAGTGCACAGTTTTAATGTCTCTTTTCATTTGATAAGCAGTTTAACTTTGATTTGACACAAAAGGAAAGAAAAGATGGTCACAATTTCCTGCACTAAATTTTCTCCCTAAAGCTTTGTTAAAATTCAGAGTAATCCCAGTTATAATTGATTTGTTTATATTGTTTGATACCTGCTTGTTGCAGTTTATTAATGTGCCTCTTTCTTTCCTCATGTCTCAGGTGCAGAACTTGATCATGTTGGCAAACCAGAACCGGTCCACTGCCCGCACGGGCATGAACGATCACTCGTCACGTTCTCACTCTGTGTTCCAGCTAGACATAGAAGGGGAGAACTCTGCTCGAGAATCCAAGTGCAAGTGTAAGGATCACATACTACCTGCGCCTATAATAGATAAACTTCTCTTCTTAAAGGGGTGTAGATGTCCAATTTAGAGTAGTCTTCATATGTAATATTGAGTTTGTCCACAGTTTTAAAGTCATATATGATATTTCACACATTGATGCCTGATTTTAACTGTGTATTGATTTGCTTTTCAGCCACGCTGTGTCTAGTGGATTTGGCCGGCAGTGAGAGAGTGCAGAAGAGTCAGTCTCAAGGTGAGCGCTTCAAGGAAATGACCGCCATCAACTCTTCCCTCACCAACCTGGGAATTGTGATCGCTGCTTTGGCCAACAAGGTAAATTTTTAGTTAAATATATGGAGCCTAATGCTGAGCTATTGGGGAATTTAACACTCTTATATCTCACTTAAAGCGACACTATGTAACTTTTCAACCTTCGTAATATATTTCCAAGATCCTTGTGATGGTACATCGACTTACAATAGGTTGAATGACACGTCTGCCATAGCCTGACAGGGTCTGTATCGCTTTTACTGGCACTATGTAACTTCGGTGTTCGGGTAGTAACAAGAGCACAAAAAGAACTACAAAATTCGACTGCTTTACGGCATACGTCACTTCCCCCACCACTTCGTCAAATTTGGACGTGAGAGGCCAACCAGCGTTTGTTTTCGGCTTTCGTGCGTATGTTTTTGTCATGGGGGCTGTTAACACCTGGCCACTTCATGCATTTTCTCAGATCGGATAGCTATCCGATCGTGAAAAGTCCAGGTTTAAATGCCCTCCGAAACGCATTTGAGACGGATTTGAATCCGATCCCTCAAACCACTTTTGAAACCACATATGTAAATTGTACTCCTCCCAAAAATGCTTAAAAAAAAAACAAAAAAAAAACGTGTGAGAGCGTTGTATAGGCTATTATGTTATATCCAGATATGACGACGCGCTGGAACACGCATCACCGCAGATGAGCAACATCAAGCCAACGTGCAAACTATCGCAAATCAAAGTGAAAGTAAGTCGCAGACGCTTAACACACAATCTTCATCATTAAAAGTAAAGAATCGTTTTGATAAATCAGATAGCTATGCCTCACGAATTAGTTTGCCAGCTGAACTCAGGTGTTGTGAGGTGTATTTATCACGTAGTCCTGAGGAATCAGACGACGCTGTTGATTGATTCCTGCGATTATCATGAGAACAGCTTTCAATATCTCACATAATTATCATAAATAAGCCTAACGTAGAGGTTGTAAATAGTGTAAACGAGCACAATTTGCAAACTATTATGATAAATTGCAATAATCATTAGGGCTGGGTACCGAGTTCGATACTTTTTAGGTACCGACCGAATTGCCTCGATACTATCGAGTATCGAAAAATGACTTGTTTTTCGGTACCAAATTTCGATACCTAAGGGGTTAACTCGTCAACGTCAGCGCTCAAACAAATACATATGAAATGCACAACGACACGCCTAAAGTCGCTCACGCACATACACGCAAACTCTACACACACGAGACGCGCGGAACTCTGCGCACATACTCATATGAGAGGCGCGCGCGCACACAAACAGTCCACGCACACATTCTCATATGAGACGCGAGCACACACACACAAACTCGCGCACATACTCAATGAGACGCGAGCACACACACTCACAATACCTTAAAGATGTGGAAAAGCAGATCAAAAGTGTGGCTACATTTCTCCATTCTCGATGCCAAGCGTGCGATGCAGTATTTGCGGTAAAATAATTGCTGCAAAGACGGTACCGCGACAGATATGATGAAGCCCTTGACAGTGCACGGAGTAAACATAAGAGCAGAAAGTTGCTCCGTCTTCGACTGGTAACTGAAGAGATACCTGTTGATCACTCTGACAGTGTTTATATTGCAATAATGACCTACTGAATGTACACTGCCGTTCAAAAATGTGTTGGTCAGAATTTTTTTTCAGTAAGGATGCATTAAAGTTATCAAAAATGACCTTAAAACATGTGTAATGTTACTAAAGATTTCTGTTTCAAATAAATGCTGTTCTTTTGAATTTTTTTATTCATCAAAGAATCATGAAAAAATGTATCAGTTTCCAAAAACTGTTTTCATATTTCTGAAGGATCATGTGACACTGAAGTAATGATTTTGAAAATTCAGCTTTGACAACACAGGAATAAATTACATTTTGAAATATATTCAAATACTATTTTAAATTGTAATACTATTCCACAATATTACAAGTTTTACTGTATTTTTGATCAAACAAATTCAGGTTTGGTGAGCATGAGCTCTTTATAAAAAAAATATTTTGTTCCTTTGTGCTTTTTTTTTGTTCCTTTCTGGACTGACTAAGGAGCATGAGTCAAACTGAAAAAATAAAACCAAAGTTTTTCTGAGGTAATGTGTTATGTAATCTTGTTAAAATGGATTTCATAAAATTGGTATCGAAAAAAGTATCGTTCAGGAACCGGTATCGAAATCAAGGTATCGGTATTGGTATCGAAATTTTTTGAACGATACCCAGCCCTAATAATCATGTCTAATGACATCATAACGGCCAATGTTATGAAATAATGCGACGTACATTTAACTTAATTGATGTTATCTGGCATTTTGTAATGTTTACATTCCAATAAAAACAACACAAATTAAATTATACAGTAGGCCTAGACTATAGACTATTTACTTGTGATTTAGCTGCAATCATGTAAAAATGTTATAATATAATATATTTACGACAGTGCAAGTATTCCACAGCGACTCTAGGGGTCGCTGTTTGACAAACACAATTTCTACTTAGTGTGGCTTTAAGGCCCGTTCACACGAAGAACAATGAACTATATTAGTGTCCACACCACACCAGCGGACTATATTGTTCTGCTTATTCTAAGCACGTGCTTGTCTGTCACTTTAAAGCAGCACTCAGTAGCTTTGGGACTTCTTCGCTGTATTCTCGCTTTTTGCTCGCAGGTTTCTCTCTAGAGCTCCCCCCACAGCTTCGGAATAGATATTTGACAACACTGTCGTAAAAACTCGTTGGTGATTCTCAGACACCAGAGGCTAGTAGATCAACGACATCAAAGCAGATGGGACGTTCTTTCAAACGTCTTCTTCATTCGGGTTCGAACAGCGTGAGTGAGCGCAATAATGACAGTATTTTAGCAGATTTCTTTTGGCCGTAAAGCAATTGTTTACATCGCGAGACCTGATATCACGCGATACTTCCTGACGCGGCGGCCGGCGGCCCGCCGGCTCAAAGTTGCAAGTGCGTATTTTCCGCTCACGGGCACCAGAGGGGTGCGAAACGACCACCATTCAACCCGAAATAAGTAATATAACCATTCCAATGACTCCGAAGCTGTTCAGTTAAGGTAAAAAAAGTTACTTAGTTCACCTTTAAATGCTGAGCTTGTTACTGCAGAATGGATTCTGATTGGCTGTCATTGTTTTTATCCATCAGCTGGATATATAATATACATATACAGTATAATTATCATCCTTTGTGTGAACGAGCCTCTAGTAGTGGTGCATTATTAGATGTAGAAAATGTCTTCAGTTAAAAAAATTTGTTTACTTGCTGTGCAATAATGATTTCACGCACTCAATTTCTTACTCTACTTTTCAGGACAGCTTTGTTCCCTACCGTAACTCAAAGCTCACGTACCTCCTCCAGAACTGCCTCGGAGGCAACAGCAAAACGTAAGCAAAATGATCAAGTACATGTTTTATAGCCTGTGATGTAGTATTATTTGAGGTTTTGCTGAATATAATTCTTTCATTGTTGTTTTAATGAACATGTGACTTGTTTCTTTACCTCTGTACAGTTTGATGTTTGTGAATATATCACCTGAGGAAGAGAGTTTCAGTGAATCGCTGAATTCGCTGCGCTTTGCCAGCAAGGTGAGTGATCTTATGTGATCACATCATGTAAATGTTTTATTTTATGAGAATATAGAGCACAGTCTATAACTCATGCTTGCTGTGTTGCAGGTGAACGACTGTGTCATCGGAACAGCCTCGGCCAATCGGAAGTAGTTTAGCTGTCATTTCTGAACATCCACTGGTCATTTTTAAATGTTTTTAACTTCAGTTATTTTATGTTTATCCTAATCTCTCCTGTCTTTGGCATCTTTTTCTACTTCTGTGATGAATTTTATATATCTGTGATACATTAATGTACAATCTTACTGGCAGACAATTATACTTTATTATTGTTTTACAACCATTAAATGCATATTGTGCTTCAGAGAGATCAATAAATTTTCCATTTTGGCCAAATGGAAGTGCAGTTGTGAGCCTGAATATGACGCCAAATGGACAATTTTGTTCTTGGAAAGCTTACTTTGCTTGCTGTGAAAATACAAAGGAGTTGTTTCCCTTACAAAGGAATTACCATAGTAAACATGATTTGTCAAAATACTTGTTACTATAATAAAACGGTTCATTTAGCCACTGTTATCATTAGAAATAAAATTTCACAGGCTGTCAATGTTTGATAGAGATTCTGTGTTAATATGTTGTACCCTAAGGGGGATTTTGATAAAACCATATTAAGAGCCGTTATTCATACCAATAATGATTTCTGAAGGACGTGACACCGAAGATTGGAGTAATGGCTGTTGAGAATTGCATCACAGGAATAAATTATTATAAAAATATATGCAAGTAGAAAAGAAAATAGACATTTTTCCTCCAAAACAATTAAATGTAATATATATGGAGAAAATAGCACAAGTTTATGGACTGGGAAACTGAAGCGAAAAATAAACCAACGAAGGAAATGGTTTGTGGCACTTCAAGTAAAATGTCCTGACGGTTTACGCATTTTGTCCCTTTTCACAGTTAAATGCGCTTAAGTACACAATTTATTAGTAATAATTATACTTACTTGAGACAAATATATAAAAATATACAAAATCTAAGCAAAATAGTTTTAGATGAAGTATAGCTACTGTGACGTGTCATATAAACTGCTCGAATGTTGCTAAAAGCAAATATGGTTATCACGGCAATTTTTTGTATGTGGAACATGGTTATTAAATTATATCGATTCAGAAACCGCTTTGAAACAGCAGCACTTGTTGCCATGACAATAGAGAATCGGATACAGTGTTTGTTTGGTTCCTTTTTTGTCGGCCGAGTCTAGAGCAGCTGTCTGGGATTTCTTAAAGGTAAAACCAGACTCCAAACCAGATGTCAGTCCACCATTACGCTCGGCATTCCCGAACGGTGGGAAACATCGACTTATCATAATGAAAACCCCCCTTTTGAGTGCCTGACGGAGATATTTAAATCGGTAAGATATCTTGCTCGATAAAAAGAGACTGATTTATAAGACGATCCTCATCCGTGCTTCTTAAGGCCACACGGATTCGTTAGGCAGCGGCTGGCTAACGTAAATAACAGCAGTCCGCGAACCCTTTGATTTCTGACGCGATCACTTCTAAACGGATGTGCGAATTTATACGTGACGAATTTCATTTTAATACACGCTGACAGCGAGCTTGCAAAAGCACGGAGTGTTTGTTGATCATCAAACACCAATGCAACTTTCATAGATAGCAAAATATCCACGTCATCTGAGGCATTTTAACCGGGTCTGAGAAAACTATATTCATAGAAATTGTCATTGTTAGAAAACGGAAAGGCTTCTTGACACGCCAATAAAGTGAATAAAAAGTGTTCAAGCAGTGCCTGGTCAATGCCCCTTGTTCTTTGGACCTACATTATCATTTGCTGGGTCCAAAGAGAATTAAAGCACGCTTGATTTAAATGAATGCTGTATTTTGTCTGTGGGAAATCAAAACTTCAATTTTTCAGCAGCTGTTCTTTTATATATACTTATGAACTTGCTTTAGTCCTATATATACATATTATATAAAATAAGAATAACATTTATTATATACAGAGCATAGAATTATTATATACATCGGGTTTTCATGTCAACGTGACTGGAAGTCATTCATTTTCAATGTAAATTTCTATTTTATGCAAATGAACAAAAAATTCAGTGAGTCCAGAATGTTTAAGGGAATCTGTTTGATTATATAATGCAGTTGTCACTCTGATTTACAACTAAACTGTGTGAATGCAAATATTCAGCACTTTAAAACAGGACTGACAACCATATGCAGGTTCTATGTAGCCTGTGTAATGTAAGTTTTGCATTGACAAATTATTATGTGATGGTTATTTTGTGATTTTGTGTTGCTCATTGTCTTGCAGGAATGCAGTCGGCCACAGCGGACCAAGGCTATGGTGACTCTGTGGGTTCAGCCACTGGTTCAGTGGTGCAGGTGTGCTTCCCCAGTGTGCAGACATCAGTGCTGGACAGCCTGAATCGGCAGCGTGAAGAAGGCCATCTCTGCGACCTCTCCATACATGTTCAGGGCCAGGTGTTCAAGGCCCACCGGTGTGTGCTGGCTGCATCGTCACCATACTTTCATGACCAGGTATGTCTTTATCTAAATGCTGTAAAAAAGTTATGTCCTGTTTGCTGACATTTTTGAAGTTCATTGAAATTATAAATGGCCCACCCCTTGGTTATTGTAGGGTGGTGTTTTAAATCAAGGAGACATAAATACATATCTAAGTGGCTGAGTTGTTTACTTACTTTTTAATTAGTCTTTCCATTAACGCCATCATTATCTTCATTCAGGCCGATTCGAGAACTCACACAAAAACAAGAGGCGGGATTTATCACACGGACCAATCATATCCAGTCATAACCGATTACCGTCTCACGTGACTTTCCAACGTTCATTCTGAATTGCCCGCATGCTGTAGGGGGTCTGTTAAAACTCAATGGACTCAGAGGAGGCAAGAGAGACGCTGAGACTCCCGCTATAACTTTAATCGAGGGTGTCGCTGTTGGACAGTGTTACTTTATAAAAACAAATGACTTTTACACTTTTTAATGTCACATTTTGTAACATTTGCATCGTTTAATTTTTGTAATATCGATTATTTTCTCATCCAGTTTTTTTGAGGAGACACTGCCTCATGTCATTTCTAAAATGCATTTAAAACTATTCAACCATTATTTCAATAGACATTAAACAAAAGCAAAAACTTGTCAGACAATACGATGACAGCAGCAGTTTCCAAGGTGGGATTGGCCTGTAATGGTTTTTAAGGCACAAATTAACAATGATCCAATTTCAGAATAATCTGTGCAATCTTTATTAGCAATATCTAAATTCTTCATTTCTTGTTTGCAAGGTGCTGCTGAAGAACATGTCCACCGTCTCCATCCCGGCCGTCATGGACCCCCTGGCCTTTGAGAGCGTCCTCAGTTGCGCGTACACTGGCCAGCTGCGAATGCTCCGCGAAGACATTGTTAACTACCTCACCGTTGGCAGTGTGCTTCAAATGTGGCACATTGTGGACAAATGCACTGAGCTTCTCAAAGAGGGCAGGGGAGGTTCCAGTGGACATCAGGGATCCGGAGACAAGGAGAATACAGGACACAGCGGCGGAGGGAACAAGGTCGCCCAAGCTGACGGAGGAGACGCACCTTCTACTCCTCAACCTCCCAGTCGACCCTCCTTCAGCGAGAGCCAGTCTCCGAGCAGCACCAATTACTTCAGTCCTAGAGACGCAAACTTTGGCGGGGCCATGGTGACAACAGGAGCAGTAGGAGAGGGTGCCGTACACTCCACCCCGACCTACTGCATGCCCTCCGGTGGAGAGGAAGGTTTCATGATTGAAGATGAAGACGATGACGACGATGAGCTCTTGTTTCCCAGGAAAAGTGATCGTGGAGGCAAGCGTAAGGGCTCGACCTCTGTCTCCGATCAAGAGGTTGGGGTTAGCGACAGCTTCGGAGTTTCGTCGTATCAAGACGGAGATTCCTCGCCGACCCAGAAGCGGCCGTCGTACAGCCAGCCGAGCATCATGCCCAGAAAACAGTGGGTGGTGGTGAAGACGGAGCACTCGAGAGACGACGACCTGATCGTGGTGTCGGGAGGAGAGGAAGGAGGCGACGATGAAGAGGAACGAGAGATGGAGATGGTCAGAGAGAGGGACAGGACGTTTAACATATCGAACGTTAGGACCCTCTCTGGATTTAGAGAAAATACTGAAATGGAGGCACAGGTGAGTCAGGAGTTTTCCTAAAATTGCAAAAGGCTTGCAACTAGGGCTGAACAATATATTTAATATTATCGATACATTCTATATGAATTTGCCTTCAATATAAAACAGTCAGAGCATTAAGATGGCGGGAGGTGCTATACTAAATGGCATACTAAAGCATTCTTAATGGCTACATCTAAGCAACACTGGTGTGGAGGAAAAATGCACAATAATTGGCAATGTTTGGTTTAGACATAAACTAAATAGACATATATAGAATATTGTCAAGAATTGGGATTTTTTTTTTGGCTATTTATTGCCCAGGCCGACATGCAACAAGAACAATACACTCATATAGTGGTCCCAAAAAGCATTTGGACAATTTATCACTTAAAATGTCTGAATGTCATTGCATTAGATACAAAATATCAAACCAAGTTGTTTCTGTAAACAAATTATGTAAGAGCCTTTCTCAGAACTAACTGGAAAAAAAACTAAATTGTGTGTCCTAACAGAATAACCACCAGTGAAAATTTATCAACAAATGAACATACTCTGAGACTTTTTGTCTTTATTTGTAACAATATATCTACTGCTTCATATTTTGAAACCAAATATTTTAAAATCAAACTTAATTTTGTGAAATGCTTTTATTGAAAATGTGCTTGTGTTACTTGTTTTGATAAATGTTTTTGGTATTGGTATATAATGCAACAACGTGGATTTATAATTGAAGAGTTCAGATGCAAAAGCCTCTAAGTGCCATCTGAAGTTTTCTTCTAGAATGATCATTTTTATCAATTAAGATAAATTACTGAACTTAAAAATACGAGCTTGATAAAAATGATCATTCTAGAAGAAAATTTCAGATGGCACTTAGAGGCTTTTGCATCTGAACTTTTCAATTTTTATGATTGAATTTTTGAATTGTGAATTGTGGCTTAAGTGTCTAAATATTTTTGTACGTGAAATGTGACCAAGAATGTGGAGGAAAAAAGAGTCACCTAGTGTTATTTGCCACATACAATAATAAAAGTCTAGTACACACATATGTACAGACAAATACAAAAAGCTTATAGACAACTGACAGATTATCATCAAATCAGTGATTGAGATTGTAGTACACCCATAGATAAAATAGGATTAGAATAGATGTAAAGATAATAATAAGACAAAGTGGACAGCTTATTAGGTGCACCATCAACACCTGAACTTTCTCCATTACTCAGATGTCTTTTTCCCTGTAGGTTGACTATTGCCAGTCCTCGGAAGACTACCTCAAGTTTGAGAGGGGTTTGATTGACCAGACATCCTCTCAACACCCTCCTGAGAATCCCGGTCAATGCCCCAACAGGGCCGTATCTGCCCTGCTCAGCTCGGTTCAGTCGACGGCCGCCAGAGCTCAGCTCTTTCCGCTGGATATGCAAGGAAACCAGATTCTTCTGTACAATCAAGCCGCCATGGAGTCTACATCTCCATTAGGGCTTGCAGGAGGCATGTCCGGGGTGTCTCTAAAAGGAAGCCTCGAACACGGAGCGGTCCACTTACCCGGCCAAGGTGCGCTGGGTAGCGGGATGGAAGGATTAGATGGCGGCATGGCTGGCAATTCAGGAAAGGTCTTCATGTGTCATTGTGGGAAGACGTTCACACACAAAAGCATGCGGGACCGCCACATCAACATGCACTTGGACTTGCGGCCCTTCCACTGCCCCGTCTGCGCCAAGAAGTTCAAGATGAAGCATCACCTCACAGAGCACATGAAGACCCACACCGGTCTGAAACCCTACGACTGCCACGGCTGCGGGAAGAAGTTCATGTGGCGCGACAGCTTCATGAGGCATCGCTCACATTGCGAGAGACGCAGCAAGGCCGACGGAAGAGCAGGATCTGAAAGATCGGTCATCTCTCCGCCTCATCACCTGAAGTACCCATCTGCCAGCGAGCCCAGTCAAGGTAGCGTTGGCAACAGAAGCGGGATTCCTGTTTTGTCTCCGCAACATTCCATTAGCAGCAACGGCGTCTCGTGTCTCAGCATGGCAGCACCTGGGTCTCTTCTAGGAATCAGTTCTCAAAGTGGTCCGCACAGCCATGGGTCTGGCGTTCTGGGCATTGGTGGTAATCGTAGTGGGGGTGTAGAGGAAGTCTGTGAGGGTAACGTTGACGAAAGCAGCGTCACATAGGCTCTTTCCTCCCAAGTCCACTGTCCCGCAAAACCTGAACACTTGTCTTTGGTTACAGAGGGACCACGTGCACAATTGTCTGATTCTTTACCTCATGTCGGTGAGTGCGCCATACAAGATGTCCCATGTGTGCAACGACCAAGTGCCCATTGCTAGCTCACGTATGTATCTACTTAAAGACCAGGCTGCTATGGTGACTGTCAAAACCGTATTCCGGCCAGGAATATGGTTCAGTCGCAATCACGTTCAAGCTGCCTCACTAGCACAGAACATTTGTTCACGGTTGCTCTGAAGTGCCATTCTGTTATGTTGTACGATATTATGTTGTACAGAGTTGTACATTACTGTAACTCATTTGGTCCGTCTTGATGTGAAGTTTTATTGTACTCACTCAACTATATAAAGTATATTCATTTTAAAAGGTTGGTAGCACTTTATTTTAGTGTCATTGTTACATATGTTACATGTAGTTACTATAGTAATAACTATAAATTATGCATAATTACATGCAACTTACCCCAAACCAATCCCAAATCCTAACCCTATAGTAAGTACATGTAGTTACTTAATATTTCTCAGTACTTAAATGTGTAATTACATTGTAACAAAGACACCTTAAAATTAAGTGTAACCCAAAGGTTTAATGTTTTGATTTCTAAAATTAGAGACAAGAATATACCTTCCTGTGCACTTTGGTATCTTACGGCCCCTTCACACCAAGGACTATAAGTAACTATACACACCAAGTAACAATAACAATTACTCCCATGAAGTTTTAATAATAATAATAACAAAACGAGAAACAATATAATTGGATCACTTTCAGAATACCTTTTTACAGCTGATGAACCATGAAAACATTGACAGCCAATTGGAATCCAACCAATTTTAAAGAGTGTTAGGATTTCACGAGTTCACACTTACAAATAATCAGATAGAGTAAAGAGTATGCGTATTTGGCATGCTGTCCGATGGGAGGCTCCAAGCTTGGAATTTAGCCCGAACCCAGAGTACTCCCTCAGTATCCCTGGTGAGGATAGTACTCAGTCGAGGTGACGGAGGGATGCAGAAACTGTTGAGGAACGTAGGTGAGTCGGCCATGTATATACAGTGGGTACGGAAAGTATTCAGACCCCCTTAAATTTTTCACTCTTTGTTATATTGCAGCCATTTGCTAAAATCATTTAAGTTCATTTTTTTCCCTCATTATTGTACACATAGCACCCCATATTGACAGAAAAACACAGAATTGTTGACATTTTTGCACATTTATTAAAAAAGAAAAACTGAAATATCACATGGTCCTAAGTATTCAGACCCTTTGCTCAGTATTTAGTAGAAGCACCCTTTTGATCTAATACAGCCATGAGTCTTTTTGGGAAGTTTTTCACACCTGGATTTGGGTATCCTCTGCCATTCCTCCTTGCAGATCCTCTCCAGTTCTGTCAGGTTGGATGGTAAACGTTGGTGGACAGCCATTTTCAGGTCTCTCCAGAGATGCTCAATTGGGTTTAAGTCAGGGCTCTGGCTGGGCCATTCAAGAACAGTCACGGAGTTGTTGTGAAGCCACTCCTTCGTTATTTTAGCTGCATGGTCATTGTCTTGTTGGAAGCTGAACCTTCGGCCCAGTCTGAGGTCCAGAGCACTCTGGAGAAGGTTTTCGTCCAGGATATCCCTGTACTTGGCCGCATTCATCTTTCCCTCGATTGCAACCAGTCGTCCTGTCCCTGCAGCTGACAAACACCCCCACAGCATGATGCTGCCACCACCATGCTTCACTGTTGAGACTGTATAGGACAGGTGATGAGCAGTGCCTGGTTTTCTCCACACATACCGCTTAGAATTAAGGCCAAAAAGTTCTATCTTGGTCTCATCAGACCAGAGAATCTTATTTATCACCATCTTGGAGTCCTTCAGGTGTGCTTTCATGTGTCTTGCACTGATGAGAGGCTTCCGTCGGGCCACTCTGCCATAAAGCCCCGACTGGTGGATGGCTGCAGTGATGGTTGACTTACTACAACTTTCTCCCATCTCCCGACTGCATCTCTGGAGCTCAGCCAGTGATCTTTGGGTTCTTCTTTACCTCTCTCACCAAGGCTCTTCTCCCCCGATAGCTCAGTTTGGCCGGACGGCCAGCTCTAGGAAGGGTTCTGGTCGTCCCAAACGTCTTCCATGTAAGGATTATGGAGGCCACTGTGCTCTCAGGAACCTTAAGTGCAGCAGACATTTTTTTATAACCATGGCCAGATCTGTGCCTTGCCACAATTCTGTCTCTGAGCTCTTCAGGCAGTTCCTTTGACCTCATGATTCTCATTTGCTCTGACATGCACTGTGAGCTGTAAGGTCTTATATAGACAGGTGTGTGGCTTTCCTAATCAAGTCCAATCAGTATAATCAAACACAGCTGGACTCAAATGAAGGTGTAGAACCATCTCAAGGATGATCAGAAGAAATGGACAGCACCTGAGTTAAATATATGAGTGTCACAGCAAAGGGTCTGAATACTTAGGACCATGTGATATTTCAGTTTTTCTTTTTTAATAAATGTGCAAAAATGTCAACAATTCTGTGTTTTTCTGTCAATATGGGGTGCTGTGTGTACAATAATGAGGAAACAAAAATGAACAAATGATTTTAGCAAATAGCTGCAATATATCAAAGAGTGAAAAATTTAAGGGGTCTGAATACTTTCCGTACCCACTGTATATAGGCCTCCTCTCATGCTGATTGGATTGGTCATTTGAACGTGTTCCTCCCGAACTTTGTCAATAAAACACGTTTTAAAGTGGCAGATGATTAAACTTCAACACACTTACAATAAACAACACTATATTGTTATTATTATAGTTTGAAGCTTTAATTATTAGAAGCTTAAAGACAGCTGAGACCACACCACAACTATAACAATAACGGCAAAGAGGAACGATACCTTTGGAATCACTTTCAGAACAATTTTTTCCAGTTGATGAATAAAAAGTTGACAGCCAATCAGAATCCACCTGACATTGAAGAGTTGAGTATTTTAAGTAGGTGACGTAACTGCAGCGCATACTTATAATAAATAGAACATTATTGTGTGTTGGACACTAATATAGTTATGGTTCTTGGTGTGATTGGGCCTTTACTGCTTGCAGGGCAGGGATGTGCAGGATTTTGTAGGTAGTTGGATCACAAAATGAATCAACTCACCCCTGTCAGTTTGGCTTTATTGTATGTCCTTTTACCCATAAAACCACCATAAACCCTCCCCATATTCAGATTATTGGTCAACACGACATAAGCACCTAGCATCCAACTACTGAACTCCTGCGGTATTTTTGATGTAGCCTGTAGTGTGCCAGTAGTGATAGTTTACATGTTTGCCTTCCATGAAGGCTGAGACCTGATTTGCAATGTTTTAAATAAAGAAACGGATAGACGAAAAGCTTGAATGATGTATGCAAATGACATGCCAAATTAGCATGAATGTCTGCAACTGTCAAGACCGTTTTAAGACATGAAGGTGATTCAATGGATCCTGATTTGGATCCATTAAGACTGTTTGGATACGTAAATGCAGTGAACAGTAGTTGCCTTGTACCACAGATGAATATGTTGACCATGAAAACCGCATACCTCAAATGTTTGTGCAACTATTCAATATATTACAATAAATAAACCGGGATCTTGTGAGCTAGAAGGAATCACATATCTGTTGCTTATCCACACATTCATATTACTTTATATCAAAAACTGTGTGCATTTCAGATTAGTGAGAACAATGAAGTAGAAAACATTCAAAATTTAATTTAAAAATAACCAGTAGGTATAAGCATGATTCAGTGCTCACTTGATGAGTAATCTGGTTAGACATCTGTATTTTGTACTGATAAATAAAAAATATTTGTTCCGTCTACATCTGTTGTGGTGAATCTGAACTAAATATGCCATGGGCGGAAGCAAACTACACAGTTCCCTGATGTGGACAGAGTACATCAAAGGTTCACAAGATTCAACATCTCAAAATGAAAGAAATAAAGTACCTTGTGCACAAATTACGACTCATACATTTCTTATTACTGTTGCCGAGTTTAAATTGAGTTGTCAGTCAGTTTTAGAATGTTTAACTTGTGTCCTTTATGGATAATTTAGTTTACCCTTAATGTTTTAAAGTGGTAGTTCACTCAAAAAAAATGTATTCTGCCATGTTCTGTCATATAGAGTAAACAAAGTTTTACTTTTATTGGAAATAAATCTTCAAATTATCTTCTTTTGTGTTCTGCAGAAGAAACGATGCCATACAGGTTTAGAACAACATGACAAAAATGTCATTTTTGGGTGAAATATACCTTTAAGTACAGAATAAAAAACAATTATCGTTATAAAAAAGGCATTGTTTAATATGCCTTATTCCACCAGCGTGGTATAAATTAACATCTTAGAATGATATGAACAAACTGTTATTAATATAAAAAGTACTTTCTATAACAGATTTAATATGTTCTCTTGATGTACCTTGTCTTTTCTCATGCCAGTTCAATTCTCAATTAATTAAGCAGCGCAATTAAAAACAATTTTTAATATGATAATATTGATCAATTTAATAGATCAATCATCAGCAGTTTACAGAAATCACTTCAATATCAAACGTCAAGTGTAGGAAGACACTTAACTTTTGTGCTTTGTCACCTGAGGCCGATTAAAGGGATAGTTCACCCAAAAAGAAAAATTCGCTCAACATTTTCTCACTCAAGTCATTCCAAATCTATATACAGTTTTATTCTGTATTCCACAGAAGAAGAAGAAAAAAAAAAACATAAGGGGAAGTTATTAATGTCTGAATTTTAATTTTTTTGGGTAAACTATTCATTTAAAGGGATACTTCACTTTAAAATGAAAATTCTGTCATCATTTACTCACCCTCAAGTTGTTTCAAACCTGTATGAATTTCTTTCTTCTGCTGCACAGAAAGATAGATATTTTGAAGAATGTCAGTAACCAAACAGTTAACTGGAACCATTGACTTCCATAGTAGGAAAAAAAAGTACTATGGAAGTCAATGGTTCCAGTTAACTCTTTGGTTACTGACATTCTTCAAAATATCTATCTTTCTGTGCAGCAGAAGAAAGAAATTCATACAGGTTTGAAACAACTTGAGGGTGAGTAAATGATGACAGAATTTTCATTTTAAAGTGAAGTATCCCTTTAAGACGTAATCTGAAAACAAACATTCCTATGCTTGTGAGTTGGAGCATATCAAGTATCTTGAAAATTATTTCTACAGCTGCTTAAAAAAATCCACAGTGCACTGTACAAAGTAATCAACATGTAAGTCAAACACTACACAAAATGAGAGCATTTATTGACTTGAGGAGGGAAAGCTCACGTCCCCTAATGACTCTTGGCACAAATGAGGATTTCATCTAAACCCTCCAACTAAAACCATAAATACAATACAAGATAAACCCTCGGAGTAAGAATATTTAGAGGCAAGACCCATTTACATTTTACCAAAATACCTCTAAAAAGCCAGAATGAATAACGGCATGCCATTTTCCCTTGTATAAAAAGTAAACAGTGGCATCGCGGATAAGGGGCGGTGATTCAAAAGCTGATTGAACCAGTCCAAAGTAAAATAAAACATTTTTGTTTTAAGTTCACATTAGCAGGCACTATTGGAGCAGGAAGCTGTCTGAGATGCCAGTTCGGTACCCTGTGGCGGACGGCAGAGTTCACTCTGAATCCGAGAGAACGATCACTTCCTCTGGGTCGCACTGGGTCGCCACGTTCACCTGTCAACACATCAACCACAGGAGTTAGTTCTCTGTGTAATGGGCCTGTGAAGCTGTGTTGTTATTAACTAAAACTAATAAAAAACATTTATGGTCATTGAAACAAATTTTTATTGAAATTAAACGTTCAGGTATAGCCTACTTTTAGTAAATATTTCAGTTAGTTGCCAAAGCAATATTTGTAATTTTTCATTTGGTTTAAGTTGAAGTACTAATTACTAAAATAAATATAAAAATGACATGAAAATGAAAAATAAACGAATAAAACCAACAAATATAAAAAATTAAAACGTATATTAAAAATATCTTGCTCTTTCATTGGCTGTAGGTCATCGCCGATGTAGTTTTCAGTCAATACACAATCACACAGCAGGACTCGTCGGCGATTCTCTCAGATCGCATCTTTGATTATTCACACTGCGTGATTGTCACTCGCGTGAACGAGCACCGATTTGCCTATGATTCGGGCATTTGTCGGCGATCTCACAAAACCTGTCGGCGAGCGAAAATCGGGCCTAAAATCGTTCAGTGTGAACTCGGCATAATACGAATTTGCATGACGTCATCATTTTCAGAGATTTGCGTTTTTGTTGTTTACACAGGGACCTTTTTTCAAAAGTTTGCGTTTTCACTCACCGAAAATGCTGCTGTTGTGTAAATGAACGGCCAAAACGCATAAAAAGTTGTATGTTTTTAGTTAAAAACGTTGTCGTGTAAACAGCCCCTCAGACAAGTCATTTCACTCCACTCAGCGGCCATCTTTGAAACGCCTCTCGGGCATGCAAGTGCAGCTCCAATCTTTTTGAATGGGGAAACATCAAATTCTCTAAAACAAAACGAGTGACGCATCTTGTGTAATTCTATAGTCTTTGGCTTCAGGAGCCAAACAATTTTGAGCCTGCTTCCTCCAGGAGCAGGATTGGACACCCCTAGTCTAGCCTTTTTGCTGCTGGAATAGTGTAATAACATGCAAATGCAATTCAACAGATTCAAATGGATTTACTGAAGTTTTTCAATGCAAGCTAAAACCAAACACACGGTCACCTTATTTCTCTTCGGCGGAGGTGTGGCTCTTGAGCTCCTGACCATGTCCTTTGTCGGAGTCCTTGTCCTCTTCCTGGTTGAGTCTTCCTGCTCAGAGCAGCAGATCACTCCCATATCCAGAGGAAGATCACTGAGGTAAACATGAGAAAAACAGCACTGCATAAACAAGTAATAGTTCACCTAAAACTGCCATGTTGTTCCAAACCAGTATGGCTTTCTTTCTTCTGAGAAACACAGAAAAAGAAAAATCTGACATCCACAGATCAGCATTCTGACATCCGCAGAACGGCACGTTCTCGAGAGACATGGCAATGCCAAAAAACACGAACAAGTCATTCTTTTGAATCAGTTCTTTTTAGTGAAATCACATGATTTGCTTTGCAAAAACAGTCTGAATGATTTGGTTCTCAAGTTCAACTCACTCACACAATGATCCAGTTCAACGGCTCGCTGAATGTGACTGACTGAAATATTAGTCTGTTTCTCACTGAAAACTATTGAATGGTTTCAAATGACTCTGAATATAATGTATTTATGAGTTGTGTGGATCTCAAAGACATTTATGGTGCTTTTGATTTAATTTTTTTAATTGTATGGAGAGAATCTTCAGAAACTCTTCTATTGTGTTCCAGAAAAAAATATTTTGTTCAAAAATAATAATCATATTTTATATACAAAATGTAGATAAATATTGCCGTTTATTACTAATATTGTTATATTGGTGCCTGTAAATAAAAACAATAACACATTTAGGAGAAACCCATGGCAAACCTGTCTTGATTTCTTTTTTTTACTTGGCAATATAGGCCAGGTTTGGTAAAAAAAAAATTATAGAATTTTCTGATAAAAGAAAAAAGTAAGAAACAAACAAAAAAAAGAATTTATTTATCATTGCAAATAAATAAATATTAATGATGATAAAATATTAATGTGAAAAAACATTTTCATTTCTTTAAGCTTAATAATTAAAAAGTTAGCAGCTTAAATAGTAATTTAAATGGGACATTTTCAAAGTCTTGATTTTGTTTTGGGGCTCTACAAGAATAGGTTTTCATGCTTCAATGTTCAAAAAAAGTATTATTTTCCCATATATTACCTTGTTGCGGCACCTCTCTTCCCAGTCTGCCAGTAACACTCTGTTTAATTCCTCTCTCTATGCAGCCCCTCCTTCTGAAAAGCGCCATGTGCTCTGATTGGTCAACCACTTTGAGTGTGTTTTGAAAATGTCACACCCCTTACCAAAACTGCGAGTTTCAACACACTACTAACGCGACTCAACGAGGCCTCGGCGATTTTTTGCCCTATACCTTTGGCGGGAACTATCTAAACGAGGAACATTGTGACGTTTGTTCCCGGAAGAGAACTCATGACTACAATCGAGGCGTTTCAGGGAGTTCAGACACAGTGCGCACTGATACAGAGAATAAATCCTTTAGGAGTGACTGTGCTTTGTAACTTTGCAGACCTTTTTCATGCTCAAACAGCAACATTACACGGTAAAGAAAGAAGCATAAAAGAACCCCTTTAATAGTAAGTGATCAAACAAACAAATTGTCATTGTAAGTTTGTACATTTCCTTCAGCTTTACCTGTCCCGTGTGCATTTCCCATTGTAGGCGGCAGTTTGTTTATCAGTCGAGGTGCGTTTTCTTTTCCTGTAGTTGCCCGTCTCGTCGATCAGTAAAGGGCTTGTCGGAGGTAGTGGGCTGCAGTTGGCTGATCTCATGGGGGTTGGCGATGAGCCCCGATTGGTGGAGACAGTCTCAGTGCAGATACTGGTGCTTTTAGAAACAGGTTTACTGTGATTAGTGGGAACAGGTTCTGCATTGGCGGTAGGCAAAGAGTCCATTGTCTCTGACTGACTGATGTCCTCTGTGGAGAGAGGGCTTGGTTTATCAAGTGTGCCGTTGGTGTGTGTTTCCACAGTTCCTGCCTCATGTGTGCTACTGGCTGGAGACTGCTGGTCCTCGTCGCCCGGATCTTCCTCTGTATCCTGTATGGATGATTTGATTGACAGAGGAGAGTTCTCATTGATTGGCTGTTCATTGTCACTGTTGTTCAACTCAGAGGGCTCTTCGACGTCCTCTTCTTCATCATCTGAAACACGTCAGCAAAGGAGAAATGAGTTTTCTCACCATGAACAGGACACACTGAATATAAGCAATGGTTTTAGATGACAGAGATGAAGATTTATACCTGGACCAACTTGTTCTTCACTGGCCTGGATCTCCTCTTCAATATCAGGATCAGAGGAATCGTCCGTTTCTTCATCTTCTTCCTCCTCTTCTTCCTCTTTTACTTCCTGTTCTTCTTTTTCTTCCGTTTCCTCTTTTTCTTTTTCTTTGCTGTCACCCTGTTGCCCATTTAGTGCCTGCAAACGTGATGGAAGGAAAAACAGATTTAAAATTGGTCATAGTTTTGGGTTTTTGGCCGAAAGAGAGAAACGGCTGTTACTTTCAATCAAATTGTGGTTATTTTATTTTATTGGCTTGTTTTTTAAAATTCAGTATTATTAAAAGTATTGAATTTAATTAAAAAGTCTAATATTAATACAACTATACAAGAAAAAGCTAATATAAAACAATAAATAAATACATTTTAAAAAGCATTTGCATCAAAAAACAAGTTAATTAAACAATATTATTATTATAATATAATATTATTATAATATTAATATATTTATTTAATATGTTAATTAAAATAGAATATTTTAACTTTTTCAAATTATATTAACTTTATATTGTTCATAATATGTAGATAAATAGTGCTGTTTATTACTTATATTGTTATATCGTTAAATATGAATACAAATAATTAATTAATTATTAAAAACCCATGGTAAACCTGCCTTGATAGAAAAATTACTTGTTGCTTTAAACATTTTCATTGTACTTGGCAATTTAGGTCAAGTTTTTGTAAAAAGAAAAATGAAAAGATTTTTATGATGAAATAACTTGGAGCAAAAAAAAAAAAGGTAAATAGATCTATATCAATCTTAATAATAAAAATATGAATGGTGAAATATTACTAATATTTCTGATATACTAAAATGACTAAATTTTGTAAATTAATGGTTTTAATTACATTAAATATTTAAAATCATTATTTAATTTATTTAAAAAAAATATTTTTCACTTTTTCACTTTTTTTAAATAATTAAATATCTTCTAAAAAGTGAAACAGATTCATTAAAATTAATCCAATTATTTTTTAATTAATCAATTAATTTAATTTTTAGAAGTTATTTAATTAATATCTTACTTATGAAAATAATATATTTGCATCAAGAAAGAATTTAACTATTATTTATAAAAAATTTAAATATTTTAAATCATATTTAAGTAAGGAATAATTGACGACAGGCCGTTGAATTATTAGAAAAATAATGCACACCCGAGGTGGTAATGCGGTCACGACGCGAAGCGGAGTGGCCGTTACACCTCGGGTGTGCATTATTTTTCTAATAATTCAACGGCCTGAAGTAAATTATTCCGCTTATACTACAGTTACCACACCTCCAAACATTGTTCAGATTATGTATTTCAAGACGTTTGTAAAGTTTTTGTCATTAAAACGCTCTTGTATGTAGGACTAATTTCTTACGCATCTAATCCCATGCCTCCGTTGCTAATTCCAAAACGTAATTTCAGAGTTAGTAACGGAGGTTTGAGCCGCTGATAGCAGACTAATGCTGGGTCACACGACTAGCTGACACATTCTCTGACTGTTTTCATCGACTGCAGCAGATTTTAAACACCGACTTTGAACACAGACTGAACGCGCTGAACACTTGTTTGGGCATGATCAGTCATAAGTATCAAATTACATTCATAACCGGCCTTAAAGTGTGTCCCCGGCTTTATGCAGTTATTAATGCAGTTATTAGAGAGAGATGTTGCAATAATGAGACAGAAAAGCATGTGCGTCATTATTATTTTTTATTTATTAATTCAATTCGTTTTAATTAATTCGTTCATTCTTTTTTTTTTTTATTATTGACAGATGACAGTAGACTAGCCAAATAAATGAAACACAAAGCCCTTTTAACAAGTAGGCCTATCAATAATTATTTATTTGTTAAATTATCTGCAATAAAAATCCGTGCTGCATTTAGCCTATATTCAGTTTAATTTTCTATTGATTATATAGGACTATATACTTTATTTATTAAAATTAAACTGCATGTTTCCATTGATTGTGAAGCTAGACATTGTAAATTGCAGATCAAGCGCATGGGGCTAAATGTTTTTTCTTGTTATGAATTGTATCCTATTTTCTGTTATTACAGTTGACTACGCGAAGTGATATGGAACTGTAATGCGGTCAAGACCTGCCTGGAACTACTTTAGCCGTGCGTTTCCCTGAAAATAATGCACACCTTAGAACGTTCTTCAACCAATCAGATTCAAGCATTCAACGGCCCTGTAGTATAATTTATTACAATGCATTTCATTACATTTTAAGCATAACATTTCAGTGTGGTTTTATAACTGAATCAGTAATATTCTTCTAGTTCTCTGTAGATTTTAAAACAAAATAAACAATATGAATGTACTTTGTTCTTTTACCTCTTTTTTCAGTCTCTCTCGTTCTTGTCTTTTCCTCATTTCCTCGACCTCCATGTCTTCCTGTTTATTGGCGTATTTGTTGATCACCTCCTCCAGGCTGCTGATGGCCGTGTCTCTATTGGAGCGTAGTCTGCGATGTAGTGTTGGGTCAACGAGTGCAGGATCTAACGCTGGAAAAACACAGAAACAAAAAAAAATGTGTAACTTACAATCACTAAATATTACTGGGGTCCATCCATTATTACATCAATCCAGAAATGTATATAAAACACTGATGAGTTTGAAGCATCAAGGAAGCAGGGCATCAGACTAACACAATATGACTTCCTTATCTTCTCTAGCTGAACTCGATAGTAATTAAATTGAATTACTAGGTTTGTATGTATCCGTAAGGTGGGAGCCAAAGTTGTAGACCATGTCAAGGTGTCGTCTCTCCTGCAGTTTGTTGCCCGTCTCTCGGAAGGCTTCTTGGGCGATCTGGGTCATCTGTTTGCGGGCGAGCTGGAGACTGTAGCGTTCGTTGGCGCGCTGCACCACCTTCAGGATATCCGTGTAGTCCGGTGGATTGTGAAAAGCTTCTGAACTGTTAATGTAGCGTTCGATCTACAAACCAAAGAGAAAAGAAGACAGTAATATATGAAAACAAAGGAAAAATATAGATAAATATTCATTATTTTATGAATATATCCCCTGGGATTTCATTTCAGTGCATGAGCAATCTTTACCTTTATGAGGGTGTCTTTCATCTAGCCATATAAAACCACACTTTGAGATTAAAAAAAAAATCTCTATCTGAATAAATTTAGGAAAATATTACAATAAAAAGATACTTTTATAAATGTAATGTACTAATTACATTTGAAAAAATAAACATTTTTGGTCACTTTCTTTGACATTTATGCCTCAAGTTTGTCAGTTCACCTTTTAGGCCACGTTCAAACAGCAACAGAATGAGGTTGTCAGTCCTGCATTTGAGTCCTTGATACGGTTACGTTCACACACAAAATGGTTATTTAAGGGAGTGACAACCGCATTCTCGAACCCAACTCACACCTGTAAATTTTCAGGACTCACAACTGCATTCTCGGAAAACACGCGCTGTGAGAACGGACCCGGAAAACTAGTTGTCTGTCACGTCATACAGTTTGAGAGACCCCACAACTGTGTGTTGTGTTTTCATGTGTGGTTTCGGTAACCTACAGCGATATACAGATATACAGTAAAAGCTGCTGTCGGTTAATGAAGATTTGACGGATGAACTAGCGGCTCGCTTGGATGCCTGTCGTATCAAAAAGTAATCAGACTTTTCCGTTTTATGGACATCGCTGTCTTTGATATTAAATTGGTCACTGTTGTGGTTACTGGTTAGAGAATACAGGCTTGACTCTTCTTGCACGTTCACAAACCGTATTTGAGACGCTATTGTAAGTTGCGGTGTGAACGGGCCATTTCAAGACTCACTCACACCTGTAAGTAAACGCGGTTGTCAATCCCAAAAACTGACAGTGTGAACGTAGACTTAGTGCTTAATCCTGTTCTGTACACACACAGTTCAGTAATTTACAGGAGTGACAACCACATTCTACAACCGAATTAACTCCTGAAAATGCAGGTAGGGACAACCACATTTACAGAACTACTTGTTAGTTAATGTACATCAGAAATGTTTCTCTCTTCTGTATGTGCAGTGCAAGAAATCACAGGGAAAGAGGTGCGAGTCTGGACTCTTACGTGTCGCCAGATCTTGCTAGAGGAACAACAAACAAGAACAAGCCCACAAGAAACACTAAATAAATCCAAACTGGAACACTTGGAACGATAATTTAGGGGACTCACTCCCGCTGCGTCCCGCATTTAAATATGGCTGTCACTCCTGAAACTTTACAGTGTGTACGTGGCCTTTGAGAACCGATCTTGAGGGACGTGACTTAACAAGCAAAAGAAGAACCTTTTTGTTGATTTCTGGGTAGCGTGTTCCACTGTAGGCAATCTTCTGCTCGATCACTCGACCCGTCAGCGTGTTGCAGCCCTTCAGCTCACACAGTTTTTCATAGATCTTCATCATCTGAGACCACAGAAAGAGCATTAAAGATAATGATTAGAACAAGACCATATAAAACCCCAATAAAATCTCATTATTTCATGTAGTTTCACTGCATTAAAATGGAATCAAATTGTCCTTGATCTTTTGATATAACAGTTTGATTTACTATAAAAAAAATGGATTTATTCGAGCTAAATCAGCGAGACGAAGAATTATAAAACAAGAAGAAACAGACTCACCTTGCGTTTGAGCTTGTGCTCCTGAATATAACTGGAATCTTCCTTCTCCAAATCGTCCACAGTCAACTCCCTCTCCTGAAGCCGTCGGATCTCCTCATTATACACCTTCAACAGGTTTTCCAGGTACGCTATCTGAAACAGAACATGAGAGGCACACAGATTACATGTACTAAATCCCTCAAATAATTTCAATGTGCACAAGTATAGAAAACTAAAGTTGTGTTTCCAGAAGTAAATCCCATTCATTTTTTATTATTTGTTATTGCTAAAAACTGTTCAACAGGCCTAACATGAACAGAAATGTTTAAAGGTATAGCGGAGGATGTTTTACTTCCTGGTGGGTAGTCTAAACTATTGGTCCTCCTAATTGTCAATCATTCTGGTGAATCAATCAAACTTTTCAAAAAGTAGAGAGGGCGGGTCTTATCTAAAATTTGGAAAGATCCTCCGCTATACCTTTAAGTATTGATATATGATGATACTATAGCCTACTATGTATTTGCATAAATGGAATATTTTTTATATCGTACTGTCATTTTTTATTTAGTTACATGCTTCATTGGATGAATAGTACATTCCCTAATAAAATAAAATACAGTGCTGTACATTTGTTCTTTACATTTTTCAAATACCTTTTTTAATCTAAGTTTGAATGATTGGTTTGTTTCATGACTTATTCTGCTTTCTATTTACCTTCTATTTTTCTACTTTGAAAAGTGTGTTAAATGATACAAGTCAGACATCGTAATTCATGCAATAAAACACTTTTACGTTCAGAGATTGATGATTTCAAATAGGAATATCTCACATCCCACTGTAACTGGAACACAGCATGCAAACTCTTTACTGAAGACTTTTTTTAAAAGGAGAAAATAAAAATTCCCTAAGGAGAAAATTCATGGAAAAATTATTCCAGAACCAAGGCCAGCTGAAAACCAACAGTGTCCGTATACAATATCCAAGACCACTGTCATATCGACCTTCACAACATATAAAATGAGTGTATCTGTGAGTTATGATGGATTGCTACAGTACCTGTCTCCTTGAAGCCCTTTTAGTTTTCTTCGATTCCTCATTCTCCTCTTGCTTTTCCTCTTCTCCTTGAACCTGTACCTGCTCCTTTACATTTGTCCCATTGCTCTTCTCCTCAGGTTTTGCCTGAGAAGGGAGAGACTGTATGGAGCTCCGCTTCCGAGCCGTGTGCTGTTTAAGAACGGTGCAGAGTTCGTTAATGTAGACGAAGGTTTTCCCCGTGTTGGCCTGGGCCCGTGTGAGGCAGCGGCCCAGAGTGTTTCGAAACTCAACCGACGACAGGAAGGTCGGCAGGGCCTTAGAGTGTCTGGTCTGCAGGTAAGTCACGACTTCCGGATGATCTTGCGAGTGTTTGGAGCAATGTTCCACAAACTGGACCATGGGACCATTCGGTTGGATTAGAAGTGGGACAGGAAAGGAATAATTTCAATAGGATTACAGGACGAAACCCCCCAGAATGTAATGTACATATTAAAGTTTCTAAACTAGTGGCCTGTTAGACATTTTTGCAATATGTAGTTAGTGTAATATGCTCATTTTCTGCATGAAATATGTAATAACTCTTGGTAAATATTCATAAAAAACATACCTCTGCAAACAGTTTTTCATTCTCCACTTGCAGGACATGAACATCCTTCTTTGCAGATGCAAACGGAGACTGTGTGATGTGTGTTGGACGTGGCAGCTGATTCTTCAGAGGCGTTTTCGGCTGGCAGGTCGAAGTATACGAACAGGATGCAGACGTGGAAGCTTCTTCATCGTCATCATCAAGGATCACAATGCTGTCCATCACTGCTCCGGCCATCCGGAAGGGAGGAGAACGAATTTGCTGGGGAGTAACGAATGTGGAGGTGTCAAGCCTGCATTTCAACTACACCAATACCTGGAAACACACCAGTTACTCTTTAAGATTTCACTCCGTGCGCAAGTGTCTCAGTAAACAGAGTTATATTTAACACTCTCTCTGTAACTGTACCATGAATGTCCAAAGTGCTTTCATATTTAGCATATGGTACTTCAAATTTACTTGTTTAGCTTTACTGTACTTACTTGAGCACTGAGCATTGAACTGGCCAAGAGCGTCAAAGTCCAAACTGAGATCCCAAAATCTGTATGTTCCTGTAGAACAACATATTCATCAGTGCAATATTTCAACATGTATGAGACAATTGTGTGTAATTAAATGTAATATCATGGTCAAATAATTTAAATATTCTCAAAGACCTGGGGAAGCCATAAACAAATAGCAAAATGCTCTTTAAAATTGTTTTGGATGGATAGGATGTAACGTTAACGTTAATTATGCAGGACATGACAACAATGCAATGACTGACACTGTCAATCGACTTGATTTACCCTACATACATTTTACATGTTTTCCATCAAAGTCATATTAAAAACTACAATTTGTTAGTCACCACTGTGAAAAAAAGAAACGAAACTACATTCGATAATGATAAGAGCAGTAACTATGGTATTTTGGCGGTAACCATGCCTACCATGGTACAATTTTGTTTAATTCCCTAGGAACCATTTTTACTGCTTGACTGAGTCAATGAGATCTGGACACTGAAATAATTCTATATTATGTGGATATAAATATAATAATTTAGGTTGATTGCCTGCTGATCTGGAGACTGTAAGTTAGCTCTTTAATTCGGTCATTCAGTACAGCTCACTTCCGTTTATTTGTTAAAAGCCTTCAAACATCGACCATAAAGAGTAACTTCCCAACATGTCAAGTTCCTCACAATCTTCACAAACGCATCATAAAATACTTTCCATAAAAGCTCGTTATTAATCAATCAATAAGAGGACAATTAGAAACAACTTACGCGCTCGGATCCTGAAACTCAGCGCTGGATGTATGTACAGCTCAACAAGAGACGCGCTGGTTCGCTGACGGCCAGTAATCTGAGCGCTCATTGGCTGAGCGCGTCGTATTTCTTCTGCGATTTGTTTTCAACGTTGGTCATTTGATGCTTATCAGCGCCGCTCAGGGAGCAGGAGATCATAACAGAAACTCAGTGTATATTTCTTAAATTTTTTGTAATATGGTGTTGCATCACACAAAATTGTATTGACCAGAGGCGTAGTCAGATGTGCATCTTGTGTTTTGTTTCTCCAAAAACGGAACTGAGACAGGTGCACACTATAGCCTCTGTATTTAATTGTATTATATAATATATATATATATATATATATATATATATATATATATATATATATATATATATATATATATATATATATATATATATATATATATATATATATATATATATATATAACTTTTCTTCAACAAAATTTTGTATTCTTTTTGGGGCATTGCTTTTCTTTTGAGGTGTGACTTTTTTGGTCATCAAATACACCAAAGTGTAAATTGTCATCTTTTCATAGTCAGGGATTATTATATTGGAAACCGATACAAACACATTTTTTACCCACATAGTTGTTCTTTAATTAATGTATATCCTTAATTAATAGGTAATCTGTTCTTTCAGGACTGGATGGATAAAGGTGTCTGGTCCATTGTACACATTATGGATGGGGAAGGAATTTTCCTTAGTTATGATGATTTTTGTTCGAAAATACAATATTATTTGTACTCGGAAATTATAGGCTATGTGTCTTTGTCTTTGAACATGAGAAGACCTCATTCCTGATGTCATTCCTGACCTTTGTTCCTGATGGTTTGGTTCAGCTGGTAAAATGTGCATTGCGTTATTCACCTGTGTTTCCAAGAGTTATTTAAACATTTCTGGTCTTAATTTTACAAAGGAGAGCGGCCGGTAAGATTAAAGTTTTACGAACATTAGTAAATACAAAGAGTTTACCTTCTGAAGTTAGTAAGAGACATCTTGTTTTTGATTTTCTTAAAGAAAAAAGTGGTTCAAATTAGAACAAGATTTCTCACTTTCCCACTTGTACCAAAGGTAAAAGAGGTTCAGTTTAAAATTATTAATGATATTTATCCTTGTAATGAGTTCTTCAGACAGATATTTCATTTGGGTTGTAATGAGTGCACCTTTTGTGAAGCAAACATAGAGTTGTTGGAACATTCATTTTATGCAAAATTCTGGGATGACCTTTACGTTTGGTTAAGTTTGAAATATGTAATACCTGACATAGCCTAAAATATTTGTATTTTTCTTTGAATTCTGATGGTGAATTTTTGGTTAACAACATTGTGCTGTTGGAGTTACTTCATACATAATGCAGATTATTTAAGAACCCTCCCATGTTCTTACATTTCCATTAAGATTTAATTAACTTTTTTAAATTCTTAAAACTCACGCATAACAAACAAAAATACATTTTCGTTTTTAATGTTTCTTTAGTTTTATGTTGTTTATTTATTCTTTTCTTGGACTTCTTGGAATTGTATTAAGCTTTGTTATTTTGAAGTTTGTTTGGTATCTCAGTATCAAGCAATAAAAAAAATTAAAAAGCCTTAGCCTTTTGAGAGTCAAGAGCAAGAAAACAGGCACATAAGATCCCTATTATTTTCCAAACACTGGCCTTTTTGAACCATCTACAGTTGATATCTCACTTCAGTGATCAGCCAATGGTGTCACAAATTCTGCCTAATGATGATTAATTGAAATCCTCTTGTGCGAAGGAAACATCGATTACTGGTCTTGATTCTCAAATAACTTAACAATGAAAGAAAAATAGAAATATTAAATTAAAAACAAAAACAAACTTTCCATTTTGCTTTTTTATCTAACATATTTGTATGTTTATTATTTTTCGCAAATGTATTATTATATATTTAATCATGCACAAATATCAAGATTTATTTATTTATTAGCCTATATATTTTCACATTTGTTAAATTATTATTTTTTCAGAATTCATCCTTCATATTTACAATAGTTATAATAATATTGTCTCATGACTTTATTATTTAGTTTTCACTTTCATCAGTCCAATTTAAGAAAACCTCATAATGACTGATGATGTTCCACTTGTCCTAAAAATCCATTGGCTGCAATTTTAAAGCCTTGACATGAGAAAACATTTCAGGTTCAATTCTGAAGAAGAATTTTTCAGTCAAAGTCTAAACATGCAGACTGTAGTTCTTCTGTGTCTCGGAGCTCGTCTCGCCTGTGCATGTGAGAAGATGTGAGTACTATAAATGAACTGTATGATTTGATATTTCAAAATATGCACACACACACAAAAAGAGTCCACATCAACTTTCTTCTGCTATGGAAAGAAAGTAAGTTCTTTTTGTTTTGGACCTTATTACTTTCATTATACAAAACATTTTTTAAATATTTAAATAATTCTAAATTTATTCAATTAAATATAAATGCATTTTTATAAAATCTAAATATATTTGAAGATTTTTTTGTCCAAACAAACACACTCTCTTAAATATTTCTACACTGCTGTGTCTGGAGACATTGACTTCCCAGAGTTCACTGTTGTTGGTCTGATCTATGAAGGGCAGTTTATGTACTTTGACAGCAACACAATGAAAGTTGTGTGAGTGAATGAGACAGAAAGGAGAAGCAGAACACCGGGACACATAAACACAACTTGCAGCTGGAACTCTTCTGGCATTCAGAAACAACATCCAAGAGCAAAAGAGCGGTTCAACCACTCAACAGGGATCTTCATCATGAACACACTCATACACACACACAACATACTGTACCAGGATATACAGTGGTACATTTACTTCATCATGTGCACTCATTATTATTTTTTTTTATCAAATTACCCCTCAAAATACTCTTTTCTTCTCTGATGATGTGTTTACTGGCATGAGGGCGGGACAACCTGTCACTCACATGAGATCGACCAATAGCAAACCACAACCATTCCACCTCTTCCCTGATGGACAGAATAAAGTCCCATCCTACATTTTTTTCTTGTTTGAGAAGCCGTTTCACTAGGGAACAATAATAGGAAAAAGACAATGGCAACTTATGTTTCATGCTGATTATATATTAAGTATAGCTGACATAAAGAAATCTCACTAAAATCTGACATTAATGGTACATAATTGCTGTTTCTTAACCTCAAAACACTAAAAATTATATTTCAGTTTGGTCTAGCCAATGTGCAAGTGCAGTGTAGAGCAAAGGTTGAGCATAAAGACCAGGCAGTGACTTTGCAAACTCAATAGGTTCATAGATTAAGCTGTACTATAATTCAGTCACCAAACTATGCATACAGAAAATATTTATGATCACATTTGAATTATGAATCAAAGTCGATCAAACAAGTTGCTTTGCTAATAACCCTAACCCTTGCTTTGCTATAATTTTTTATTGGCTGCTCTAAAACAATTGAATCTTTTGATAACAGAGCTTCTCTTGAGGGCAGAACACATTACTTGAGCACTGTGTGCATTGAGTAGTTGAAGAACTATGTGGAGTATGGAAAGAGCAGCCTACAGAAAACAGTTACTTCAGGTCTTATCCAGCGCTGAGCATGTGAGCACCGTCCTTCAGATGAGACCTTAAACCAAGGTCATGATTCTCTTTGGTCATTAAAAATGCTATGGCTCTTCTCGTAAAGAGGGTGTAACCCCGGCGTCCTTGCTAAATTCCTTCTATTGGCCTTTATCAGTCATGGCCTCCTAATAATCCCCATTCACTGAAGTGGCTCGATTTTAAGTTGTGGAGAAAAGTCATCTCTTTCTTGCTAATGAAGCTCAAACTCTCTAATTGTGAAATCGGGCCAATTGATGGTCAACCCTCTCTCATATAGACAACATTCTCCAAGGACAATCAACTCTTCTTCCACAGAATAAAACATTTTAAAAGATAATTTCGACTTTTTATCTCACAATTGCGAGTTTACATGTCACAATTCTGACTTTATTTCTCACAATTCTGAGTTTATAACACGCAATTGCGAGTTTATATCTCGCAATTCTGACATCTTTTATCAGAATTGTAAGATAAACTCGCAATTGCGAATTATAAAGTCCAATTCTATGGAAAAAAAAGACAGATTTTTTCCTCAGAATTGCGAGTTTATATCACAATTCTTACTTTATAACATGCAACTGCGACTTTATATCACGCAATTCAGACTTCATAACACACAATTGCAACTTTATCACGCAAATATGACTTTATAACTCGCAATTGTGACTTTATATCATGCAATTCTGAGATAAAAAGTCAGAATTTCGAGATGTAAACTCACAATTGTGAGGAAAAAAAAGTCCGAATTGTAAGATAAAGTCGCAATTACCTTTTTTACTTTTTATTCTGTGACGGAAACAAAGTTCCATACTTCCCAGAGGCAAGACACCACGTGAATATGGTCTTATTCTTTTCTCCATCACCTGTTGTTTACTGGAAAAGCCCAGACTGAGCAAAAACTGCTCAGTGACTGCACAAACTTCTCAGATGTTCTTGACCTTTGCAATTACAGTCACGTAGGCCATGAGGCCTCAGACACATCTTTTATAGTACTCAAACTTATTCTACAATTGTTTTCTATAGGATAGATAAAATATTTCAGCAATCGCTCTCTCTCCTCTCCACCTATAGCTGTGTGTGGCTTTTAGATGCTGTTATTAAAATATAGTCCTTTAACTTTGTTTTTTCTAAAAGTATTCTTTTTTTTTCTGTTCAAGCCCTGTGACGTTTCCTCCATTATAAATAATTGTTTGATCTTTCTGACATCATACATGTTTACAGTGTTTATTATGCTTGACAACATTGCTGAAACAGAAGTTTGCACAACAAAGCAACTTAAATTCTAGGCAAGGGATGGGCAACTCCGGTCCTGGACGGCCACTGTCCTGCAGAGTTTAGCTCCAACCCTAATTAAACACACCTGAACAAGGCAATCAGTGTTTTCAGGATTACTAGATAGATACAGGCAGGTGAGTTTTTATCAGGGCTGAAGCTAAACTCTGCAGGACAGTGGCCCTCCAGGACCGGAGTTGCCTATCCCTGCGTCTGACATACAAAATTTGACCTATACAAATTAAAGCCTATAAGATAATTTTTTGTGTTGTTGTTGTTGTTTGAGTTAATTACAGAAAATGCAATTCAAATATTACAAAAAAAATGCCGTAAATAGGGTCTTTAGTTTGAGGACTGTTTAATTTTTTTTTTTTTACTTTGTCAGATACAGTAATAAAACAGTGAGATTGGCATGAATATGAGATCAGATGTGTGATGATCAAAACTTTCACTTCACATTTATCAGGTGACTTACTGTATTATTATTCTCTGTATTTTAACTGTTTATAACACATATAAAAAACCTTTTCATTTTTTTCAAACTGAATCTGCTGCCTGATCCCCCTCAGGAACTCCATGATTTGAGAGAGAGAAAGACATGTAGCCTAACTAATGATTCTTAACACACAGGTCATTACTTATTTGAAGCACTACACTTGTATATCTCTAAACAACTGATTAAAAAAGTTCAAATGCTTAAATTCAGTCCGAAAACTAAACGCAATATTTAAAATAAAATAATTCACTTTTTTCTTTTTTTTTTAATTTGTACAACTATCATTAAAATCGTTTAGTATAAAAATACCTGCAGAGAGTAACTAACCCAAACACAGCAAACTGAAATTCCTAAGCAAAGACTGAAACACAATATAAAACTATTCTGAAATAATTATTTACAAGAGCAGTTTCTCTGCACACAATTCAGCTTCAAAATCCCCTCCAGGTCCAGGTTTACTTCTCCTTCTACACAAGAGACAGAAATAAGCAGATATAAGCAGTTATACAGGAGAACTAAAGATAACATCGGAGAAATTAAAAAATTTAATTTGAGACAAATTAATTATTAACAAAATATGTTATTTACCTTATTCTCTAATTCAGTGTCACTGGAGTCTAAATGAAAACAAAAATTGACATGCTTCGATATTTAATACATTCCAGGGCATTTCATATTACAAACACAATTCTAGTCTGTATACTGCAATATGGTAATTATTTTTTACAATGGATCAGGTCATTTTATCATCAGTTCACTTGTAAATAGCTCTTCTGTGTTGCAGTGATGTTAGAAAACCGACTCACCAGAAGAGCTGAACGTCCAGTAGAGAAACTTTATCATGCCGTAAAGCACCAGAGCAACAGCGACCATCGCCATAGAGTCTTCAATAGAAGGAGCGCTGACACCTAAATATATAAAAATATAAAATCAAGACTTGCAGAACATTCTGACATAAACATTCTTTTGGAAATTAAAATATGAATCAGACTGTCATAAAGACTGTCACTTGTTGTCGCCTACTAGAGTATCCTGCAGAAAGAATCACTGAAAATCCCCACCATTGAAATATAGACAATTGAAGTGGACGTGAAATTATTCAGGTTTAATGATTGATCATAAACACTGTCTGAAAATGACATCAGTCTAGGACAGTATCACTCACCAATCACACTGAGTGTAGCAGTAGCTCGCCGTGTTCCTCCAGCGTGTTTGGCTACACAGGTGATGTCACCACCACGACCCAGCCTCATCTTACCCGAGTCCAGCTCCAGACGACTGCTCTGACTGAAGGTGCCATCAGACGCCTGTCTGTGACCCGTTACACCACCCTGACCCAGAGAGCGGGACTTCCCATCAGCCCCGGTGAACTCCCAGCCCAGATCCAGAGTGTGAGGAGCAAAACCAGACGCTTCACACTGGATCAGCAGCAGCTGCCCAGGAACCAGCAGAGGAAGAGGAGAAGGGTAGATGGAGAGAGAGGGAGGCTCTGGAAAGAAAAAAGGAAGTGATGGTTACTATTACATATATATAACATAATATCCATAATAATTTATGCAAATCTGACTTGGCTCTGTCAGAATCAGAGTATACCATCATCTCACCAACTATCTCCAGGTCCACGGCTACCTGAGCCAGCAGATGTGGAAGATACACTGTGCAGATGTAAGTTCCTGAGTGTCTCACTTGAGATTCTTCCAGAATCAGAGATGCATTTCCTGTTTCATAGAGGCCTGTGATGTCAATATCGGCTCCGGTCTCTGATGTCTCTGCAAACCGATCGTTCTTGCCATCGTAAGCGAGAACCAGCCGTCCTTCACCCCGAAACTGATAACGCCACTCCACAGAGAATCCAGAGCCGTGAACTGGAGAAGACTGGTCAACCCAGAACCCACAGTCTAACAGAACCGGTTCTCCCAGTCTCGAGCGGACCACCGGAGTTTTACTGGAGACACTGAGAATGACTTTAAGAAAAAGAGGAAAAAAGGAAGCATATTGAGCAAAGAAAGTGTTAAACCATCATTAGAACAGAAGGGTTAAAAAGAATTTGTCTTATTTAATTAATTAACATATAAGATACATGCAAAATAGAATCGGAATGCACATTTTTTTAAATTACATTATTTACAGCTCATTATGTATAACTATGTATAATAATAATTCTTAATATTATCAATTATATAATATACATAATTATTATGTATTATGGAAATCAATGTAATATTTTTTCTGCCAATATACAGTGTATGAACAATTTAGTTTTTTTTACCTTTTGGCTCTTTAGAAGCTGAAGGCGCTCTCATGATATTTGACAACGTCAGCTGATCGTCAAGCCCTTGCACTGCCACTGAGAACCAATCAGCTTGCAGGTAGACTGGACTTTGGGCGGAGTCAGTGAGAGCTGATGTCCATCTGACCATGGAGGCGTGAGGCATGAAAGGGTTAATCTCACACTTTGGTTTGTTCACAGAGCCTTTGGGAGGGTTCAGGGCGGCACTGCAGAACGTGCCAGCTGGATCTCGAGGAGAACAGTGCATTAACATTTAGTTATCATCTTATTGTTATTTTGCACTCTATAACACGTGACATTACACTATATATATGACATCTGTGGCTGTTGGATCTGGTCAGTGTTGAAAAGTGATTTAAATAATTTAAATACAGTACAAAGGACTATATTGTCGAACAACACAGACTATATTATAGGCTACTACTATATCATAAACATTACAGTATTTATTTACATTAGTATCAAGTGAGCACAGCATTACGTAAATCTTCCTTGACTTGAGCATGGACTTTTTGACATCTTATAGATAGGCCAATTACAGATTATATAGACCAGAAATCAACACAAATGTTTTAAAAGCACATGCTGCATTGACACTAACCTGTCACATAGTAAACTCTGGACGGGCTGATGTCTGCAGGAGGATGAAGATCAGATATGATCTCTTCACTGTAAGCTTCAGTTCTGATGAACATTAGAGATTTCTCTTGACTCATTGGTACTGAGAAACCTCCTCTGTGACCGGGCTTCTCCTGGACAAACCAGCACTCCAGAACCGGACATCCAGAACTGGACACTGCAAGATAAGAGAAATCATTCTTAATTATGTTTAATGATCCCACATAATTAAATGTATAGTTTTGAGTAGGTACCAAAATGCAGCAAAACTTACCACCAAAAAACAATGCAAATGCGATAATAGATATCTTATATATGCTCGAAATATAAGACATCGTTGGTCTTTATGTTAAAATGATAACTCTGTGCTTACAACTGCGTCTATTAGGAGTGTTTAAGATCTGTCGGTTTTCCCCTCACAACATCCGTGCACAAGAGGTTTCACTTTCAATGCGCATGTGCATTCATGCCTATGTTGTTTGTTTTGCGCCACTGCATATTGCAGGATATTTGTTCCAATCGAAAATATAGTACTCCGAGGTCGCTTTTGATGTAAATGTCTTTTAACCACTAACTGTACCAGAATATACACTAAAACCACTAAAAATATTTCTCGACAACGTTCATTTTAGCCTTTCTAAGATATTATTAGTGTGTCCGCTAGGTGGCGGTCCAAGCCAACAATAGTCTTCCAAAATCGCCCACATTTTTTTTAACCATATCACATGGTTTCTCGGAACAGACTGCAGTTCACTTTTTGCGTAGTAACAATAGATAACCAAACCTGTATAACTAGTGTAGTTTTATGCATTATTTACACATCGTTTTTGCAAGTGCTGAAGACTGTATCAGGCCTACTGCAAAACTTGCTAGAACAAAGGTTGAATGATTTGTACAAAAAGGTTACAGAGTTCAAATTAGGCTAGGCTACTTTATAATATAGACAAGAACTAGGCCTACATCATCAAGCATTTGCAAAAAAAAAATAAATAAATAAAGAAATTGATAAACACATGAAAGCTCTATAACAGTTTGATGTATTCTGGGACCCTTGAAATCTGCTGCTCTGGCCCCCTGTACTCTGTCCTCATATAAAAGGAGACTTGCTAGCCACTTCATTTATGTAACTGGCGAGCTTTAGTTTAGGTACGATCTGCATGATTTCCACTCCACCACAAAATATTAATAAAAACATCTCTTTACTGTTTTGAGTCTTTAAAGTCCCCCTGTGGTGAAAATCAAGTTTTTAATGTTGTTTATATTCCTGTGGTGTTTTAATATGCCTCAGACAAACCATGTGCAAATTCATAAGTCAACACCATTGCTGTGTGGTGAACCAAAGACAGTCTCAAAAAAAGTGGTTTGAAATCGTCAACGAGTGGATCTCTGAGCGTGTGCGAGTGAGTGGAGGTGGGAATAATTTGCATATTCATAGAACCGCGTCTACTAAATGAGGCAAGGGTGTGGAGGAAAAACGTTTGTCATTTTGGTGATCAAAGATGAGTTTTAAGTGATAAAATTGACTGCAGGGGGACTTTGCACATAGTATTATGTCTTAGCTTAGCAGTGCCTGTGTTACTGTGTTCTGTGGATAAATGAATTCCACTTTTCCACTTTTGTACTAAGTTGTTTTGGATATCAACCAGAATGTATCTCTTAAAGTCAATGGACAGTCATTCCCATTTTCCCATATTTCTATTCTATTCCAAGCTATGATCAAAACATTAGATCTATTGCCACTACCACATGCACTTGAAAATGTTTTTGTCATTGAGAATGTTGATGTGACACTGGATGTGAGTTTATAATGATAGTAATACAAAAGACGTAACCTCCTTACTGACATGTAACAGTACAGTGTGGTTCTAAACGGTACCAAATGGCTTCAGCTTAATAGCCTAACTTTACCCGTATCCCACCTCTAAAGTGTTTTGGGTAAAACTTTATTTTACAGTGTCCTTGTTACACGTTACATGTAGGCTATAGTTACTGTAGTAATAACTATAAATTATGCAATTACATACAATTAACCCTAAACCAACCCCTATTCCAAACCCTATAACTAGCCTACATGTTGTTAATAAAATTTTATGAATAATTGTATATTGTATAATGTATAATTACACTGCAACACAGACACCTTAAAATAAAGTGTAACCAGGTTTTGCTATACAACATGAACACAAAAAGTACATTGTACTTATTTTCTGACGTAGCCGAAGACAAGTCAAATCAAGTTAAGTTACCTTTATTTATATAGCGCTTTTTAAATACAGATTGATAATACAGATAACCGGAAAATAATGCAACAAAGTTTGTTTCTGGTGTAGGCCTAGCAGATCTAGAAGAAAATAGTGTCATAGTCCAGCTTAAGTAAGTTTAGTGATGGTTCATTTTTGTTGTAAAAAAGTTATTAATTTAGTTCATTTATATGCATTTACAAGTACAGACTCCTAATATAAAGTAGGCCAATGAAGACCAAGTTCCAGTGGAATAGCTTCACCTATATGGGTGTCTTAGTCCATCATTTTGGTGTAATTGAGTGGCAGTTTCTCAGATGATGAGGTGTGACATGTGACAGCCTGGGAAGGAATACCCAATTAAGTTTATAGTGGGTCTCTTCAATTTGTTTATGTAAAAATTATTGTTTGAAGGCCAAAAGTAGCAAAAAGAGACAATGAGTCATTTACAATATTACAGTAAAAGGAAAAAGTGCTATAAAGTCATGGCATGGTTTTCTTTTTCTTTGGTATGTTTACGTCTCCATTTTGTCTGCTCTATCGGCGATCAGCACAGTTGAGGTCTTGAGGATATTCCGCGTAGTAACATGTGACGTGCAGAAGTGCAGAATTTACCTAGATTTTACTGGCTGGTAATTCAGAGCTTGTTTAGACGTTGGCGTTTATATAGGCTACTCTCTATGGTTGGCGTAGACTACAGACATTTTTAACCGTCGAAAATTAGTTTGTTACAAATATTCAAAGTGATTTATCTAAAACGATTTTTTCACCTAATAAGAGCTATCTTTCAGGACTAAAAATGCGGGTCGTAGTGATTATGCTTCTCGGAGTTCATCTCGCCTATGCTGGTGAGTAGCCTAAGTTATTAGTCTTGGTTATTTTCATTTTACAGTAGCCTAGTGCCAGTGTAAGCTTTCTCTTATAAATTATAGTGTTATTGTATGATATGTCTCGTAGTATCTGATATCTTGAAGGAGACCTTTATACGCGAGCACAAGAGTTTTGTTGTTATTGACATTTTTCCCGGAAAGAGCACATTTTAATAGCCTATTTTGCCTATGTAGGTTATTTAAGATCTTATTCAGATATTTCATCCATATGAAATCCTTTAATGGAAAAAAACCCGCATGTGAACAAAAAATATTATTTGATTAGTAATGTTTTATTTGATCACATTGTATTTGTGGCTTTATTGTTTTTTTGGGGTTTAAGTTGTTGTTTTTTGTTTGTAAATGAGCAGGCTAGGCTACTATGTTGTTTCGTGCAGTTTCGTTTCTAACCTCAGTAGCGGCTTTTTACCTAGAGACTGATGATGGCCTAGGCAACTTGCTTAACATTGGTGGTTAGGCTATGTTCTGTTAGTAAAACATAACAACATTTTGTAACCAAAACAGCTATTTTCGGTTTCGGGGAGAAATGGTTTGAAGGGCTGAAAGTAGTGCACAAAACAGACGTTTAATAAGCGCTTGATTCTCTGATGGCATGTTTTGACTGTGTTCTTGCACAGAACGTGGATAATAAGCTTGACAGGTGTGTGGACACCAGCTCTGGATTGACAATATTAGCCTAATTTCTCGATTTTAATTGGTAGGCCTATTGATGGATTCTGAATTGCTAAAACACATTTCTCAAAACTATCATCACCCACTTTGTAAAAATCTTAAACACAAAACCAAATCTTCAAACTTAAATTCAGAGAACCTCTGACTCTTCTGGCAAAATCAAACAATTGCCTTAAAACCATTTTATCTGTCCTCAAAATAAAAAAAAACGAGTTTGTTTACAAAGTGAAAAACACAGAATCCAAAGCATGCAGTTACAGAAAAAAAGTATAACAAATTTTGCAACTACGCAAAAAAAGTATAGTAATTACAACTTAAAGCAGTAAGGTGAATAATTTGTACACTGTTTGCACTGCAAGTGTAGTATTGTACTCATTATTGTAAAGTTTAAAATGTCTGTATATTCAGCACATGCATTCTGTGAAAATACAGTGACCCACCCAACTGCAAAAGCCAGAAAGGTTACAGCAAAAAACTCTAAATGAAAAGCATGTTACAGTACATTCAGAAGAGTTGTGCAACTGCAAAATCAAGTTCAATGAGAGATTGATTCTGCTTCAGCATCACGTCTCCATGTTGGGTCCGGCCCCAGGACTTTGTCCACATCACAGACACTGTCATCTCTGCAGGCAAAGGGAAAAACCCTAAAGCCAGATCCAGCCTTGATAACATTCTCCACACCTTACACTTTCTCATCCTCATCCTCTTCCTCCTTGTTCGCCACCTCTTACAGTTTTTCTTAATTGCTAAAACACTAAACCCTGTTCTCAATAGCCTAAACCAATTTGTTGAATAAATCACTTTTTCGGTAAACATTAAACAAGTTCAGGTAGTTAAAACATTGTTTGCAAATCTCCTGCACTATTTTTGCAAAACTCTGAACACATTCTCATTCACTTAAGCACATTTTGCATAGTGATGCACTTATGTTTCAAAATGCTAAACACAGGCAGGCAAAAGTTAAACAACTACAACACAGTTGTCATTGTTAACACACAACGACTCAAAATACTTCACACTTATGTGACCAAACCAACTGTACAGAATACAAGTATTTAATGTCAGAGCAGTGTTGCCAGATGTACGATAATTATCGTATTTGTACAATAATTTTGACCTCTGTACGATGTACGATCAATAATGAAAAAAGTCCCATAATGTACGATAATTTCAGAGTTTTCAGTCGTTCGTCCAAACACACATCCTACCGCTTCTCTCTCTGACCCCGAATCATTTCGCAGGCTCGCCTGCCTGCACGCAAGCACGTGTGTACACACACACACAGACACCACCATGGGCACCACACGGTGTCGCCTGCACGTCAACACTACACTACAGTTTTGCCGAAGAAGACAGTTCAGTTTAGATCAGTTTAACAAAACGAAGCAGTAAAGTGCTAAAAAAATTGTAGACTTCAAAATGTGGACTGTCGGCATATCTTTTGCACTTTGGCAAAAAAAAAGTTAAGTATAGCCAGACTTCCTCCAGTTAGTGTGAGCGTATTATACAGCTTGTTTAAATTGGCTGTAAAATTATTTGGAAAATAGCTATATTTTATGCGTTTGGTTCGTGTACGATAATTTTTCTCAAAAAACGATAATTTTGAGGTTTTGGTACGATACTTCGACATTTCTAATCTGGCAACACTGTGTCAGAGTGCCAAAACTGACTCAATGTTGCACTGAATGTTGATACAAACAATGGATGGAAACAATATAAGAGGGAGAGGAAGAAGAGTATGTGTACAAGAGGTGGTGAAGAATTAGGCCTACTGTAATTAAACAAATTTTTTTTTTTTCATGTTTCAAATATTTTTCAAATATACATGTCCTAGAAAAATAGAATTACTGATTACTGTAACTGTAACACATCCTTTTTACAAAATGGAAGCATTCAGAAAACTCTGCATGAGAGGCAGTTTGATGCATTTCTTTTTATTACAGTAGTATAGTGCATACCTGTCAGCACTCCCGTAATTTGCATGGCCCAAACTCCTTTATGAATAATCGGACCAATATGTTTGTCTAATGTTGACCAGTAGCCAGATCTTGTATTAAATGCATTATATTCACACAATCCACACACCATATACAATTTCAACCCATTTGTCACCTCAACCTGGCAACCTATATCCCAGTTGCGCAGTCGCGCGAAAGTTTAACCCAAAAGCGAGCCGATAGACATCCAACCCAGTAAACCTCGGAATAAACAGAAAGACTAACATTAGCGTAGATGCCATTCTTCTTATGATGTAACGAGTGCATCAGGTGTTGTAGGAAGTGTTCCCGGTTCCAGCTCACCTAATCTATGCAGCCTAATAATCATTTAACTGATTTGAATAATAGAAATGTAATGTTCTAAATGAATGCCAAGTAAAAGAGATGTGTTTTTAGTCTAGATTTAAACTGACAGAGTGTGCCTGCTTCCGGACAATGTTAGGAAGACTGTTCCAAAGTTTAGGTGCTAAATAGGAAAAGGATCTACCGCCAGCAGTCGATTTTGATATTGTAGTAGAGATGCACCGATTACAATTTTCTGGGCCGATTCCGATTTTCGATTTTTCATTAAGTTTGACCTGCCGATACCGATTTTAGCCGATTCCGATTTCATTTTTTCTGTCCACTTTACAGCACACACAAATATTTATTTTATATCTTTTCTGTAATAGAACATTTTAAAATTTGCATAGTACATATTTTTTTGAACAGATAAATGCTATAAAATAGAACTATATAAATTACTCCAGGTGTGGGTAATTCACACACATCTAAAGTGCAGTGTTATGGAAGAACCATTTCCTTTTCACTTTCAATATCCAATAATTTTTTTATACGTATTTAGCAAACTAAACATCTTTATGAAAACAGGGAATGGCGATAAAATATTATATAAATAAAAAATTTAATAAATATAGTCTTGCAGTATAAAGATATTTTTCAAAGCACACACACACAGGCCTATTGCAATCACTTGTACAAACTGAATAATAAAACAAGTTTAAATGCGTACATGTTCTATAAATATTGTTCTTCGTTTTCTTTTCTGACATTGCCTACTCCAGTTCTTGTTAAAACACGCACATTCTGTGCATTTTGGGCACTTTTTTGTGAAACCCTATTTAGGCTATTTTGTCCATCAAAAGTGTGCTTTCCCTTTAATTGAGCGTGAGCAGTGCAGCAAATAGACTCGGCGCCGAAAAGCCCTTCACTGCTCGCGACGCTCCTGCTTGACGCTCACGCGCTGCTCCTGCTCCCGTTGTGATTAACATGCACGCCGAAAAAAAATACGCGTTTGCGGTCTGAATGGACGTAATTCACGAGGTTTCCTACATGTGTGTTCCGTGTGCACGTGTGATGCTGATGTTGCGCGATGTTAATCATGCGGCGCCCGAGTGCATTTGACCGGCATAAAATCGGTATTTGTCAGACTGACCGGCCGATCACGTGAAAATCGGCCAATTCCGGTCACCAGCCGATCAATCGGTGCATCTCTAATTGTAGGTATTATCAACTGACCAGAATTTTGAGATCGTAGAAGACGTGAAGGACTATAATGCGTTAAGAGCTCGCTCAAGTAGGCTACTGGGGAGCTAAACCATTTAGTGCTTTGTAAGTAATCAGCAATATTTTAAAATGTGTACAATGTTTAATAGGGAGCCAATGCAGTGTTGACAGAACTGGGCTAATATGGTCATACTTCCTGGTTCTGGTAAGAACTCGAGCTGCTGCATTTTGGACCAGCTGTAATTTGTTTATTATGCGTGCAGGGCAACCACCCAGCAGAGCATTACAGTAATCTAGCCTTGAGGTCATGAACGCATGAACTAATTGTTCCACATTTTTTATTGAAAGCATATGTCGTAATTTAGATATATTTTTAAAATGGAAGAATGCGGTTTTACAGATGCTAGAAATGTGGCTTTCAAATGAAAGATTGGTATCAAAGAGCACACCCAGGTTCCTAGACGACGACGAAGACTTGACAGAGCAGCCATCAAGTGTTAGACAGTCTGGGTTAATACGTGCAGAGGTTTTTTGCCCAATAAATTGAAACTCTTTTTCAGAATTAAGTAGTAGAAAATTACTAGTCATCCGAATTTTTATATCAGCTATGCATTCCGTTAATTTTGTGAATTGGTGCGTTTTGTCGGGACGCAAAGAAATATAGAGCTGAGTATCATCTGCATAACAGTGAAAACTAATTCCATGTTTCCTAATGATAGGCCTATCTCCTAATGGTAGCATGTACAGAGTGAACAGCAACGGTTCTAGTACTGAGCCTTGTGGTACGCCATACTGAACTTTTGATCGATAAGACAATTCTTCATTTTCTGCTACAAACTGATAATGGTCAGATAAGTATAATTTAAACCATGCTAGTGCAATTCCACTAATGCCAACAAAATTTTCGAGTCTATTCAAAAGAATGTTGTGGTTGATGGTTTCAAATGCAGCACTTAGATCGAGTAACATCTTGATACAGAGATACAACCACAGTCGGATGATAAGAGCAAATCATTTGTGACTCTAACGAGAGCTGTCTCAGTACTATGGTATGCTCTAAATCCTGACTGGAAATCCTCGCAGATATCATTTCTTTCTAAAAAGGAACATGGTTGTGAGGATACCGCCTTTTCTAGTATTTTTGACAGAAAAGGTAGATTCGAGATCGGCCTGTAATTGACTAATTCTGTAGAATCAAGTTGAGGTTTTTTAATAAGAGGTTTAATAATAGACAACTTAAAAGTTTTCGGTTTATATTATATTAATGATATTAAGAAGAGGATCTATGACCTCTGGAAGCATCTCTTTCAATAGCTTAGTCAACATACATGTTTTTGATTTAGATGATTTAACGAGTTTAGACAATTCTTCCTCTCCTATAGCAATGAATGAATAAAAATTTTCCTCAGGGAGACTACAATGCACTGTCTGATGCGATACTGTAGTAGACGGTTGCATAGTAATAATTTTCTCTCTAATATTATCAATATTGTAAGTAAAGAAGTTCATAAAATAATTACTGCTGTGCTGCTTGGAAACATCTGGTGTTAAAGCTTTATTTTTTGTTAATTTAGCCACTGTTTCGAATAAATACCTAGGGTTGTGTTTGTTTTCTTCTAAAAGTGTTGAAAAATAAGCAGTGTTGATCTAGCAGTTTTTAAAGCCTTTCTGTACGCAATCGTGCTCTCTTTCCACGAAATGCGAAAAACTTCTAATTTTGTTTTCTTCCAGCTACGCTCCATTTTTCTGGCTGCTCTCTTAAGGACCCGAGTGTGGTCGTTGTACCATGGTGTTGGACTATTTACTTTAATCTTCTTTAAGCGCAATGCCGGAAAATAGAGAGTCAATCATTTCTGTTGCAACATTGAGTTCTTCTAGGCTATCAGGGATGCTGATGAAATGAAACTGATCAGGAAGATTATAAAGCAATCTTTATTGGCAGAAGTGATAGTTACCATATAGACTCATATAGACTACCATATTTATAACAGAGTTGGCTTTGCAACCTTGGCTAAATTAAGTATACATGAGATTAAATGATCTGAGATGTCATCGCTCTGCTGCAGAATTTCAACAGCATCAACATTGATTCCATGTGACAATATTAGATCTAAAGTATGATTATGACAATGAGTGGGTCCTGACTGAGTTTAGGATGTCTGTAAATGCTAATCCCAATGCATCTTTTTCATTATCTACATGGATATTAAAATCACCAACAATTAGTACTTTATCTGCAGCCAGTACTAACTCTGATAGAAAATCAGCAAATTCTTTGATAAAGTCTGTATGGTGCCCTGGTGGCCTGTATACAGTAGCCAGCACAAATGTCAAATGGGATTTATCACTTACGCAAGATAACGTTTCAGAACCAACACTTCAAAAGAATTATATTTGAAACTAGACTTCTGAGTAATACTGAAGATATTGTGGGGTGGACTCATTTAAAGAAATGTAATTTTCTGGTTTTACCAAAGTTTCTGTCAAACACAGCACATCTAGGTTATGGTCTGTAATCATATAATTAACAATAAGTGCTTTTGAAGAAAGGGCTCGAATATTTAGCAATCCGCAGTTTATAATTTGTACATCCGTATTATATCTGTTTTTTATTTGTTGAATATCAATCAAATTTTTGCCCTTAAATGGGTTTGGGTATTTCCTAGTTCGGTGAACAGACTCTTATGTGATGATATCTAGGTGAAAGAGGCTCTATGTGAAGGGATTTATCTGACCTCAGTGACGTGAGACAGCTAGCAGACATAAGACTATGTGCCATATTACTAGAGAGAAGAGCAGCATCTATACCATCTCTATTCAACAGGTCAGGTCTGCCCCAACAACTTTTCCAATTGTCTGTGAACCCTATATTATTTTGTGGATACCACTTAGACAGCCAACCATTGAATGAGCACAGTCTACTAACTTTCTCATCACTCCTGCGAACAGGAAGAGTGCCAGAGCTAATTACAGTGCCTGACATCGTATTTGTTCACACACCTCTATAACATTAATTTTAGTGATCTCTGACTGGCGAAGTCGACCATCATTGGTGCCAACGTGAATAATAATCTTAGAGAATTTACGATTAGCATTAGCCAGCATTTTAAAATTTACTTTGATGTCAGGCACTCTGGCTCCCGGGAAACATTTGACTATGGTGGCTGGTGTCTCTATTTTCACGTTCCGTGTAATATAATCGCCAATAACTAGGGCACAATCAACAGGATTCTCAGTGGGTGTTGTGTTTCACTGAGTGGGGAGAATCTATTTAATGTTGTAAACGGAACGGAAGAGCGGTGTTTTGTCCCACGACTTTAGCGTCTCATGGTCACCCAGTTGCCCTGCTGCATGGGCTCTACAGCCAGAACTGAACAATGTACAAAGTTCACTAAGCTAGTCGCATCTAAAGCAGTATCTAAAGCCCATCCATTCTTACTATCCTCGATTCAAGTTTGGATGCGTGTCTCTAGTTCTGAAATCTTCTCCGTTAGCCTGACTATCTCCCTGCATTTATCACATGTAAAGTCCTCGGGGCTGACTATACTAGGGTGACCATACGTCCTGTTTAACCAGGACATATCTGGCCAGGATTTCGAGATCGCCCAAAATGCCCGGGATTCGGCTTTTGCTTTCTACAGTCACCATTCATTATGTTTACATTATTACGTTATTTGACCGTGACACGTACGTGCCAACTTTGCAGGTCATGCATTCTGATTCACACGGATCCCGATCGAGACGAAAACACATGAATTTTCTTAGCAATGCTAGAACGCACATCAACCGATCACTTGTTTAGTGTTCATGTAAACACTACATTCAGATTAACCAATCGGAAGTAATTCAGTACTACTGAATCAAAAGGTGTACATGTAAACAAGATGAATGGCGACGAGAAAGCAAAAGCCGAATCGCGGATATTTTGGGCGATCTCGAAATCCCGGCCGGACATGACCTGGAATATGGTCACCCTAGACTATACTATACCTGTGACATGACATGCAAGTGACAATAATAGGAGAAGACATGACTCACCGTGTTTGTTGGCTGATTCTACCCGCCGCAATTGTTTGATGGACTCGAAGAGGCACAAGAGAAAAAAAAAAGACTGCAAACACTGATGGCAGTTTAACGAGCTAGCGGAAGGCTAGCGCGTTTTGCGAGCGATAGATTTAGATTAAAGCTAGTGAAGTCAGATCAATGTGACCGACACAATTTGATAATATCAGATATGGTTGATGAGTACGATATGTTTAGCAATATAAACAACAAGGAATGATAGTAAATAGAGATTCAAAACGGAAAACTATATGGAGCTTACAGACGCAAACCACACGGCAGCAAGACAGCGAGGCAGACCAGTCATAGTTCTATAGTCATACCATGGACAAAGACATGGACAACTAGAGTGGCACGAATTTCATCCGAAACTTCTCCTTGCTTCACCTTCCTCCTCCTCCTCATGTGTCAAAACAGGGGAATAGTGTTTATAGTTTAGGGAAATGGGTGTGCTTTTTGATAAATTGCGTTATGGTTTTGAAATTTTAGTTCAAAAGCCTGGTTATAGTGTTTAAGCAATCAAGAAAAACTGTAACACAGGCTAAAACTGAAGCTCAACTGGGGAAATGACTCATTTTGTTAGCAAAATGTTCTAACACTCACAAAATATTAAAAACATGCATTTATGTATTTATCATAAGCAAATATTTCCATCAAACACCACAACTTGTGGTCAAATGAATGTATTCTTTCAATCAATCTGTTACATGTATTCTCTGTCTTGTGTGTTTTTGGTTCAGTCCCTGTCACTATAGTTCTCTTACGAGAGGTCTCTCGTACTGCGTAAGTATCTTACGCTAGGGGAAAATCCGTTTTCCGTGAGATATTGAAGCCAAAAAATTATCCTTAATTTTGTATTATTGTAAAACGCGTTGCGGCAGCATACAGACATAGGCAAGACGGCTCGTGTGCCTATTGGCTGTTCTGCGGCAACTGCAGCAGCCTATCGAGCGAGGCCTAGCGTGATGTCAGACCCAATGAGGGTGCTTCGCGCCCACTGCGTCACGTCCCGCCGAAACGGGCGTGGCTTAGGCCTATAAATCCAGCTCGCAGGCAGCTGATATCTGATTTTTCATCTCTTCAGCGAAGCACACGCATCGCTGGATCCGGAGAGAAGCCGCGCCGTCTGAGGAAGCACTTGCAGCGGGACGAGTCGTCACTGAATTCGCTGGCCGCGCCGCCTTCAATCGCCTTCCTGCTGCGCTATCCGGCGCCTATATCCTTTACACTCTCTGCTGTGTGTGTGTTCGCCGCCGCTGTTATCAGCGCGCCCTCTGCCTCGAATGTCATAAGCGCGACGCTTGTGTTACAGCACACCGAAGACCCTCTGTCGCTGAGCGACCAGAGCGCGCTTCGCATTCAACCCCTAGCCATTCATGCAGATGCATGGGCGAGGCTATCCGGGGTTTCGAAGTGGGTGCTAGACATTATAAAAAGAGGCTATATCTAGCTCAATCTCACTCGGTGCTCATAGAGCACAGGACCATTTTACTCGATCACATCGAGAATCTGGGTCTCAGAGTCAATTGGGCGAAGAGTTCTCTGTCCCCCAGACAGATAATATCTTTTCTGGGCACAGAACTGGACTCGCTGTCTTTGATAGCGCGACTGTCACCACAGCGCGTACTAGACATTCAGCGCGCAGCGAGCTCTTTCCGCTGTGGCGCATCTGTCCCGCTCAATAAATTTCAGAGGATGCTAGGTTTCATGGCCTCAGCATCATCAGTACTTCAGCTGGGCTTGCTTCACATGCGCCCGCTACAGTTCTGGCTGAAAGCGCGAGTGCCGCGCCGAGCGTGGGCTTCCGGTCTGCTTCGTCTCAAGGTCAATCAGAAATGCATCGCAGCTCTGAAACCTTGGAAAGCAAACGACTGGTACCAATCAGGTGTAAGCCTGGGGACTTCCTCGAGTGTGAAGGTAGTGTCTACGGACGCATCCACCTCGGGATGGGGAGCGCTGCTCGAGGGCAGACCGTTCTTCGGCCAATGGTCAGAACGGGAGAAGCTTCTACACATAAACTGCCTCGAAATGCTGGCAGTAGACAACGCGCTGACGCGTTTTTGTCCCCAAATACGAGGACACCACGTCCTGGTCCGCTCGGACAACATGTCAGTGGTGTCCTACATAAATCGCCAGGGCGGCCTCAGGTCCCGAAACCTGCACAGGCTGACAGAACGCCTCCTGGTGTGGGCTCAGCACAACCTGCTCTCGCTGAGAGCAGCGCATGTGCCAGGGCTCCTAAACGTAGGACCGGACAGACTGTCCAGGAACAATGTTCCGACAGGCGAGTGGTCTCTACACCCACAGACAGTCCAGCTGCTGTGGAAGAAATTCGGCAGAGCGGAAGTAGACCTGTTCAAGAAAACGCTCACTGTCTGGAATTTTTCTCCAAGAGCAGGGACGCGCTTGCTCATGTATGGCCCCGCCGCCCGCTCTATGCCTTTCCTCCCGTCTCTCTCCTGCTTCAGGTGATAGAATGGATCAGGGAAGAAGGATGCTCAGTGCTACTCGTAGCGCCGTTCTGGAAAAACCAACCCTGGTTCCCAGTTCTGATGCAGCTAGCGAGCACTGCCCCATGGCCAGTGCCAGTGAGGAGGGACCTCCTCTCTCAGGCCAAGGGCTCGATGGTCCCTTCATGTTTGGGCCATCAACGGGTACCCGCTGACCTCCCAAGCAGAGTGTTAAACACGATCACGCAGGCTAGAGCTCCGTCTACGCGACGTCTCTATTCCTCGAAATGGTCAGTGTTCTCCAGCTGGTGCACAGCTCGTGGCGTGTCACCCCCAGACTGTGGGGTGACGGAGGTTCTCTCCTTCCTACAAGAGCTGTTGGACAAGGGCAGGTCCCCTTCCACGCTCAAAGTTTATGTGGCGGCCATAGCAGCGTTCTCAAAAACAATGCTCGGTCAGTCAATAGGAAGGAACGATTTAGTCATCCGCTTCCTTAGAGGAGCTAAGAGACTGAATCCTCCCAGACCTCCCTCAGTCCCCGTATGGGACCTTTCTACGGTACTGGAGGCCATGAAAGGTGACCCATTCGAGCCTTTACAGACGATTGATCTTAAACACTGTCTTTCAAGACAGTGTTTCTTCTGGCTCTCGCTTCAGTGAAGCGCATAGGGGACTTACACACGCTCTCAGTGAGCGCGACGTGCATGGAGTTTGGGCCTAATGACTCAAGAGTTATACTCAAACCTAAGCACGGTTATGTTCCAAAATCCCTCAACACACCGTTTAGGGCGCAGGTCATTTCCCTGTCAGCCCTACCGGTCTCTGACGAGGAAGGAGACGCGAGCTTCCTTTGTCCAGTCAGGGCATTAAGAGCTTACGTGTCTCGCTCATCTGTCTTCAGACAGACGGAGCAGCTTTTCGTTTCGTTCAGCGGACGTTCCAAGGGACTAGCCGCGTCAAAACAGAGCCTATCCAGATGGATAGTTGACGCCATTGCGCTGGCGTACACTTCCAAGGGTATGCAGTGCCCGTTGGGTGTCAGAGCGCACTCCACGAGAAGCATGGCTTCATCGTGGGCCTGGTCAAGTGGGATTGTCTTGCAAGATATATGTATGGCGGCAGGCTGGGCCTCCAGCACTGCTCGCTGATCGACCGCAAAAATGCTTATGGGCAAATGAATAAGACCCACAATTTTCCATCAGTTCAGGCCGTACTCTGCCCTGTCTGTATGATGTAATTTGCGTCTGAGGGACGCTGCTATATGTGGAAGAGCGCGGCTCCGCCCCTCCCTCTTCCCGTACTCCCTGTGAGTTCCCCTGGTGATTATGCACTATATGAACCCCGGGCTTTCGCCCTTGGGTCTTTGGTGTCAGATCCCAGCACGCACAGCGTTTTACATTGGGTCCCCTAGCGTAAGATACTTACGCAGTACGAGAGACCTCTCGTAAGAGAACGTACTCGGTTACTAACGTAACCTCGGTTCTCTCTAGAAGAGGGAACGAGTACTGCGTATCTTGCCGTGCATGCACACGCTCTGGTTAGCTTCGGCGATGAAAAACCAGATATCAGCTGCCTGCGAGCTGGATTTATAGGCCTAAGCCACGCCCGTTTCGGCGGGACGTGACGCAGTGGGCGCGAAGCTCGATAGGCTGCTGCAGTTGCCGCAGAACAGCCAATAGGCACACGAGCCGTCTTGCCTATGTCTGTATGCTGCCGCAACGCGTTTTACAATAATACAAAATTAAGGATAATTTTTTGGCTTCAATATCTCGAGGAAAAGGGATTTTCCCCTAGCGTAAGATACTTACGCAGTACTCGTTCCCTCTTCTAGAGAGAACCGAGGTTACGTTAGTAACCGAGTACGTTTTCCCCAGTCTGTGTAATTAGCAGTGTCATTCACCTGTGCCCTGTTTATCACTCATTATCATCTCATTAGTTCTAGTACATAGACAGGTTTCTTGTATACAAACAATACTGGATGCGCGGGCATTCAGGAGGCAAAACCGTTAACCGTTCTGCATGCACCTCACATGAGGTAACAGTAATTTATGCTGAGAAAAGAGGTGGATGCAAATCTCTGCAGGTAGCCTACAACATCTGTTCTGCCGAATTATTTATCACCATTAATGAACCCCACAAAGAATATTATATCGTTATTAAACAGTACTTGGAGGTGCATGCGATTCTTGGCATGTAACGTTATGCAGAACTCTGCAATTAACGTAGATTTCGCAATCATATATACCGGTACAATTAAATTGACTGTTTTCTATTTTTATATATTTTAAAATGTAATTTATTCCTGTGATCAAAGCTGAATTTTCAGCATCATACTCAAGTCTTCAGTGTCACATGATACTTCAGAAATCATTCTAATATGGTAATTTGATAAAACAATAGTTATTATTATCAATGTTGAACCGAGACGCCTGGTAGCCTACAAATATTTCAAGTAATTTGTTCTTTCCTGAAAAGAACTAGGCCTAAAATAACCTCTGCTGCTTGCGCTTCTCTGAGCTCATCTTGCCTATGTCGGTGAGAAGGTTATTTTAATTTGATAGTAGACTACCATTCATTATTTTATTGCTTTTTGTAGAGTTTTTCAGTTAGGCCTATACTAAAAAAGTCATATATAAGCAGCTTAAATCAAGTGAAAGTTGTGTGTTATTAACACTTTTCAGAGGACGCATTAGCCTACGTATTTAGTGGTGTCTCTCAAAAACGTTCACACTTTGCACGTAGGTTTAAGTATGATGATGTCATTTTAAAAATTATTGTATTTATTTTTATAATAGAAATATAAAGCGTGCCGAATATAGCTATTTTTTGTTGGTTTTATGTTGGTTTGTGTTTAAGCATTGAGTAGTTTCATTTCTGACCTAAATAAGGGTTTTCCAACTGGAGACCGATGACGAACCACTTGCTAAATAGACAATTGTGATCTACTATTAATTATATGTTTGTCCACAGGAAAACACGCTCTCAAATACTTCTACACTGCTGTGTCCGGAGACATTGACTTCCCAGAGTTCACTGTGGTTGGTCTGGTTGATGAAGGGCAGTTTATGTACTTTGAAAGCAACACAAAGAAAGCTGTACCAAAGACAGAGTGGATGAGACAGAAGGAAGGAGCAGAATACTGGGACAGAGAGACTCAGATGCTCACTGGAGCACATCAGATGTTCATAAACAACATTCACGTGTTAAAGGATCGGTTCAACCAGTCCAAGTCAACAGGTATGTCTGTTAACATAGGCACACTCAAAATTGTGGAAATGACTTGCATCTCTAAATTTGTGGGTTGTAAAGATATATTGTGACATTTTGATTACAAACAATACAAGACAAAAATATTCACGTTAACAAACCCCATCATGGGGATTAGGGTTGAAACATCAAAGACACACTTTCTTTGACAATAGATCATGTTTCCATTGTTAACAATGATAGAGCTGTTCCACTGTAACTGTGTGTATGTGCACTGTTCAACTATATGTACTGTAAACTAACATACAATTTAAATTTCAGTAAGGTGAATAATTAAATATTATTGCTCCATCCTGAGACTCTATTGATGGTGATCAATGTTCCTGCTGAGCAAAACTACTTTCTAAAAACCTTGGCCTACTGAGCAGAAACCAGAGTAAACCAATGTAAATAAAATCGAATTAATGAAATATAAATTACTTTTTATATTAATAATAAAATATGTATCATTAAATAAACTTAAAATTACATAATTGTTCTAAATTGAAATAATACATAACTAAAATATAATTTATATAATTAATAATAAATTAATTAATCTAAACTAATTACTGTTATTTTCTGAATTTCTTTTACAAAAAAAAGAAAAAAAAAATTTCTTGTGCACATCATTGTTTCATGATTGTATTTACACAGTTTCTCACATCAGTTCAGTACTAAAAAAACTCAGTGGATGGACTCTAGATGAAACCCTGTTCATTCATTAATCTGTGATTCAAGATCTCTCTTGCTTTTTTTTTTTTACTTGCTCCACTTGTTTTAGTCTTCTCCTCATCAGAAATGGATGATCAGTTATCACTCACTTCAGCTTTCAGCTTTTTTTGTTGATCTGCTGAGACCAACTCATGTTAATTCTCACTTTCACCTTGAATAACCTTCAACTGTCAGATAATTTCTCAGAAATTGCTGTGAACTCATTATACTTGTTGACTCAGGTTTCGTGTTTAATCGTATATATTTTACTATCTACCCTCATAATTGCTTATCTTTGTGCATGTGGCTATTTAGTTTCGTGGAGAAAAAAGACTTCAGTATGTGATTTACATAAAAAATTTGATAAATTATCAACGTGGTTTCCCTCCTCTCAGGTGTACACACGGCCCAGCTGATGTGCGGCTGTGAGCTGGATGATGATGGCACCAAACAAGGATACGTGCAGTATGGTTATGATGGAGGGGACTTCCTCAGCCTGGATAAGACAACCCTCACCTGGATTGCTGCTAATCCTCAAGCTTTCAGTACCAAGATCAAATGGGATTCCACTAAGGCAGCGGCAAACTATTATAATGATTATCTGGACAACACATGCATTGAGTGGCTGCAGAAATATTTGAGCTATGGCAAAGACACTCTGGAGAGAAAAGGTAACAGTTTATTTGATGATCACTGTATAGTGAACAGTGAGCACTCATAACAAGCTTTACCTTCTAAGCCGGACATTACAACAGTAGTATGCTATCAAAAGATAGGTAATATGCATCTCATTTATATTGTCTGCTTTTTTCAAAATGAAAAGTGAGCAGGATAGGATTTTCATACCTCCTATATTATGAGGTAGTCGTAAGAGTTGGGCGTTTGTGAGTTTGTAGTGAGTTTTTACAGTAATGACTAGTAGCAACACAAAACTTAAGGTAAATAAAAAAAATTGGTGGAAAGACTACTGAAAAATAGTTATGTATTGTTGTGAAAATAACATACAAAGCACGCACATCCAAGGCAAAGCAATATGATGCTCAAATTGGGTGCTCGACAAGAAAATTAAGAAAAAAGGAAAAAAAGTCGGCGCACCATGGCTCCAAAAGTGTGAAAAATGCCCCGAAAAAAAAAATAGACTCACACACAGGCGGTAACATTTCGAGCATGTAGGCTCTTCATCAGTTGTCTGATGAAGAGCCTATACGCGCTCGAAACGTTACCGCCTGTGTGTGTGTCTATTATTAAAGGTCCCGTTTTTCGTGTGTTTTTGAAGCTTTGATTGTGTTTACAGTGTGCAATATAACATGTGTTCATCATGTTTCGCGTGTAAAAAAACTGTATTTTTCACACAATTTACTTATCTGTATACTGCTGTTTTCACTGTCCTAAGAACGGGCTGATGACTTCCTTCTTCTATGAAGTCTCTCCTTCAGAAATACGTAACGAGTTCTGATTGTGCCAGCGGTTCCTGTGTTGCGATTCGACAGCAGCTTAGCGCACGTTGCCCGGAAAGGTCACGCCTCTTACCATAACGTGGAGATGCATGCACTCAGTGTTATTGTAAACATGTCTTTAATATTACCCTATCAATTTGAGCCGGAATCAGACCCGGAGAACATCTTCCTCTTCTCCGTGGGAGCGCAACAAGACCACGCCCCCTTTTTTTGTGTATTCCTGTGGGCGGAGGTTAGTCAAAAAACTGTTCTAGTGACGTCATTAAAGAAGGAAGTAGAGGGATGTAGTCCAAACCGGCCGTTCGATGTAGGCGACTTCTGTTAAATAAAATATCTTGCTTGGCATTGAACTTTGAGCTTTATAATTTTACAGATATTATTTATACTCTAACAACAACATTACACACTAACTAAAGTTTGAAACATGGGATCACGAAGAACGGGACCTTTAAATTTCTCACATTTTTGGAGCCATGGTGTGCCGACTTTTTTCCCTTTTTTATGTATTGTTGTTAAAATGGTGTTTTATTAAAGTCTGTGAGGAGCACATTTAAATTATTTACCCAATCAGCATGAGGAGGCCTATATATAAGTAGCTGACACCTCTGTCCCACAACCATTTTCCAGCATTCCTCCACCACCCCAACTTCTCAATCTCAGCTGTTTCTATCCCAGAATTTTTCACTTGTTAAAAGCCTTATAATGAGCAGAGGCTAATTTTCCTAAACACTTAAAGGGATACGTCACCTCTGGAAAGATGAATGTGTATTTAAATTGGGTCATTTATGTAGTAGAAATGTGAAATTATTTTTGAATTTGGAGCCTTCTACACTGAGAAAAGCCAGAAAATGTATTTTTGGCTTATGTGGATGAAAGACAACAACTCCCAGAATGCACTTGCTTCGCTGCCCTACGAGGCCACTCCCAAGCCACGCCTACCAGTTACAGAGGGTAGCCACTAGTTGACTCGAAACTGAAAAGACGCTGTTTTATCGTGAGTCTCCGTGACGAGTCAGCCCGGGATTTCGAGATAGGCTAAAATGTCCGGGATTCGGCTTTTGCGTTCTACACTTGCCATTCATTATGTTTACTGTGGAGAGCAGGACGAGACTAGGGCCACGGGAGAACGACGTGAGGCCGGTGGCGTGATTACTGATGAGCGACACCTGTGGAGCGGGAATTTCCTTAGCAGTGCTAAAATGCACATCAACTTATCACTTGTTTAGCGTTCATGTAAACACTACATTCAGGTTCACCAATCTACTACTGGCTGTAGTTTCTAGCCTCTGGCCAAAAAATCCTCTGATGACGCAAAATGACGATTTTTGCGTCATTGGAGGATTTTTTTCAGACAAAAAATACGAGGGAGGGAAGCACGGTAATTCGAAAATACTACAGGTTTTCTACTGATACAAAGCTTAATGCTAAATGCTGAAGTATCCCTTTAATATAGCCTAGGTAAAGCTGCACATACTGTATTATCTCCTCTGCAAACATTTTGAAGAAGTGTTGTTAGCTTCCTCCTTGATTGGTTAATGACGTGAAATCGTGCAAATTTTGCTGTGTCACTGCATATGTTTTGTACATTTAGGCATTTAATGTCTTTTTGGCGAAAATAAATGTAGTGGAATTCAATATTTTACTTTAAGTAAAATTAAAACTACCACATTTAATTATATTCATTTTTAATTTTTAAAAGATGCACTTATGTATTGTAATGAGAGTAGTTCACCTCTGGTAACACCAACCCCTACTCCAGTCTCTCCTCAGGTGTCTCTGTTGCAGAAGTCTTCCTCTTCTTCAGTGACGTGTCATGCTACAGGTTTTTACCCCAGTGGAGTAACAATCACCTGGATGAAAAATGGACATGAGCATCTTGAGGATGTGGATCTTGGTGAACTTCTTCCCAACGAGGACGGAACCTTCCAGAAGACGAGCACCATCAGAGTTACACCTGATGAGTGGAAGAACAACAAGTTCAGCTGTGTGGTGGAGCACCAGGGTGAAACCATCAGAAGATTTATGATAGAGAAAGAAATCAGGGCCAAAAATGGTAAGAGGATTGGGAAACATCTCCCAACATTCCTAGCACTACTGCTACGGAATCTCAATTGTCTCAGAATCTCAATGCAACATTGTAAACATTTAATACATAACATTGCCCCCTATTTAAACAAAGGTACATTCAGCTTCACCTTAATAGAAATCCACACGTTGCAACAAAAACATAACTGTCTTTACCAACAACATAGGCTAACTATTACCATTTTTTTTCTCCAAAAATAAACATTGTATATATTTGCAAGAAAAGACCTGGATGAACAAAGTAACGAGTTGGGGGAGGGCTTAACTTTCAAACTCAGCCTGTTTTCAAACTTCACCCTCTGTCATGGTTTTGGACAAGGACAAATCAGGTAGTTCAGCTTTAAGCTAAGAGTCTCGAGGCTACTTGAATTTGTCTTTCCATTCATTTGGGGATTCCCGTTGCCTGCATCCTTGGGTTTCCCGGGTTCGTTGATTGGCTGGCGTCTCGTTGTGTCTGGATTGATGTCTTGGGCAGCCAATCACGTGGTGTGTTGGCGGATGGATGAAAAATCTTGTGAATGAAGTTTGATTTTGGAAGTGGTCTTTGCTGTTGAATCATTAGGCTTGTTTGAGATGAGCAAAATCTGCGCAGAACCGATCACTGATGATGATCACCGCGAGATGCATGCCGGTTTGACGTGTCCGAGTGCGGTCTGCCTTGCTCTGATGTCATGCTGACGTGTCAAAAAAGTCTCACGATCGCAACGCGGATGTGTCAGATTCTGCAGTCGCGTGCAGCTGAACTTGCTCTCCACCTGCGCTGATCAAAAGCACGATGGGTAACGACTTGTTGACGACACAGCTTAAAGGTGCTCTAAGCGATGTTGGGTGACGTCACTTCTTGTTGCATTCGAAGTATTGTCAAACAAAACCGAGGCTAGCTCGACCCTCCCTCCTCCTCATCCCGTCCCCTCCCCCTCATATTTATATAATTTATATATTTATATAAAAACAAAATAAAAACATATCTGTATTAAAGTAAAAAATATTGATAAACACGTCTTTGGGAAGGAATTAAATAACAAGTAGTCTACTTTGGGTGTCTTGTTCATTATATTAATTTTCATATAAAAGCAACAGACCTTAAAGGGGAACTGAAACGAAATAGGAAGTAAAGGTGATATAACATATGTGTTATTGTTATTTGTGGTAGGACACTTAAAACTGCTTAAGTAGTTACAAGGAGGGAAAACAGTGATGTTAGTTTGTTGTTTTGTTACTAGGCGCAGCCATCTTGAGCTTCAACGGTCCGTGACGTCACGGCATGGTAGGCTACCTTGACAGCTCCAGCAAAATGGCATCTCAAGAGCATGTTCAAAAATTGTGAACTGTCCAACAAGCGAATATAGCACCTCCGATGCCATCAAGGACCGAATAACCAGTTTGCAAAATGACTGTGGCATAAGTGTGACCACAGCGGGTCCTGTAAACAAGTTCCACTCACCTCTTGTTATTGTGATGTTCACCTTCACCGTAGATCACCTTGCTAATAGATAACCAATATCCATCGACAACACCCGCAAAATACTTGTTAGTGTGATTTCAGCCGCTTTCAAACTGTGTACGAGAGAGCGACACTGCGGCTTGCCAGTTTAAAGTCCAACTGAAATCAAAATGGACCCTATTTACTTTGTTAGCGCATATTACTAGTCTTGTGGTGAACAATTAATCCGTGCAAGTTAAAACACAGAAAAAAAATGTTGGGCTTCGTAATCTTTAATCAAAATCTGAAAATGCCCCTCCCCTCTGCATTGGAGGACCTTCCCTGATGACATAGGTTTGACGGCTTGGTTTGGGAAACGCTTAACCACTCCCCTCAAATCGTTAGTCTGTAATGAGCGAGAGATGGAGAGGAGGAGCGCTAGAGTAAAACCCTGCCCTCTGTTCAATATTCCTTTTCACTGGGAAATACGTCACAGCACTGGAGAAAAGTCGTTTGCAACTTCCGGTTCACGCGGACTTTAAATTTGACGAGTGCACACGCAACGCAATGCACAGAAAGCCAGCTGTCACAGCGTGTGCACTAAACTAAATTCTCTTTTTCGTCTTATTGCATTTAAAGTGTCAAAAACACAAGGTTCAGATAAACAGCTGGTTTTGTTAATGTAAATAAATGTTAATGTTTGTTAAGTTAATGTAAACATCTGTAAGAAATTGTGTATTCTAGATCCCTGCATTACTGTAGTTCAGTACGTTTCATTCATACAGTGAAGAATATGCAGTTTTATTATTTCTTGATGATGCAATTTCTTACTTTAATGCTGTTTTTAGTGTTAACTTGTACAGTTCTCTGACTGAACTGACTGATTTTGACAGTATGGAGTAGCAGTAGAGTAGCCAGTGGCGCGGGAAGGGGGGTGCTGCGGGGGCTGCAGCCCCCTTGTCATAGCAGGTGGGGGGCTGTGGACTAACACAATATTGTACTTAAAAACGTGAAATAAAATGGGCATTAATGTACAGCGTTAACTTAAACCTGGTTCACACGGGACGATTTAAAAATTGTCGGCCGATTTTCCAAACCTGAGAGACCCCACACACGGGGATAAAAAATCACGGGTCTAACAGTTTTGGTCGTACAGTGTGTGGTGCGCAGCCACACGGCAAAATCAACACATCACACACGAAATGATTTGACATTCCCAGGTCAGACGGGAAATCTGACTTCAGAGTAAACAATCATGGCGGACGAAGAGGATGCAGTGGCAATAGTTTGTAGTTTGTTTTCACTGCATCCCTTGGCACGTCTTTCTGAGACTGAAACCGCTATTTTTTTAAACCGGATCCCAAGGTGGATCAATCTGAAAACGACACCCTTGCGCTTTCGTGTGTACAGCCAATCCGTATATTTTGTGAAACGATTATGTCATCACATCACGTGTCAGCATTAGTCGCACACTGCTACGTCACACGTAACAGCAACAGCAATAATGGCGGACTACATGCTAGTGTTCGTGCTGCAGAAGCTACTAAGCCTATTATCTTTACTACAGCAAAATCTTCTGCTCTTATGCAACTATGGTGAGCAACAAGTGTTTATGGACAACACCATACGCCACATGCTCTTAGATCCACCGCGGAGAACAACCAGGAGAGCAACCAGGAGAAAATTTTGGATAAGACCAGGTAGAACTAGCAGCTGGTGGGACAACTTTGTCAATGGCGTTGTTGTGGAAGATGAATGGAGGGAGAATTTCCGACAGGCTGTGTCTGTTGTTGTCAGGCAAACGTGCAAAGCGATCGCTATCCACCTGGGTCCAAAGTACATTAAGTTGCCTTTTACGGAATCCGAGGCCGAGGATCTGGTTGTGAGTTTCCATCGTGCTCATGGCATGCCACAGTGTTTGGGAGCGGTCGACGGCACACACATAGAAATCAAGCAGCCGTCTACCAACTCAATGGACTACATAAACAGGAAAGGCAAATATTCTCTCAATGTACAGGCGGTCTGTGATTATAAGTACAGATTCATGGATGTTGTGATAAAGTGGCCCGGGAGTGTACACGATGCACGGGTTTTTGCTAACTCAAAGCTCAACTTGCACTTTAAAACTGGCCAGATCCCTGCTCTGAAAAAACAGATTGTGGACAACGAGGAGGAAATACCAATTTTTCTGCTTGGTGACCCAGCCCACCCTCTGCTGCCTTATTTGATGAAGGAATATGCAAACGGTGGCTCCACACCTCAAGAACAGTACTTTGGGCTATGTTTGTGAAGGGCACGGATGGTCATTGAGTGTGCTTTTGGTCGCCTCAAAGCCAGATTTGCTGCACTGAAAAATGTTAGTATTAATCTGCAGCATGTTGTCGGAGTTGCGTCTAGAAGAGTCCTCCATCAACTCCAACATCCTCCTCTTTATTTTAAGGTCCTCCTCAGATCTGTTGGAACCTTCCTCTTCAGCCTGTCTCCTCTATGGCTGTTCAACTTTGCCTTGAATATAGCAGAGAAAATTTGCTTTATTATTACGCAAAATAAGTTAAGATCAAAGCTATGTGAATAAGTTGGAAGCAACTCACATACACAAAGAACATGCATCCGTCCTATTTTACATATTGCCTCACATTCATGTCTAACACGCTAAGCTTAAAATCATAAGCCTGGAGCAAATTTTACCTGAAGCAAATCCCGGCACTGCTTTACAACCTCAGATGGAAGGCAGTCGATGGATTCAGTGGAGTTTGGAGAATCGGAAGGCTCCACTGTCGATGTAGACGACTCTTCCAGGTCACCCGTCTCGATGCCGGCGTCGATGGAGCGTGTAGCAGGCGACCCACCCCAGATCTCCTCGCAAAGCTCATAAAATATGAGCACTACCCGTCCTTGGCCACTTCGACGCCCTGTGTCCACCGCATGCCTGTATTTCCTGTGTATATTTTTTATCTTTGCGGTGACTTGGGCTTTTGGGTATCGTGAGGGAAATCCTTATCGGTTAGCCCCCTCAGATACTGTGCCTGAAACGCGTCCATTATATCAGAATATTTGGATTGACACGACTCCCAGTCAACGTTTTCTTGTAGCTTAGTGGACTTGTAGTCGAGTTTGACTTCGTCGTCAGTCCATACGAAAGACTCCACTCTTGCTCTTGAAGTTGTTGCATTCGCCATGATCTTCGTCTTCTTCTTGTGTGGGTTCGTATACAGCGCGCAAGGTTATGCGCATGCTCAAAGTCTTCTTCTCCGTGTATAGTGTATCTCTGTGGCAGAATTACAGCGCCACATACTGGTCTGGCATATATACTACATCGTTTTCAGTCGGTTTCAGTGTTTTCGTGTGTACGCAGATATTTCTTGAGACGACGCCGTGTTTACGGAATTTTTTTTTAGAACGAGAAAAAAAAAAAACGCTCTGGCTTCGTGTGGATGTGGCCTTAGTCAAGTACAGGCCGATCTCAAATCTACCTTTTCTGTCAAAGATATTAGAAAAAGCAGTATCTTCTCAACTGTGTTCCTTTCTAGAAAGAAATTATATCTGCGAGGATTTCCAGTCCAGATTTAGACCATACCATAGTACCGAGACAGCTCTCGTTAGAGTCACAAATTATTTGCTCTTATCAACCCGATCGTGGTTGTATCTCTCTATTAGTGTTACTCGATCTTAGTGCTGCATTTGATACTATTGACTACAAAATTCTTTTAAATAGACTAGAAAACTATGTTGGCATTAGTGGAATTGCACTAGCATGGTTTAAATCATACTTATCTGACCGTTATCAGTTTGTAGCAGTAAATGAAGAGATGTCTTATCGATCACAAGTTCAGTATGGCGTACCACAAGGCTCAGTACTAGGAACGTTGCTGTTCACTCTGTACATGCTACCATTAGGAGGTATGATTAGGAAACATGGAATTTGCTTTCACTGTTATGCCGACAATACTCAGCTCTATATTTCTTCAAAACCTAACGAAACTTACCAATTCACAAAATTAACGGAATGCATAGCTGATATAAAAAATTGGATGACTAGTAATTTCCTACTTCTAAATTCTGAAAAAACATTGGGATTCTAATTATTGGACAAAAAACGTCCTCACGTATTAAACCAGAATACTGTCTAACACTTGATGGCTGCTCTGTTAAGTCTTCGTCGTCGGTTAGGAACCTGGCTGTGCTCTTTGATACCAATCTTTCGTTTGAAAGTCACGTGTCTAGTATCTGTAAAACCGCATTTTTCCATCTTAAAAATATATCTAAATTACGCCATATGCTCTCATTGACAAATGCGGAACAATTAGTTCATGCGTTCATGACCTCAAGGCTAGATTATTGTAATGCTCTACTGGGTGGTTGCCCTGCACGCTTAATAAACAAACTACAGCTGGTTCAAAACGCAGCAGCTCGAGTTCTTACCAGAACCAGGAAGTATGGCCATATTCAATTTTAAAATATTGCTGATTACTTACAAAGCACTAAATGGTTTAGCTCCGCAGTACTTGAGCGAGCTCTTAACGCATTATAGTCCTTCACGTCCATTGCGATCTCAAAATTCCAGCCAGTTAATAATACCTAGAATATCAAAATCAACTGCTGGCAGTAGATCCTTTTCCTATTTAGCACCAAAACTTTGGAACAATCTTCCTACCATTGTCCGGGAAGCAGACACACTCTGTCAGTTCAAAGCTAGATTAAAGACACATCTCTTTGACCTAGCATTCACATAATACATTATAGACTTCTATAATTCAATGTAAAGTTTGTGTAGAGAGAATGGTGTCGTCTTAGCAGACCCTAATTTAATAACAAATGATCGTTGCGACGGAAGCGAATCAATCAAAACTAACTTTAGCTGGAAAATAACTTTATTAAAGAACCGCTATAAAGCCAAAACAATCTTACCTTAAATTATACATTTATCTCTGTAAAGCTGCTTTGAAACAATCTACATTGTTAAAAGCGCTATATAAATGAAGATGACTTGACTTGACTTGACTTGGATGACGCCCACTTCATTAATAGTCCTAGATGATTGTTCTGTTCAAACAAATCATCTCTGTCTGAACTGCTCAGTTCCTACAACTTGTTTCTCCTGGTTTATGTTGTTTGCCTCGAAGAACTGCTCCAGCCGTTCAATATAAGCCGAACGAGACTCTGCTTTCGGAAACAAACTTGCTTATGCTTCCAAAAAGCGTAACTTGAGTCATAACTTGAACAAAACTTTATCCTTGTCAGCAATTTTTCTGTGATGTATCTATAAAAAAAAAAAGAAAAGTTGGCAGACATCACAGATACATCACACTATATATGTAGTATTTGTGCCCATGCATGTACACAAGTGCTATGACAAACTGCGTGTGCACTCCACTATACACTGAACATGCAAAAGACAAGAAAGTAGTGTTCTACATTTATCACATCTGTGTATTTTGCATGTATAAGAGCAAATCAGTTGATGGCTTGTAAAGAGTTATGATGCAAAAACACCAAAGTTTAAATAATTTTGAATTAATTGTTTGCTTTAGCCATAGATTCATAAAATGTAAGCAATTCTCAGAGACTGTATTAAGAGGGAAAAAAATGTTATATGAAGAGGAACCATCCATCCTGCGAAAATTTAATAAATGCCTTTTCCTTTGCTGTATATTTTTTAGTTCTTTGTTTTTGTAAGCTACAGATGTTCCTGGATTAGTCCAAGAATGAATTTGTTTTACATCTGTGACTCATAAAGGCATTGATCAATACTAACATATACATAAATAATATTTTCAGATGCTATTGTGTTATATTTTGTATTGCTATATTTTCAAAATGTTGTGTGTGTAATTATCAAGAAAAATATTATTTAAAGTTATCACTTTAGTTTTGTTTTCAGCCGGTGTGTCCTCAATGTTTGGGTTTCAACTAGTAAGTTTAATTTTTGTGAGGTTAGCAATGTGGAATGGAATTAAAATAATATTTTTATCTTAGCCTGTACCTTTACAAGATGTACGGATTTTGTTCTGTTGAATTCACCCTGTACTGGTTATTAACATTGTTTGAATAATTATATTGAAGACTATGATGTTTTCTTTTAAAACAGGAAATTTTATCATCACTGTAAATGTTGTTACTGCTGTCATCCTGCTGCTGGTTGTCATTGTCTCTGGATATATGGTGTATCTGAAGAAAAAGACATCAGGTGAGAGCAGACACTTATGGCAGGGGTGACATAATGGGGGTGGGCTAAAGCCCTTAAACTACAGAAATGTTTTAACAGTGGATTTCCTGCATTTATAGGATGTATATTCAATAGTGTTATTCCTCATAGAATATGAGCTTTGCCTCTGTGCAGTGATGTGATTTTCACTTCATTCTTTTATTGATAATTTTAAATATTTTGGTAATTCAAAATTATTCTACCCATTTAAGAATTGAAGTACTCAGTCACAGCTGTGCTGTTCTATGCGTTTGTGTATGAGCAGTGTGTTCTGATAGCTTTGTTGTACAGTAAATGTTTAATTTTCTCATCCAGCTTCAAAGACCTCAACTGTTGACAGTGCCAAAAGGCAAATATATAAGTGCTCAATATTTGAAAACACCAAGGATGTAAAATGTAAGTATGTTTTTCTTTTTTCTAATATCACAGTTAAAATCTTGCAAAGTGTGTTCTGACATCTTTTTCAGTTATAAAGTTTTTTTGATGGGTATGGAAGTTTGTTAGGGTTTAATGAGTTGGTTTTGAGATCTGTATAAAACGTCTTGGTGGTTTTAGTGCACTTTGGAAAATAGAATGTGAAGTGTAAAATGTAAAAAAAAAACAAAAAAAACTCAGTGCTGAGAAATGCACACAACCAAAATATATTAATGCAAGAACTATTAATCAAAAACTATGACGATACTATTAATATAATCTCTATACAACTAATGTTTTTTTCACTGGAAACCTCAACTATAAATACAGCTCTAATGGAATTTTAACTTTCCAGATGGGTTCTTAAATGGGTTATTAAAAACCACAGTGCATAATTGTTGTAAAATGTTTATTTTCTTCTCCAGCTTCTGCTATCTCAAATGATGACAGCACAAAAAGCCTTACATGTATGTGTGTCACTTTTTATTAAACAGTGCAGCTATTCTAGTTTTGTCTCAGCATCTCGATCAGTGTTTTCTGGCATATTTGTTCAAAATGTACTTTTCCTTTCCAGATTTGAATGCCATCCCTGACCCTGGATATAATAGTGGCTCAGACAGTGACTTACACACTGGTTCAGATGGTGGATCAGACAATGCCTCTATTTTCTCTGAAAGTGGCTCTGACAGCTCAAGTGCGGACAGCAACAAAGCTTTATTGAGAACAGTAAGTGTCTTATTATTATTTTTTTTAACAGTGCAACTAACATCCTATTGAATTAACCATAAAAATGCTTCTTTTTTTTTTTTTTCTTACAGAGAGGCACAATAACGCAATAAAAGATACAAGATGACTGAGGGAAAAATTATCACGAAAAGGTTTTGCCCAAACTGCAGTTTGTCTTTTAACTGTCACTACAATCCATTCTGGACCATAGCCAAACATTCTATTGCCTTATTTGTGAATTGATTTTACAAATCAAAATTACAGGCAAGAATAGATCAGAATGGAATTTGTGTGGAAGCCTAGAAAGTTTTTTTGTTTTCTTAGAGGGGATGTTGTGAGGGTATACCTCATTTTCTATATTGCTATGGGTGGAGGACATGAAAAGACCAAACAAGGTGTTTTTTAAATCACTTTTTGAATATTTGTGAATATCTTGAATTTGCGCAGTTTGTACACAGTGCATTATATTGCATTAGGTTGCTTCAGAAATCAATATAAATGGGGAATTACTGAACTTGATTTGGTTTTTGTGTGTATGTTTGTGCATGTGAGTGTGTGTGTATGTGTCATGATGAGTGTATTCATGTGTGGGTGTATGTATTTGTGTTGTGTGTGGAGGAGGGAACTATCCTGTTGTTTGTGGATGTAATTGCTGTGGCTATTTTTTATTAATTTTTTTATTAACCAGCACTATGTTGACTTGCTGTTGAAGTACTATACGGATGAATAAACCAACATTACTTACTTATTTGCACATTTTTTACGTTTTTTCCTAAATATTTACACTTATTTGCTGAATCTTTGGCCAGGCCTGGCGCCCTCAGTTTAATTTTTGTATTCATGGTTACAAATGAAATGTTTAACCTTTTGAGTGGTACTTACAGTGGCCAAGAAGTGCAATACAAACCACAATTCTGAAAACAAATTTATAAATGCAATGGAAAGACTAAAAATAAATTAACAAGTTAGAAAACACAATAACAATTCCGAAAACAAAATAACAAATCAGAAAACACAATGACAAATCTGAAAACAAAATAACAAATCGGAAAACACAACAACAGGTCGGACAAAACGGAAAAGGTAGGTATATGTGGCGAATGGAATACTGACTGCTGATTGGACGAGACATCTAAGGACAAGTTCTGTATTTTACACTTAAAGCCCTGTTTACAGATCGTATCTGATGAAATAGAACGGTTAAGATTAAAATTTGGACACATGCTCCTGTCCCGAGAATTTTAGGTTTATTTCGCTTTTGTGGACCTATTTTGCCAAACGCGTCACACCCGTGATTCTTCCGTTGAGAGCTTGAATAATAGACACTCCTGCCCAGTTGGTGGCGATAATGCACCTTTGCCAATTGCAAGCAAACCACGGGCATTTCATTGAATCAGAGAATGTCTAATATGGCGAGAAGTTTCACTCTCACTACACTTCCGGCTTTTGAACTGGTTGCAGTTCCACTCTGATTCCATATGAGGGCGCTCACAGGACGAGTGCAGAATGAATGGAGGTCAATGGCGGTATACCCCTCAAAATCCACTTTTCTCAGGATATAATTTTTTGTCTAGTAATTTGAATGTTGTATTCGAAAGGAGATGCAAAGAAATTACACATTGCTGGGTGTTAGATTTTTTAGAGTCACTTATTTGCTTTAAAAAAGTCTTTCAAAATGTCAGTGACGTCAGAATGCTGACGTCATTAGCAGAATGCTAGCGTGTTATGGGCAACAACAACTCAACCTGTAAGAAATCAAAACGACATAAGTACTCGTTCATTCAACTTTCGACCTAAAACCCATGTTGAACTTGCAAAATCTACAATCACATCTGAGATTTCTCAACGGCAATCGGGTGAAAGAGACAAATTTAGCCGTCTAGCCCCATTGACTCCCATTCATTTTGCACTCATGGCAAGCGCCCCCAGTGGAACTCTGGTGGTACTACAACCAAAATTCGGTACAATAGGGCTTAATAGGGAGTGGACAGGCTCTCCGTAGACGGGCTCTGATTGAATACACAGAAGAAGCAGAAGAAGAAGCGGCGGAGTAATACCGTAAAGGTGCTGCGGTCTCACAGCAAGTCAATGGAGTTGGACAAAAACTACGATAAAACCTGTTGGAATGCATCTTTTTCAGCGATTTTTGATGGAACATATCAGTGAACACCCCCTGACCACTCGGTGAGTTTCACGTCTTTGTAAACGAAAGTTTAATGTGTTTTTAGGACGGAATCTTCCAGTGCATATAGACAACCATGGTGGGGGTGGGGGAGGGAAGCGAAATAAACCTAAAATTCTCGGGACAGCAGCATGTGTCCAAATTTTAATCTTAACCGTTCTATTTCATCAGATACGATCTGTAAACAGGGCTTTAAGTGTAAAATACCGAACTTGTCCTTTAAGACCGCAGCAGAAGAAAGTCAAAAATACTATGGGTGCTTCTCAATTCTTATTAGTATGGCGCACGCCCCGTGCCAAAATTAAACATCCGAGCGACCGATCGAACGTCTTGCACTTCTGAACGGGTGATCCACGTGATGACCTGACTAGCAGTTTCCAACCTGATGTGTAAAGACTACATGGACATTAAAGGCAATACATAGAGATAGCCTACTGTACCCCGGCCTAAAACAACACAATTTTTTTTTTTTTTTCTGAATCCTGTGCTTATGAGGCTAGCCTATGTGATTTACTTTCAAAGAGCAGACATACTGTAGCCTACATACAGACATTCTTAATTTGAAACTGTTGTGACCTGTGAATCAACAGTTTAAAATATTTGCAGATAATAAATGTTATGAATTTAAGACCTATTTATGCGTCTTTGTTGTTTGTGTTTGTTTTTAAATAATGTTCTGATATGTTTAGAATAAGAGTTTGTTGGAGTTTTGGGGGTACCTGTGGATTGTAGTGGATTGAATTGTAGAGCAATTGAATTGTTGAAATATTGTTACTGAAAGTTTTATATAACATAATTAAATAATTAATTTACTTTTCCAACTAATGTTGCAAGTCCAAAAAAGTACATACTTTCATATTAAGAACATTTATGTCAGGAATATTGTAAACTACATCAATTAAAAATAATAATAATAATAATTAAAGCTGCAAGCAGCATTTATCGGGGTTCAAGCTATCAAGGCCTTTAAGGTTTTTAAGTACAAAAGCATCAAAAGTTATTAAGTTTTATTTAGCAAGCATGTAACCACTGACATAATAGATGGAAAACAGCATTTACAGCCAATACAGGCAATGTACCATAGGAAATATATGAAAAGTTCAGATGCAAAAGCCTCTTAGTGCCATCTGGAATTTTCTTCTAGAATGATTATTTTTATCAAGCTCGTAGATTTAAGTTCAGTAATTTCACTTAAATGACAATTAATAGGTCATTTTCATTGCCATTTAAGTGAAATTACTGAATTTAAATATACAAGCTTGATAAAAATAATCATTCTAGAAGAAAATTTAAGATGGCACTTAGAGGCTTTTGCATCTGAACTCTTCATATGGTTTTAAAGCGTTTTTGGGTCAATGACGTGACGGGTCATTTTTTTGTCCAAAGGCCTTAATAATAATAAAAAAAACTAATATTTAATATATATAACAAAGTATGTAAGGTAGTACAACTTGATCTCTTTTACTGAATCCAAAAGGTTTTAATTATATTTTACTACATATAAAGGTATTTTAAAGATTTTGAAGTGTCAAAAGGTCATTCGGTTTAACCGTCCGAAGGCCAATACAGCAATTTCATTTGTGATTAAAATATCTTAAAATTTTATAACTTTATATTTTTTTTTATTCTGGCATGATTTTATAACATTATATATCAACATAGTGCAAAATGGTATTAAAATTATGTGTAGAAGTCGTTGCTTTGTTATGAGAAAGAATGTCCGGAAAAATGATTTTCACTGATGTCATTCGGAGTAACCAATATAAAGGGCTCCATTTTGGATCAAGTCATGTGGTCAATATTATGTGACAGGATGTGACATCATTCAGACACCTGCAAAGGACAGCATGGTTGTGAAGCAAAGTAATTAACTCTCTCTTAACTATTAGAAAAATTCATGTTTTCACTTGCTCATACACGTCCCCAAATATAAGGTCATTCGGTACAACCGCTATAAAACATGGATAATGTTGGTAATGCTAGCTAGCTTACTAACAAGCTAGGCAGCTAGATATCAGCCTGTTAGCATTGAATGAAGATTTTGTCATTCGTTATAACCAAAAGAGTCATTCGGTTAAACCGAAATTTTGGTTATAACGAATGACTTACTGGTTGTATCGAATGACAGCAATGTATATTGGTCATATTTGTACATATCTGGAATAAATAAATACAACATTTTAATAATAGAATATGTGCAGAGTATATTATTATAAAATTTAAAATATAATTTTGACAGAATTTTGACCTTTTTATAGATTTATAATTATATCACTTCTGGGCAAGGATCAATGCTGATCCTGTTAAAAAAGAACAGATGCTCGCCAAAAGAAGGGAAAGGTATCATTTGTTTTTATTATTTATATTATTATATTCAATAATATAGGTGCCTGAAAGTACCCCATAGACATACTATGGTGAAGGGAATGCCCAAAAAACCTGGATTGTGCATGTTTATCCTACTATGGTAAATTGCATAGGGATTTTGTATTGAACATGATTTTGCAGCACAGTGTCATAAGAGACAAGGGGGTGGGCTCATTTTACTCAGGCAATCAATCAGGCCCTATCTCGTACCCAGCGCAATTGACTTTGTACACCGACGCATGTATCATTCCTATTTTGCACCCGTGCACAGCGGACTTTTCCCTCCACAGACGCACGTCTGTAAATTAGGGAATGAACTTGCGCTCCCGGGAGCGGTTCAGCGAAAAGAGGAGGCGTGTTCCGGCGCAAACGTTCCCTGGTGCTATTTTGCAGTTTCAGAAAACAATTCCGCCACAGACCAGGAAAAACCTAGTCTAAAGTCAGTGGCGAGTATAAACAGTATTATAGGAATACTTTAAAGAGTGTACATGCTTGTAAAATTGTAATAGCTTTTTGTTTCTTCGAGGGCAAAATTGACTCAATATAATGCTTTACTGCATTTTTATATGCAATAAAACATGTATTTTTCCCCTGAAAATGTGCATTTATGAATGTAAAATTTAGCCATCAAAATAAAAAAATATATAAGTGCGGGGTTGTTTTTTATCTTTGGAGTTCACAATAATAGCTACAGATGGCCAGTCCATCAGGGCTGCAGTGTGACACAGACACATTCTCTCTTTCATTCTTATACGGACAATTTAGCATCTCCACTTTACCTATGCTATGCTGCATGTAATTTGTGGAGGAAAACATATTCATTTAATTAATATTTTGCTTTCACTTCCATGATCAACCCAGTTAAGGAAGTACCTCGTAGTAACTTGCGACGTTGAAGGTATATGGAATATCTATTGGCTGGAATTTCATTAGCCGTTCACTCAGAGAATCCGAGTCCTCAGACACATTTCACCAGTTTACACTTACAGCTATTTTTTTTTTTATAGTCTATGGTTTACAGTCGACAACTGAGACGTCTAGAACGAATATTCCAAGTCATTTTTCTTGAAAAATACTTACTGACGAAAACTGTTCCTCAGGAGACAGCAAAGATGCGATCTTTTGTGCTTTTGCTCCTCGAAGCTCATCTTGCTTATGCTGGTGAGTAAATTATTTTAATATGACAGTAGAAGCTGCATTTATTTGTAAGATTGAAGTTTGGCAAATTATTCTATTACACTAAAAATACCTCCATGAACAGCCCATGTTGAGTCAAAGTTTTGTGTTATTGTCACTTTCCAAAAATAGGTAAAAAGCAATTAAGCATCCTCTCTTTCGGCCTGAGAGGAAAGTCCCCTAAAAAGGCCAGGTTAGAGGATGCTGGCCCAGAGAAGGTGGCGAAAAGGGTAGACCCATTAGAGGAGGAGACAGAGGAAGAGACAGTGAAGGTGGAAGGCAACAAGTCCAAAAAGGCAACAAACACTTACAATAAATAACACCAGTCATAATCTCTCTCTCTCTCTCTCTCTCTCTCTCTCTCTCTCTCTCTCTCTCTCTCTCTCTCTCTCTCTCTCTCTCTCTCTCTCTCTCACACACACACACACACACACACACACACACACACACACACACACACACACACACACACACACACACACACACACACACACACACACACACATACACACACACACACTACATGTGGAAATTGATTAAATACTTTGTATTTGGTATATGAGCAATTATTACTGTAATAACAACAACAAAAACACTAATAATAATATTATAAATGAAACACCCCCATCCCGCGACCACAGGCCGATGACAAACTACTTCCTAAACCAATTAAACGGTGGTCTACTTTAAATTAAAAATATATAATATTTTAAGTATAATATTTTTTTTAATCATGTATTGGAATAAAGCCCATTAATAGAGAAAATCCAAAAAAAGGAAATCCTGCAAAAGAACCAATAACTGGAAAAAAAAAATCTTCTGGGAGAAATTGACTTCAGCTTTTTTGTCCACTAGATGGCAATATAAGGCAACGAATCAACCCTTCCTTCCGGCCAATAATAATAAATTTTTCTGTGAAATAGACTAATTGAATATTAAAAATCATTATTGTTACATTTTTGCTTTTTCATTCCATTATTGCAGCTTTCAAATAATACATTCAGTAATACATTTGTCTTTTTTTTTACATTCATCTTTGCTTGCAGTGATATCTTGAAATCTGTTTGTCTGTATATAACTTATCCACTGTTTACTGTATCTAGATGCATGTCTTATTATCTGTATTCTTGTGTTATATATTGGACTCAGAGCTCCTTGGCCAATAAAGCTGTTTCTGAGTCAATATTATTCTAATTAAAAGCACATCTTGCTATATTTTTTGTATAATAACTGACAAGTTCTCATTAAATGTGGTAACTCAGAAAACGTTGGGTTGCATTTTATTTCAGTGTCTGAGTTACAGTGTAATTTTACATTTAAGTACTGAGTAGTAATAATTAAGTAAATGCACTTACAATAGGGTTATGATTAGGGTGTGGTTTAGGATTAGTAACTACATGTATACTAAAGTAAAGTATTACCAAACTTTGAATAGGAACATAATTACATATGAAGGGGAAAGAGTTTGTATCAAATGAAATATTGCAATATAGATTGTTTTCAACAAGATATAGTTGTATAGCAAAATAGATAATTGTTTATTATGGAATTAATTTATTTTTTTAAATAAAGGCTAATGATCAATCTTAGTATTCATGTAATTCTGAATTGTGTCAATTTTGAACAAGCTTTATGCAAGGATGTCTAATTTGAGATGATTACTAAAATTCCAATCTCCCTGTTTGTGTCTCTGTCCACAGCAACACACTCTCTGAAATACTTCTACACTGGTGTGTCTGGAGACATTGACTTCCCAGAGTTCACTGCGGTTGGTCTGGTGGATGAAGTGCAGTTTATGTACTTTGATAGCAATGCATCGAAAGCTGTGCCAAAGACAGAGTGGATCAGTCAGAATAAGGGAGCAGAATACTGGGAGAGTCAGACTCAGGGCCTGATTGGTGCCCATGGGATCTTTACAAACAACATCCAGACCTTAAAGGAACGGTTTAACCAGTCAAAGGGTAAGTTGGTAACAAAAACAACAGACAAAGCCAATTTGATCAAATACAGATTTTGGAAATATTTTGTCCCATTCTCAAAAGCATGTAAATGGTTAACAAGTGCGTAATTTAATGGATAATCACATAGATTTAAGTACAGCTAGCATTCCTATATTCTGTTGATTGTCTGCTCGGAATAATATACTGTTAGTCCAAAATAATGATCATAGTCATTCTTTGTTTTTTCGAGTTTCGGTTTAGCATGCTTATTAGTATGGGACAGGAGAAGCGTTAATTTAGACCGTTAAATATACGGTATGTGTGTACAAACAGGTTGGTAATTACTTTGCCTATGTCCATCAGTTAAAAGATTTAAATCCATCAGGTAAATTTAGAAGAATGAGATCAGATACTGAAGTATTTTATACTTAAAATTAAAGATACCATCATTACTTTTCTGTAAGGAAAATAAATGCGATTGAGAACTTTGTTACAGACCCTAAACACACTTAGTGTGAAAGGCTGTGTTTCAAATTAGGACACTTATATAATTAATTTATCTGTATGACTCAAACACTGTATGTTTCAATTTGGCAAAGCGTGCTAAAATCAAAACAGAAAACCACCCAACTGAATCAAGTCTCCATGTGTTACTAAATATAAGGTTCCATTTTATTCAGGATGCTATCTTAAGGCTAGAATACGAATACACTCCTCGACTTTTGCCCAGATTTACAGTCTGGACAAGTTGATGCTAGTTACCGAAAGTCAGAACCAGTCTGCAGATTTGAGTTGACAGATTTCACAGAAAATCGTGTAGTGTATGATGGTCACAGACTGTCAGATTTAAATAAGTATGTTATCCAGTTTAAGATTATTAATTTTACTGACTAGTCTGTTCAAACTCCAATTGTCAAAAAATTCTAATGTAACCAGACACACATCTCTCTTTGCTCTTTCTGTTAGCAGACGCTCTGACTGTTGTGTTTGATAGAACCTACAACAATTCGCTCATTTCTTTCACAGAAATCTGCAGTGACCATTTAAAGGTGAACTAAGTAACTTTTTTTACCTTAACTGAACAGCTTCGGAGTCATTGGAATGGTTATATTACTTATTTCGGGTTGAATGGTGGTCGTTTCGCACCCCCCTGGTGCCCGTGAGCGGAAAATACGCACTTGCAACTTTGAGCCGGCGGGCCGCCGGCCGCTGCATCAGGAAGTCTCGCGTGATATCAGGTCTCGCGATGTAAACAATTGCTTTACGGCCAAAAGAAATCTGCTAAAATGCTGTCATTATTGCGCTCCCTCACGCTGTTCGAACCCGAATGAAGAAGACGTTTTAAAGAACGTCCCATCTGCTTTGATGTCGTTGATCTATAGCCTCTGGTGTCTGAGAATCACCAACGAGTTTTTACAACAGTGTTGTCAAATATCTATTCCGAAGCTGTGGGGGGAGCTCTAGAGAGAAACCTGCGAGCAAAAAGCGAGAATACAGCGAAGAAGTCCCGAAGCTACTGAGTGCTGCTTTAATCAATAGATACACGCCATTATGTGTATTACGGGTTTGTCTATCACAGTGTAGACTTTCCATTGGATTCTGTTGTTTTTATACTGAGCTAATGATATTTTCTATAGCCTACCTTTAAAACTTAAACTTAAATTAAGATTAAACTAAAAAATGAAAGTTTTGTCATTTACTCACTATTGAACCAGGTTTTGGTTATTTTGGCAGTGTGGGCAGGTGCAAATCCTGCTGGAAAATGAAGTCAGCATCTCCATAAAGCTTGTCTGCTGAAGGAAGCATGAAGTGCTCTGGAAATGTCCTGGTAGACGGCTGCGTTGAGTGGACAGTACAGTGGACCAACACCAGCCGATGACATGGCTCCCCAAACCAACACAGACTGTGGGAACTTCACACTGGACTTCAAGCATCTTGGATTGTGTGCCTCTCCATTCTTCCTTCAGACTCTGGGACCTTGGTTTCCAAATGAGATGCAAAATTTGCTCTCATCAGAAAAGAGGACTTTGGTCCACTGTGCTTTATTAAATCCAGAGTCAACGCAGCCGTCTACCAGGACATTTTCAGAGCACTTCATGCTTCCTTCAGCAGACAAGCTTTATGGAGATGCTTCCTTCATTTTCCAGCAGGATTTGCACCTGCCCACACTGCCAAAAGAACCAAAACCTGGTTCAATGACCATGGTATCACTGTGTAATTACTGTGTGATTTCATGTAATATTCTAATTTTCTGGGATTTTGATTTCGTGGGTTTCATTAGCTGTAAGCCATAATCATCAAAATTATAACAAATAAAGGCTTGAAATATCTCACTTTGCATGTAATGAGTCTATATAATATATTAGTTTCACCTGTTAAGTTGAATTCTTGAAATAAATCAACTTTTTGATGATATTCTAATTTTATGACCAGCACCTGTATAATAATTGATTATACTTATTTATACAATTATTTTGATAAAAAATACTAAAATACATATGATACATATTAAATAAAATATAATTAATATGAATATAGAGGCCGTTACAGTTATTTTTGTGTTGCTTTCTTGAAAAGAAAGATAAAAACTCAAGTACTGTTCTAGTACGCATCATTATTTCATGATTGTATTTACACACACAGTTTCTCACATCTTCATTTTAATACTGTGGATGGACTCCAGATGAAACGCTGTTCATTCATTTATCTGTGATTCAAGAAATCTCTCGCTTTTGTCCCCACATATGTTTTAGTCAATCTCCTGCTCATCAGAAGTGTGAGTTCACACACACGTACAGTAGAGGAACACTGATGTTGATCTGCTGAACTCAGTGTGTGTAGAAGAGTCTCCTGCAGAGTTCAGCTCCAGCTCAGCTCTCTCTCTCACCGGACTGTCATTGTTCATTCATCCTGAGACTGAGATCGGCTGATTCTGTGTGATTCAGTAAGACTGGAGCTCAACTCTGCAGGATGATGATGATCCTCCAGGAGTAGATTGAATACTGCTGATTTACACTGTTATTGTGGTAAAGTTGAGTCACTCTTAAACCGTGCGAAGAGTCTTAATAAGTATGATATCCTATCTAAGATTATTAATTTTATTGACTATCTGTTTTCTTACTGATTAGACTAACGGTTTTCCAACAGTAGATTATAAAAACTCTCAAAAATCCCATTGACAGAATTCAAACTCCAACTGAAACTCCAACTGTCAAAAAAATCTAATGTAACCAGACACACAAATGAAAGATTTTACTGTAATACCATGTAAACATGTCACTTCAGAGACGTCTGCTCTCCGCTGTCAGGAAAACTGCCCTTTCACTGTCTCAATCAGTTTATACATAGTTGTGATGTCAGCCATATAATGCATGATAGAAACACAAGATGAGACGATATTATGATGATATATGGTTATATGCAAACTCACGTCAGACTTTACTCAACAGAAGCTCGCTAAGCATGCAGACATAACCAAACAAACCCAGAGCATGGATTCAAAAACAGACCTCAATAATAGAACAAAGATGTCTGCTATGCTGATATAGGCTACAACAAGAGTAAAGAGATACAAGAGTGTAAAAGAAGGTCAATAGATGAGCAGGGATGGGAATCGTGAAGAATTTAACAATTCTGTTTCTGAGACACGGTTCAAATTCATTAACCGATTCATTAATGATTCTTTAAGAATAATTGATAACTAGACTAGAATAAACAAACATACTAAACAAAAATAATATTACTTTTGGCAACATTTCATTTTGAATTAAAGTATAATTTATAATGACAGAACGCTCTTCCTAATGTGTGTCTTTAACAACCAGTCAGTAACAGATTTAAGTCACACAAGCCTAAAATACACACAATACAGTCACGGTTAACGGTTCATTTTGATTGGATATGATGAAAATCATATTAATCCGCTGCAGTGAATAAATCAACAATTGCTGCGACTGATTCAGTCAGTGAGAGATTCAGTCAAACGATAATTCAAAGCGGTTCATAAGAGTCATTGATTCGTGAGTCAGATTACACTGATCGCTCAGTGTGTTTGCTGTCATGCTCGAGAACATCGCAATAGAAATTATGTTGTGTGTTTATTGTCTTTGTGTTATTTCACATCTCTCTCATCATAATAAATTCAGATGATAAACTCACATCTCAGTTAAATAATCATTTCTTTTGCTGTGTTGCTGTAGATTCAGCGGTTAGAAAACACTGTCAGAGTATTTCAGTACAGCATCTGTCAGCATCAGTGGAAGACGAACCGGCTGAAACAAATGTCAGAAATCATTCAATTCCTCTTTTTGTAAGAAAATAAACTTTTTATTTGTGAGGAAAAAGTGAAAATATTTGAGCAGTGAAGGTTCAGATGAGCTGAAGTGATGCGACAGGACATACTGCTGAATGAAATCATGATTGATTTTCCAAACGTGAATCACAATTTTTATATTAATTACAATTTAACACTTTGGAACATTATTTCACCCATATTTTGACATTTTAATTTGACAAAAGTTATTTAAAACATGAAAGAAAACACTTTAATTGCATTTAACATGTTTTTTTTTTTTTTATGTCTATAAAATCACTTTTTTAAATTTAATTTGATGCGGACAGCAAAATGGAGATGTCTCGTCTTTGACCCAAAAGCAAATAAAACACATGTTTTAACACACTGTTAATTTATTATGTCTTAAATCCAGTTTCTCACTCACACTAGCTACAGTATCTTCCACTTTACAATCATGTGCGACTGTGTACAAAACTAAACTTGCAGGCAGCAGCTGTTGAGAACAGCACACGCTTTCTATTGTGTGAAATCTGTTTGTAAGTCCATTCAGTGAGCTGATACACAGACACCATGCAGTAACATGATTGAAGTTAAATGCACATAACTTTAACTTCACATATAAGTCCATTCTGTGCATGTTTATGGTGTGACCTGATTGAATTTAGACTCCTGTTTTAGGTGATTATGATTTAATGTTAAATAACATCTCAGCGTGTTAGGTTGATACCACTATCATTTTACTGGAATGTGCAACTGTAAATATATTAGACACGTTAATTCCTCGGTGCAATCATGTCACACATTTAGAAGCAAAACATCTCTCACACATTTAAAGAAATGATCTGTGTCCTTTCAGTACAACATCTGCACAGTAACCATGTTCTCTCTCTCTTATGCAATTTTTTTAATCAGCAGCAGCAACAAACAGTGTTTGTCAGTCGTCTATGCAAAGAACAGCTCATATTAATTTGTACTGTCAACTTTTACTCAATAACTTTCAGCTGTCAAATATTTTGATGCTGTGAATTCAACATTTGTAGTCCTATTCATCTACTTCTCCTGAATGCTATATTTTAGTATCAACCAGTATAGTGTTTTGTGAATAATAAGAATAAATAACAAGTCTTTAGCTTGTATTAGAGGAAATAACAAGGAATGGTAAGTAAGTTTTATTTATTATATCGTGTTGTTTTCCTCTACTCAGGTGTTCACACGTTCCAGTTAATATACAGCATGTGAACAGGATGATGATGGCAGCACTCGAGGATACTTTCAGTATGGTTATGATGGAGACGACTTCCTCAGCCTGGATAAGAGCACCCTCACCTGGACTGCTGCTAATCCGCAAGCTGTCATTACCAAACACAAATGGGATTCCACTGGAGCAGCGGCAAACTACTGGAAAGGATATCTGGAGAACAGATGCATTGAGTGGGTGCAGGAGTATGTGGGTTATGGCAAGGACACTCTAGAGAAAAAAGGTAGGATTATCAGTTGTTTTAACGATCAACTTTTTACCAGGAAATAGAGCAGTTGTAGGGGTTGTAGCACAAACTGCGGGGCTAGTTGTAACACACATGGTTTGAAACTTTCCACACATGCAGCATGACGAAACTTAGTGTATTTACTAGTTGCCACATCAACACTATAGAGAAAAAATTGCGCCAAAATTAAAAAAAATATTTGGAAGATATCACTGACCATTTATTTAACCATAACAAAAGTACATTTCTTACTTAAGTTAATTTTCATCTATTTTTTTGTGTTTATTTAAAATTAGACAAATCTGATATTATTTTAATCTTATTTTAATCTGTTATTTAACAGTAGTCAAAGTTCTTTATGCGTATCTAACCAAGAAGACACTAACCGGGTTTAAATCCTAGTTGCGCAGGTTCTAACACTGCATTACAATGAGCCCCTATTAGAACTATGCTAGTATTATATTCTACACTTTTATGAATTCTGTTGAGAAACTATGAGAAAAAGGTGAATAAAGATAATAATGATTTATTATTATGTTTTGAACTGCTGTATGGCTCTGTGGTGTGTTTGTTGTTAATTAATAAGCAGTGCTATTATTTTATATGAAAAAGTTAATAATTGTATTTTATTGACAAAATATTTTAGTTTGTCTTTTATATTTTTTTGATTAGATCAGATAACATTTTAAGCTGTCATTTGGTCATGTTACAATGTACCCCTCCTATGGGGCATGTTGTCACATTTCACTTCCATTCTTTCGGGGTAAATCAAGAATTTTCACATTATCATGAAGAAAACTATAAAACACCATTAGAGCAATCCAAAAGAATCGTAGGTTTGCACTAAAGTCAAACAATGGGTTAACTTTAAATAATTAACTGATGAAGCTATTCAACAACAGATTTTGAGAGAAAAATATAGCAACCTTATAGTCTTTCTTAGTTTTATTTGAATGTTGCCAGCTCTACGTCTAATTTTCTCTTTCAATCTCACTATATTTATTTGTTTATCTTAATCTTCTCTCTCTCTCTCTCTCTTCAGTCTCTCCTCAGGTTTCTCTGCTGCAGAAGTCTTCCTCCTCTTCAGTGACGTGTCATGCTACAGGTTTTTACCCCAGTGGAGTAACAATCACCTGGATGAAGAATGGACAAGAGCATCATGAGGATGTGGATCTTGGTGAACAACTTCCCAACGAGGACGGAACCTTCCAGAAGACGAGCACCCTCACAGTTACACCTGATGAGAGGAAGAACAACGAGTACAGCTGTGTGGTGGAACATCAGGGTGAAATCATCAGAGAGATACTGACAGACGGTAAGATCTTAATCATCTATGATAAGAGTGATTGTTTTGATGAGTAGACCAGGAAATTAATAAAATGTTCATGGAAATAATTTGCTTTATCCTTACAAATTTGTTCAGGAATGTGTTATATAGTGTCACAAACAATATTCTATTAGATACTGATGTACTGCAGACATAATCTGATGTTTTCCTCTAATCATATTCTCAGATTCTGTTCCCATTGGCGTCATTGTTGGAGTTGTTGTTGCTCTGATCCTGTTGGTTGTCAGTGGTGTTGTTGGGTTTGTGGTGTATCGGAGAAGGAACGGTAAGATTTTGTCTCATATTTTATCATTATCTCAATTGTATGTTTTACACATTTGTGTGCTGCACTGATGGGTGAAATAACTTACAGTATACCTCTCTGTTTTTTTTTCTGACTTTAAACCTGTTCCTCAGAACCGTAAGTTCCTCATAATCTCTTTTATCATAAAACATTAATAATAGATAGGATCTGCCATTGATTACTAGTATATACCATGTTCTTATTTAAATCTGTTAAGTAGTTTTAAGTAATGTAAGTAATGTAAATTCATATAATAAATCAAAATAAACACGGTGTGTCATATAATAGTTCTCTCTAATGTAACTAAAACTAATAAATATGACATTGTATAAATATGTAATGCCACTGCTAATTCTAGGAGCTGTCTGTTGTATTATTGTTGTCATTTTCTTTTTCTGTTGTAGAATCTTATGATGGATCATCAAATAGATCCTAAAGCACAAAGATGTAAGTGTGTTATTTTTATTATTCATCAGTGCAACTGTCAGTCATGTAAAATTAATGAAGTGCAATATGTTTGTCATTTTAGGAGACCAGATGAGTGCGAGAGATGAAGTTGAAAAAATTAGGCTAATCCTGCTGTCCATCTTTCTTGCAGAACTGCATGTGAACACACACATGGTGGGATTGATTTGTTTTATGGTTCTAGATTGATTACATGTAAAAGTAAAGTTTTTATTTCGTCACACTTTCTGTTCACCTTTTGGTTTTTATTCATTTTATGAGCTTGTTCATTTTGAACACAGAACCTAAACTGGAAAATGTGTATATTTCTCTTTAGTGACAAAGAAATACAAATGATATACAAAAAAGAATACAAATTATTGATTTGCAAGTTTATTTTGAATTGATTTGGATTTGTGATATCAGTCCTGATCATAAAAAATAAAAATAAAAAACAGAAAAGAATTTATTAGTCTGAAATGTTTATAATCAGTTTATCCACCCAGATCAGTTTGTCTCTAAGAAGATATATGTTTCTAAAGAGAATTTCTGTGTGGAAAAAAGGGGATAAGTTATTAAAAAGCATCAAATTGTTTATTTAAATGGTCTACTGATTGGGACTTACAGCTATTTAGTACTGAGATAGTTCCTAATTAGGACTTTTTTTTCTTCTTTTTTTTTTCTTTAAAATAATATCTGAGCACAGATGCTCAGATATGGGACATATTTATTCATTTAAAGAACTCCGAGTCACTCCTTATCTTATGGTTAGTTAAAATGCTGGTACAATTTGATCCCTATAAAAAAAAAAAAAGAAATAAAAGAGTAATTTGAATTGAATTGAATAATGACTCTTGTTTCCAGTACAGCTGCTTATAGCTGAATTGAACTTATTTCAAAATGAATGAACTTAACACAGTTATTGAACTGAATTTAAACTTGTCTCTGATTTGATGAAGTTTGCATCATTGATTCTGTTCCTTTCTTGTTTATTATTGTGAAGATGTTGTGAAACAATTTCTAACGTATAAAGTGCTATAAAAATAAAGGACTTGACTTAACTGATTAAATATAATTTGTAATCATAAAATCCCAAATAGAAATTTTTTGTACAGCTGTAACTGGTGGTTCCAGCTATCACAGAATATGCATTTAGTTTGCACAATAAAGATATTCTATAATTACAGGTCCAGTAATTTTAAGAAGGGGAAAAGACACAATCGTGAAAAAGTGCATGTGTGAATGTGAATTTGTTACTACTTGTTAATAGGAACACTTTCTACCTGATATGACCTTTAAAAATGACATTAAATCAAACTTTTGACTTGAAAAAACTGAAGGCTATCTGTTTATATGGGTTAATATGAATGCATTTTGCTGTGTGTGTGTGTGTGTGTGTGTGTGTGTGTGTGTGTGTGTGTGTGTGTGTGTGTGTGTGTGTCAAATGTCAGTCCACATGAGGAAAATGCAGAATGTTTTCTGTAAGGGTTAGGTCCAAACATTCCTGCATATGTGATCTGATATACAACCTAAAACATTCAAATCTACCTAGCAACTCATAAAATCCCAAATATAAATATTTTGTGGATCTGATAACAACCTGCAACATTCAATCTACCTAGCAACTAATGGCCAACATTAATACAATTGTTCAAGCATTAGCTAGAATGACACATTCTTCATTTACATTTATCTTTATGGGTTTTGTTTTAGTGAAAACATCATGTAGCCTAGATCAAAATAATATTTTAACAATGCTTGAATTTAAGACTCTAACTAAAAATTCATGTTGTTCCATGTTCACCTTTCATAAGTAAAAATATGATTTTTTTCAACCCGATCTCACGGGAAAACGTACATATTTTACGAATTGGCCAATTCGTATGAATTCATACGAATGACCTACCCCTGACCCCGCCCCTAAACCTACCCATCACGTGGGTTTAGACAAATCGTACAAATTCGTACGAGTGAGGTCGTACGAATTCGTACGAATTAGCCATCTTTTTATCATTCGTACGAATTGGTCGTGAGATAGCGTTGGATTTTTTATGGCCTTAATGGTAAGTTCACAAAAGACAGATGTTGTGCTAATTGTGTTTAGAGTTTTGAAAATGTGACTACAAATTAGGCTGTTAGCTATTGTAAAAAAAAAAAAACCTGTTATCACAGAAACACAACAGTATGATCTTCTTTCAGTTTGGTACTTTTAACAATCAGTTCATTCAACAGAAAACAATGCAAGATACATGTTTTAATTCACCCTTGTTGCTGACATAATTACAGTAATACAGGATACAGTTGCCACATTAGAAAATACACTTACATTAGTAATTGAATCCATATCTAGTGTGTTATCAAAAGGTGTGGTGAAGTATGACATAGCCCTGAGGATTTGATGCCATCTGTCTCCCTTCTATTGATGCTGTTACGATATCCTGACTGATCTAGGGGAGGAAAGCAACAGCAAAAATGGAATGAATGTGCAACAGCATGAAGTGGTGAAATGAATGTGCAATAGCATGAAGTGGTGAAATGAATGTGCAATAGCATGAAGCCACCCAGTCTCCAGACCCAGAGTTGTTTCACAATAACCACATAATTATCTCATGAAAGAAAAGTAGTTTTTATTTAAAAATTAGGCAAAAGAAAAAGAGGGGTATCAGATTAAGAAGGGGGTATTGCCGAAACAACAAACATAATCAGTCTAACTCCTTATTAACCAAACTACTTCAAGTTAAATTCAAAATAAAAGAAATAAATAATTAACTAGCAAATTTCAAATAAACTAAGAGAAAAACAGATTAACCATACAATAAATAATCAAAGTTAACTCACTTCTGCATTTTACGTCTCAATCATAGTGTGATCAAAAAGAGACTTAATGAGAGAAAACTACTTCAATAAGTAGAACACAACATGAGGTAGAGATACACTATCAACTACTGGCTTCAACAGAACATCAGGTCTGGGGTTGAAGATGAGACCTCAAAGCTGCTGCTGCAAACAGACAAGCCACCACCAAAACAGCTCTGATGATAGTTGCAGTTTAAATTCTCTCCTTCCCCTCCCAGCATCCAATCACTGCAGGGCATTGATTATTTGCATCAGGTGGAAACCATTTCTCCTACGAAGAGAGACAGGGATAGAGAGAGAATCAGCACAGCTTGGGCACACACAAACAAAACCTTATGGCTCTGGACGTAACAATGCATCTCTGGTCAATCTGATGTTACTGTGATGTTACTGTAACACAATGTTACTGTTACTGTGTGGTTGTGTGTGTGTGTGTGTGTGTGTGTGTGTGTGTGTGTGTGTGTGTGTGTGTGTGTGTGTGTGTGTGTGTGTGTGTGTGTGTGTGTGTGTGTGTGTGTGTGTGTGTGTGTGTGTGTGTGTGTGTGTGTGTGTGTGTGTGTGTGTGTTCGTGTTCGTGCGTGCGTGTGTGTGTAGAGAAGGTTGAAGTGATCTCGTGTTACTGATGTCTGACTGTTTCCTCTCCCTCTACAGACCCTTTCCAAAAAATTAAAATATCATGGAAAAGTTTATATATTTCCATAATTCCATTCAAAACGTTAAACTTCCATAGATTATAGATTCAGGGCCCACAACTTAAACGATTTCAAGTATTTCGTTTATTTGTACATAATTTGGGCTTCCAGCTCATAAAACCCACGAAAACAGCTTTCAAAAAATTAGAATATTACATGATCATACCATGGTCATTGAACCAGGTTTTGGTTCTTTTGGCAGTGTGGGCAGGTGCAAATCCTGCTGGAAAATGAAGTCAGCATCTCCATAAAGCTTGTCTGCTGAAGGAAGCATGAAGTGCTCTGGAAATGTCCTGGTAGACGGCTGCGTTGAGTGGACAGCACAGTGGACCAACACCAGCCGATGACATGGCTCCCCAAACCAACACAGACTGTGGAAACTTCACACTGGACTTCAAGCATCTTGGATTGTGTGCCTCTCCATTCTTCCTCCAGACTCTGGGACCTTGGTTTCCAAATGAGATGCAAAATTTGCTCTCATCAGGAAAGAGGACTTTGGTCCACTGTGCTTTATTAAATCCAGAGTCAACGCAGCCGTCTACCAGGACATTTTCAGAGCACTTCATGATTCCTTCAGCAGACAAGCTTTATGGAGATGCTGACTTCATTTTCCAGCAGGATTTGCACCTGCCCACACTGCCAAAAGAACCAAAACCTGGTTCAATGACCATGGTATCACTGTGTAATTACTGTGTGATTTCATGTAATATTCAAATTTTTTGAAATCCTGTTTTCGTGGGTTTTATGACCTGGAAGCCCAAATTATGTACAAATAAACAACTAAATACTTGAAATCGTTTAAGTTGTGGGCCCTGAATCTATATGGAAGTTTAACGTTTTGAATGGAATTATGGAAATAAATAAACTTTTCCATGATATTCAAATTTTTTGGAAAGGGTCTGTATGTTTGCAAATAGCTAATTCTCTCTCTCTCTCTCTCTCTCTCTCTCTCTCTCTCTCTCTCTCTCTCACACACACACACACACACACACACACACACACACTCTCACACACACACACACACACACACGTTTATGCACAAACTTTGAACATAGTGGTAGTTATCATCTAAGATAAATCATTGTGTAAAAAGAATTCATTACATTTGGTATCCATATCAGAAATGGCAAACAAGTTCTATAGAAACTGTCTATAGAATCAATCTAGAAATCTATAGGTTTACAAAATGATTACAGTTTTTCTCAATTGCTAAAACACAATTTCTGAAACCTTGCTCCATTTTCTGAAAACATTAAACACAAAACCTCATCTTTAAGCACTATTTACAAAACCTCTGACTCTCGCAAAATGAAACTTTCGCCTCAAAACAGTTTTACCTGTGTTCAAAATGATATACACTATCAAGCAGTCAGTAAACAATACACCAAAAAATAGAAAACACATTGTTCGAAACATATAGTTCTCAGGGAGAAGTACATTTTTAATCTCAAAACAAATTTCATATTTTTTTGTCATTGTCTTTTGATGAACGAAAACATGTTCTATCACAGTAGCTCAAAATTGATCAGAAATTACTACTCTGCTTTGCTCTTTGCAAAAATGTTTTTGTTCTTCCTCCTCCTTGTACCCCTATTTTTACTGTACTGTACCCTGCATCTCACAAACTTGCACAGTCAGTGCTGTAAACAAATGGAAAGCACAATGTTCAGGGCCATACAATTTGTTCATTGTACAGTATACAGCCTATAATGCACTGTACTACAGTATACAATACAAAAAGGGACAAAAATCAAAGGAGTAAAGATGTGATCAGTGTGCTTCTTGTCTTTGGGCATCATTTGAAACAGGTTAAATCAATTTTGTGTGGTTGTGTTCAATCAATGACGTGTGTTCTCTATGATTGTTGCCTCTTGTGTTTACCAGTATGGATGACATGTGCATTATGTTGTGGCGAATTCATAGTTCTTTTCGGTTCAGGTCTCAAAGAAGTTTCTCAGAGTCGAGGTTCCAGGTCAGAAGAATTTACTTTATTGTACAAACAACAAAGGAGAAGCCGGCCGGCCGTCCGGACATCTAAAGTTACATTGGCCAGTGTTCATGTCTTATACTTTTTCTTATCTCTATAGGTGCCCAATGGGCACCCTCAAATCTATCTCTTCCCCTCTGTCACGCCTGGTGACCTTGGCACAGTTAGACATGTCTTCTCTATTGGTCAAACCTCACACAATGGTGCTCTGTTTCATACAGTGTTTTTGATACTTTGCATTGCTGATGCAAGCTGGTTATTTTCCATTCTCTCATCCTTTCTCAGACCCATTTTGTCATGCTTGTCATTTTCATTACATCATACTTAGACATGAATCAAGGAAATTCTCCAACAATTACAGTGCAGAATGTGTTTTGAGGCAACCAATGTTAGATGAGAAGTTTATCTATGTATCTTCTTTTTACTCTTTTATTTTAATTTTATAATATCAGCTTTATATCTCTTTTAATTTATTTTATAACTGTTTTAATTTGCCTTGCTTTTATTTTGTGATTATTTTAATTCCTTTCTGTGTAAAGCAATTTGAATTACAGTTTTTCTCAATTGTTTACACACAAATTCTGGTACTTGAGACACAATGACCACAACATGTAACTCATTCACCAACCCCCTGAACCAATCCTGCTAAACTACAAGCACAATTCCTGCTTTACACTCAAATTGCAGTTCTAAAACACACTTTTTTCAAAACACTACACACAATTCTCTGCTTTTGGCACAATTTTCATGCAGAAAATCTCTTGTTTTCACAAGGAACACACTGCCATTCAAATATGCACACTGACTCATCACATGGGCAAACCCTCGTCACACAGTTTTACAATTAGCAATCAGAGCTTTAGCATAAAGGGGCAACAGGTGAGCTCTTCAATGGAGCAATGGATGCCAACATTGGATTTTTTTTTTTTTTTTTTTTTACTGTAACTGTATACAGTCAATTCTTCTGTTGTTTTGTATGTAGACCACTGTATGTACAACTTTGTGTTGGTTGGGATGTACACTGTGTACATTGTTTTTGTGGGAAAAATAAAATATATTTGTTACCATGTATTTGTGTGTTCTGAGTATAAAAACAATATTCTCAAATATTTTACAGCACACTTATGTATGTACTGTCTGTAGTAAGTGCAACACTGAACAAAAAAAGGCCTAAGTCATTATGATGAATGGAGAAGAAGTGTTTTCCATTCATCATAGTGTTTTACATTGAGCACATCAGTGTTCAACTGGTTCTTATAAATGTCTATTCATATGATGGTTTGTGTGTGTCATTTGAAAACAAAATACCATTTTCAGAAGAAATAACATTGTTTTGAATGTAAAGTTTCATTTTGCAGGAGAATTGAGGGGTTTTGCCCATTGTGTGTGTTTTTTTGGATTTGTGTGTAGAGTTCTGAGAATATGAGACATGCTTTCAGAAAATGTGTGTAAACAATCGCGAAAAACTGTAAAATAGTGAATGAAATGTGCTATAAATAAACTTGCCTTGCCTTTACCCCAAAGTAAATTTTAGTCGTGTAAAACTAAATCATATGAAAACAAGTTACTCCAACAAGGTAGGTATTCTTGCATATTTTGTTGGTGCTCAAAGTTGAAATTAGAAGTGAATGAATAGCAACTAAGTTTTACTACAAGCATACTGTAATTCATTCACCACAAACTGTTCTTTGTGTGTCCCCATGACTGATATAATACCAGTACTAAACTTCATCACTATCTGATGGACAGATTCTAAGGCAAAAGACCATTGATAAAAAAAATCACAATTTGCTAAATTAAATTATTGAAATTAAAATGTAATTTCACTGTCTTTTTAGTATGTTTCCAAAATGCTGTATTGCACTAAATGTGTCCCTACACTTTCTGTTGAACCCTCTTTATGTTACAACTAGGACAAAAAAAAAAAAAAAAAAAAAAAAAAAAACCTAAACAGGGGCTAAATGTGTCCTGCAAAATAAGCAGATTAAGATCTATTTTTTTGTTAAAAAGTTAAGCACAGAAAATGCAATTCAAATATATTACAAAAAATGCACCAAAATGTTTTTTGATTTGAGAAGAGTTTCATTTTTATTGTGTCAGATATAATAGTAAATCAATAAGTTTTGCATGAATGAGAGATCAAGATTATGAAACCCTATTAAGAACATTATAATAATATTTTATGGTTGTGTTTAATTTTTTACAATTGCTAACAAGCGTTTATTAATACTTAAAGTACTTTTTCTAAACTCTTAACACAGCAACAAACATACATCACACAATTAGCCAAATAGTACATTTTCTGCGTAAAACCACATTTCGTGAAATAAATTAAAAAACTCTACATTTCCAAATGCTAAAAACCTTTTTCTACATATACTAACTCTATCAAAACACAGCAAACCTGACTAAAAATTGAATAATTCTGTCAAAACATTAGCACTATCTGTCCAACAGCAATGACTGTCATAATACTAACAGCTGATGGCATTACAAAAACTGCATTACTTGTCAAGTTTCAGTTCCTGCAGACAATATGAAATCCATAGTTTTTTTTTATAATTCATTTTCCTTGAAAGCCATTCTACATTTTTGGTTGAGTGTTGAATGTGTGCATTCTTGGAAACATACTATCTAAAAGTGAACGAGTCATTACTTTATAGAATGTTGTAGAAGAAAATTAGAAAGTAACAGAATTGCTCTGGTCAGCGACGGGTCAATTGGGTTCCCTACAGAACTTCAGTTGTCACCTCCGTTAAACTTGTTACCTGGGGGTGGGGTGTTGATGGTGTCCCCTTAGGTAGTGCCCTACGCAGACCACATATTTTTTTACCAAAGCTTTTACTAAAATGAAAACAATGAAATTTCTACAATTGATCAACATCTAATCCAACATACATGGCCTTTGGTTACTATTGTCAGGGTGCCGGTCTGAGTGCGAACTTGCATATCTCATTGATCTTGGGCTGTTCACATTTCTACCTCCACTCACCAGTGTCGCTGTTTGTATATGCTCTGCCGTTTGCTCTGGATATCCCTTCTCTCTCTGTTGGGCTGATTTAGCATCAGTGGTGTAGGCTAGTCTACGTGATACGCAGGTATACGGCCAGAATATGCGTATACCCACTAGGAAAGGTCAAGGATTTCCATATAACCACTTAAAAAAGACAGGTAAATCACTACAAAACTAGACTACACCACTGCTTAGCACTCCCTCGTTCCGGCCGGAATCATCCCTATCCCCCTTCAGACTGTGGATTCACTATTCCTCCCTGTGTTCCTGATTTGTGTGCCCTTGTCATTCAATACAACAGTTATTCCCGCAACTGATTCCTCTTTTACCAACCTGACAGCTATAGAATAAAATGCAGTCAACACTTGAAGTGGATCTCAACTTTTCATCAAAGTTATACATGAATTTTGAACAATATCCATTCCTGTCTTAGGACAGCTTTGATTAGCTTATTTTATCCACTTCAAATGTTGACTACTATAGTGTAAAAGGTAATTGTGAGTTTGCATCTCACAATTCTGTAAGAAAAAAATTTATAATTAAATTAAAATGAAAACAAAAATACTTTAAAATCACATGAGCCATTATTTTATTCACAATAGAACATAGATAACATAAATATTTAAACTGAGAAATTTTACAATTTTATGCACAAAATGAGCTCATTTCAAATTTGATGCCTGCTACAGATCTCAAAGCTGGCACAGGGGCAACGAATGGCTGAAAAAACAAGACATTTTGAAAAGATTCAGCTGGGTGAACATCTAGCAACTAATTAAGTTAATTGATATCAGGTCTGTAACATGATTAGTTATAAAAGGGATGTCTTAGAGAGACACAAGCTGTGTCCCAATGTTGAAGGCTGCATCCTTCGAAGGACGCAGACTTCAAGGATGCAGCCTATGCGTCCTCTGAAGGACGCTCCATGTAGCCTTCCTTGGATTTCCTAATTGCGCAGCCAGGTGTTCCCGATCACCGCTCCTGGCGCCAAGCAACAGTGCGAGAGGACAGCTACTATCCTGATCATTCATTTTGATACAGTAAACAGCTATGGAGCCAGAATTGGCTATTGTCATTCATTTTTATGTTTTATATTTTACTTGAGGACATGGTGAGGATGTTTTAGCCCCGGCGCTGCCAGGTCATGTATTTTCGGTTTAGCCCTGTTTGAATACAAAACCCAATTGAATATAAAAAGTCCAGTATTTCTCGCGCTCGTCATTGGCAGCTGTCACAGTTGCCAGGCGACAAGAACAGTCCTTCGTAGGCTAGACCGGTCCGAGCGCGTCAGATGCGCCCTTTGATATGGGACGCTGCTGTAGTGAGCAACAATTTGTTAATATTGTGACTAATTTTGTAACTTTAATTTTCGGAACTGCATATTTCGTTAAGTATTCACTTACAAATGTGAAGTAACCTACTGAAGTACTTTTTTCCTCACATCACAATATGATTACATTAAACTACACAAAAGTAGCTATATAATGTAACAACCAGATATTACTGTATATTGAAAATATACAGAAGTAAAATGCAACATATACGCAGTAATGCAGTAGTAGCCTAATATAAATGCAGTAGTTATTAAAAGTACTTTTTTCAGAAAGCCGTCGATTGAATCAGCCCTGCAAACCTGTTGGTTGACAACTTAGTGGATAGTGGAAATATGCACTCAAACGCTCTGGAGACAATCCCAGATGATGTCCCACCAGCAGGAGGCCTTACCAGGGGCAGCCCATCCCGGTCCAGCAGCTCAGCTCAATAGAGTCTACATCATTTTTTTTCTTATTTAAGTATTGTAAAATTAAATGTTTATGTTGATTTTGATATGTTTAACGTATTTTGTAAATAGTTGGAAAAAGTGCTTTAATGTAGCCTATAGAACAAATGATTTTCATTTACCAATTTTATTTGAAAAAATTAAAAGGTATAGAATTTGTTTCATGCAGAAAGTATTACTGTCATTACAAAAATAAACAATGTCCAGAACAATTCATTCTCTTTTATTTACACAATTAAAGTAGCATAAAAATAAATGTACATAATTTTTCTTTAAAAAAATAAAAGTGAAAAAAGTTAAACAAGAATATGTAGAACATTTTTCAATCATTCTCTCAAGAAGAGAAAACAGCCTGTCCATCCTCTCCCTTCTTTCCTGTGCACTCCTCGCCTCTGCCTCCCTCTGTAGTTGCATTTCTTCTCTGATCAAGTTCAAAAACCCGTCCTGTCTCGCCGCCTTCGTGCTGGTGCTCCTGCTGGTGCTACTGGTGGTGCTGGTGCTGCTGCCCCTGGCTCCTCCTCACCGTGGGCACCCACTACTGAACTCGGCCCTGGTGTGTCCTCAGGGATTGAGGCGATGAAGACAGGGGGGTTGGTGCATTGCCTCTGTCCCAAAACCTCATCCATGAGGACAAACCAGGGCCAAGTTTCAGCAGTGGGTTTCCCACTCACACTCTCACCTGTCCCAGGACACTTGCAATCCTAAAGGCAGAGCAAATGAACCATGGCTTGTTAACAACAACAGAACAATACATTTCAGCAAAGATGTGTGTATTACTTTTCTTATATATATTATATATATATATATATATATATATATATAAACCCATTTTTTCCTGAATTGTTCTAAAAAAGCAGAAAAGGGTACTTAACACAGAGGAGCAATCTTAAGTGCATTGTTAACACTGCAAAATATGACACATCAAGACATGCATACAAAATACTTAAGAAATCATATTTCTGTATACTAAAATTTGGTTAAAACCAAATAGCATGACAGCACTACAAAAACACATAAAAGTGAAACCCCATTGCCTTATCTACTGCTTTTCTTATTGTTTTGGGCTTTATTGGGTGAGTGACATTTCTTATAATACACAAGTGCAAATATTACAAATAGGTCGTTAAACTAATAACGTTATTACCACAAGTTTTGCCTAAAACTACATGATAAATGTAGCCACGCAATGGTGACGAAGGAGTTAAGAAGAAGTTTATAAGAAATTTAACTCTGGTTTCGCTAGCTATTTGAGTAAATTAAAACATAATACTTACATTTAAATGTGAATTTGCTGTCCACCACCGATCTCTAGTCTCGGCCGCCTTTAAAAATAAGTAAATAAATGCTGTCGTCAACGGCGCGCAATGACTTATGGGGTAGAATAGGCCGCTAAGTGTCCATTTATGTATCCTTCTTTTCACGGGGAAACGAAGGGTGCATTTGGCGTCGCTTTTGAATCAGGGAAGCCTTCGTCGCGGCGCGATGACGCAACCGGCCTTCAAATACGGACTTCGGAGGATGCAGAACTGAATTGGGACAGCCTTCATCGAGCCGCGTGACGCAATCGGCCTTCAAATGCGACCTTCCAAGGATGCAGCCTTTGAATTGGGACGTCCTTCGTCGCGCCGCGGTGACGCAATCGGCCTTCAAATACGGCCATCCGGCCTTCAAATACGGCCTTCGGAGGATGCAGCCTTCACTTTGGGACACAGCTAGAGTCTCTCAGAGGTAAAGATGGGCAGAGGCTCTCCAATCTGTGAAAGACTGCATAAAAAGATTGTGAAATACTTTAAAAACAATGTTCCTCAACATCAAATTGCAAAGGCTTTGCAAATCTCATCATCTACAGTGCATCACATCATCAAAAGATTAAGAGAAACTGGAGAAATCTCTGTGCGTAAGGGACAAGGCCGAAGACCTTTATTGGATGCCTGTGTTCTTCGGGCCCTCAGACGACACTGCGTCACTCATCGGCATGATCGTGTCAATGACATTACTAAATGGGCCCAGGAATACTTCCAGAAACCACTGTCAGTGGTTGTTGCCACTGCTGATGCCAACTACAGCTCTATCATGCAAAAAGGAAGCCATATGTGAACATGGTCCAGAAGCGCTGTCATGCCCTGTGGGCCAAGGCTCATTTAAAATGGACTTTCAAAGTGGAAAAGTGTTTTATGGTCAGACGAGTCCAAATTTGACATTCTTGTTGGAAATCACGGACGCCATGTCCTCCGGGGAAAAGAGGAGGGAGACCTTCCAGCGTGTTATCAGCGTTCAGTTCAAAAGCCAGCATCTCTGATGGTATGGGGGTGCATATGTGCATACGGTACACTCTCAGAAAAAAAGGTACAAAAGCTGTCACTGTGGCGGTACCTTTTCAAAAGGTACCGCCACAGTGACAGCTTTTGTACCTTTTTTTCTGAGAGTGTATGGGCATCTTGCATGTTTTGGAAGGCACTATGAATGCTGAAAGGTATAAAAGTTTTAGAGCAACATATGCTCCCCTCCAGATGACGTCTATTTTAGGGAAGGCCTTGTGTATTTCAGCAGGACATTGCAAAACCACACACTGCAGCTTACAACAGCTTGGCTTCGTCGTAGAAGAGTCCGGGTTCTGAACTGGCCTGATCTTTCACCTATAGAGAACATTTGGCACATCATTAAACGAAAAATACGTCAAAGACGACCACAAACTCTTCAGCAGCTGGAAACCTATATAAGGCAAGAATGGGACCAAATTCCAACACCAAAACTCCAGACACTCATAACCTCGATGCCCAGACGTCTTCAAACTGTTGGTTTTACACCATGGTAAACATGCCCCCGTCCCAACTTTTTTTGAGACCTGTAGCAGGCATCACATTTGAAATGAGCTCATTTTGTGCATAACATTTTAAAATGTCTCTGTTTAAACATTTGTTATGTTATCTATGTTCTATTGTGAATAAAATACTGGCTCAAGTGATTTGAAAGTCTTTTATTTTATATTTTATTCAAAATTAAAAAACGTCCCAACTTTTCTGGAATTCGGGTTGTAGATACAAATGTCATTTACATCTTTTAGTTTAAAAAAGCCTAGTTTTTGAAGAGTTCGCATGTCCTTACATGCTATAGTAAGAACAAGCCTGTGATTGAATCTGGACATAAAGCAAAATAACTGAGAACAATTTGAATTAACGTTAGTCTTCAGATGACATGTCCGTAATTTATAGCAAAAAAAATCTAGCATTAATTCAATCTCAAACGGATTAATTAAAAGAAGTTATTACTCCACCACATGCGTGACATCATTAACCAAAGTAGTTGAACGACACATTTGCGACAATATGGTTTAGAGAAAGCTAGTTTATTTCTTCAACATTGCATCGTACTGTGGTTAAGGAGCTAGTTACGTTGTTGTCAGGAAATGCATGATTCTACAAAAGAGCTGATATTCTTGACAAAGGCATCGAGGATGTGAAGATGTCATTTGAATTTCTGACAGAGGATATTAAAGATATGAAGGGAAAAGCAGAGCATGTCAAAAAACGGGTAAAAAAGTGCAGAAAAAATAATCAGTGACTTGAGCCCTATTTGGACAGGATTAGTTTTACAAGGGTAGATGGAGTAATGTAATTTTACATTTACAGTATTCATTTAGCAGACGCTTTTATCCAAAGCGACTTACAAATGAGAACAATAGAAGCAGTTAAACTAACAGTAGGACAACAATATGCAAGTGCTATGACCCATTCTTAGTTTAATCTAACGCAGTATATGTTTTTTTTTATTTATTTTTTTTATAAGAATAGAATAGAAGAGAAAGTGTTAGTATTTTTAGATCAAGTGCTGTCGTAAAAGAAGCGTCTTCAGCCGTTTCTTGAAAGTGGCTATGGACTCAGCAGCTCTGGTTGAGTTTGGCAGATCATTCCACCAGCAGGGAACAGTCATGGTAAAGGTCCGAGAAAGAGATTTAGTGCCTCTTTGAGATGGCACCACAAAATGTTGTTCGCTTCCAGAGCGCAAGTTTCTGGATGGCACGTAAGTCTGAAGTAATGAGTTTAGGTAAAAGGGAGCAGAGCCAGTGGTTGTTCTGTAGGCAAACGTCAGTGACTTGAATTTAATGAGAGCGGCAACTGGCAACCAGTGCAATTTTGTGAGAAGAGGAGTGACGTGCGCTCTCTTCGGCTCGTTGAAGACCACTCTAGCTGCAGCATTCTGGATCAGTTGCAGAGGTTTGACCGTGCAAGCTACAAGACCTAAAAAGTGGCAAATCTTTTTGATCTGAATGGCATGTGGAAAACACTTGAGTTTAGCCACAGACTTGTCCCACCGCCTAGAACGCATACTGAATGCTTTTTCAAGTGCCTCCATACTTGGAAAAACCACAGAAAACTAGCCTACTTTTAAACAGGAAATGACGGAATATTAATGTACATATTTACAGCTGGTCTATAGGCTCTATGCACGATCGCTTCTGTGTTTTGTCTCAGCCTGCCCAGTTACACACGGTGCTGCGTTAGAAGCCATTTTTGCATTCGGTGGAGATAATGGTAAATTACACTCACTGTTTACAAGAACTTCCAGCGGTTAACGTGAATGATGTTAATAATATTGTGAATCAGTTAGCTGTCACACCTAAGAGTAAGAAAGAGAAGGGCTTTAAATTATATATTTCGAGCTACATCGACAACTTTGAGGGTGAGTATTCTCTCATATCATGCGAAATCCGATTAGCGAATCGGTTTCTAAAATCGTTGTCACTGTTTCTGAGAAAATTATTTTTATGAAAGTTTTGCCACTAGTACATTTCGCTATAGAACGCGCTATGCGGAAGTAAAGACACTGGCTGAGATTCTACCGGAAATACAGCAGCGTTCGTGCATAGAGCGTATTCACACATTTTCTGGACCTTTTACAGAAGGTAAAAGTCGTCGTAATCTTTACTGATTGTATTGTGCGATAATGAGCAGTGATAACATAACACACTTTTAATATCTAGTTTCTTTTCTGCATCTGTATATGTGACATAAGACACAACAATTTGATAACAAAACAATCAAATCTGCTGTAAAATCTTACAGATAGGCCTAACACAAACCAACTTAGGAAAATTAATGTAGGGGAGAGCGGGGCACAACGTAACGCAGGGCTAGTTGTAACACGCTTGTTTTAAATGTAGGGGAGAGCGGGGCACAACGTAACGCAGGGCTAGTTGTAACACGCTTGTTTTAAATACTTCCGCACATGCTAGCATGACGAAACTTAGTGTATTTACTAGTTGCCATATCAACACTATATAGAGAAAAAAAATGCACCAAAATTTATTTATCAATAGACATTTATTAAACCATAGCAAAAGTAAATTTCTTACTTAAGTTAATTTTTCATCTCTATTTTTTGTGTTTATTTAAAATTAGACAAATCTGATATTATTTGAATCTCCAATATGTTATTTAAAAGTTGATATAGTTCTTTAATGCTTCGCTAACTAGCAGAAGACAGTTGTGCAGGTGGGGCATGTTGTCACACTGCGTTACAATGAGCCCCTATTAGAAATATGCAATTCTATTCTATACTTTTATGAATTCTATTGAGAAAACATGAGAAAAGGGTGAATAAAGACTGAGAGTCAATGTTCAGAAATTACTGATTATTAATATGTTTTGAACTATGTTGTATAGCTGTGTTTTCCTGTTCGTTGTCAAACTCAAAAATTAGTTTATTTTTCATTATTAAAAAATGCCATTATTTTATATGAAAAAGTTAATAATTTTATTGAGAAAATATTTTAGTTTGTCTTGTATATTTGTTTAATTAGATCAGATAACATTTTAATCTGTCATATGGTCATGTTGCAATGTGCCCCTCACATGTTACAATGTACCCCACCTATGGGGCATGTTGTCACATTTCAGGTATATCAAGAAAAAAGTATATACTGTAGGCCTGTTAATAAAGCAAAACCACATAATTGTACTAGACATGTGGGAAATGAATGTGGGAAAAAATAAATACACCGAACCCTAAGTAGATTTAGCGTTACTTTGTGCCCCGCTCTCCCCCATCTCTAATGCAAGCTTCATTTATATAAGCAAAACTAAACCATTTATTTTATTTTATTTTGTAACCTACATCTGTTCTCTGATAGCGGACTCAAGTTAACGTTAGCTCAGACGGGTTTATGTAAGCACAACCCAAAAACAGAATTTAAATTACATTCAGTTTATTAGCAACACCGTACATGAGCGTGAATACCGCGATGTCCGCCTTTGATCTTGTAGGTGTCTGAATCAGTCTGATCCTGTCCGTCTTTCCTGCACTTTTTCCACTCCTCCCCTCACTGCAGCAGCCTATACTCTCTCCTTACATTTCAGGCGAGACGAAGCGCATCTCAAACGAGCCTAATGTTACTGCCGCTCGTCACAACGGCTGTCAAAGTTGCTAGGCGACAAAAACCAGAACGTCTCATTGAACAATCCCGGGACATAGCTTGAAACAATTTGTTAAAGCTGCCGTCGGCAAAATTTTTTTGATCATATTCAGTGAAATTGACACTATAATCCAACAGAACAACATAAATAAGATGGTTTTAGAAAAAAAACCAAGCTTCTAACTCCACCTGGGGCCCGTTCTTCGTACGTCGCTAACTCAGTTAGCTGGATTTGATTGTTGGCGATTTGGCATGATCTTGGATTGTTTGGTTCTTCGAAGCTCATCCTGGACTTGCTGTCATAGCAACAGGTCCGTAAGCTTAAACCTGCTCGGGACCAGGCTTATTTCATGTTAACAGGATTAGACTGCGGCTTCATAAGCGGAGCTGATACGGGAAGTCCACGGGCTTTAACTACAGCACAAACTGTTTGCATTTCCCTAAGATTATTTGCAAGTGGCTCTTTCCTTTACACTATTGGAGATGCGGAGAACTTGATGGAAAGTGCTGTCTGTCGTGTCATTCGGAGTTTACCTGGCGCTTTTAGGTTTAAAAAACAGTTTTAGTTTTTTTTTGTGGCATTTCCAAGCCACTTAAGACCCAATGTTGTAAAGCAGTTTTTTTTTAAAGCAGTTTTTTTAGGCTATCATAAAATTCATAATTTTTTAGGCTATCATGCAATCATGACCATGCCGATTACAGTAGGCTATGTGTCACTCAGGCTTCACTAACGTGATTGGTACCATAGACTAGGTAGACCACAGACTGCCATCAAGGCCTCAATGAAGGGGATTATGTGAACAGAAAGGGGGTTCACAATGTAAATGTGCAGCCCAGTTACTATTGTGATTCTTAATATTCCAGATTAGTAATATTATATCAAATTAAAAAAAGGCAGTTGACTAAAATCTTCCATATCACAAATGTGAAAGCAAAATGGCCAGGATCTGTGCATGACTTGAGAATTTTCAGAGATTCACATTTATGCACATTATTTGAAAGTGGTAAGGAAAGTTCCACAATTAAATATCAAGCTCACTGTATTACATACACTTATGCTGATCCTAACAGAACTGCATTTCTTCATAGGTGATTATGACATGTTCCTGCCTGCAGACAGGTGTTTTATGACCCCATTCCCTGACCCAAACCAGTTACAATGCAGTTCTAGCCAGGACAAGGGCACACAATGAAATGAACTTTGGCTAACTAAAGGGAAGATTTCAGTGTCTGATAAGTCTGAGGGTTGCACACCTGACAGGGCCTGTGACATTGTTGCATGTGCCATATTACACAACATTGCCAAAAAAAAACAAAAAAAAAACTTTTCATTAAATGTTTAATAAAAGACAAATATACTTAGTTCCTTGAGTTTTATTTCAATTGTTCTTTGTAAAGAAAAGCCAGTGGTCAAGTGCCTGCAACATCAGATATTAGACACATGCCTCATGCAACAAATAAAAAGGAAAAGTTGGCTATACACTGCCCACCTGTAGGCCTATGTCTCCTCTGTCTGTGCAGACTCTTCTGTAGGCCTTTCTGTAGATGTGGAATCCTGCAACTTATATTGCAGCCATAAAGCATACACGTATAAATGAAGTAAAGTTATTTATGCACTTGCAGGTAGGCTAGTTCCTCCATATGACAGTTATCTGAGAGGGTTTATTCACTGTCCAGTGCAATGGAAACACATGGACATTACAAAGTCTTATACTTTCTTTACTTTGGAAAGTTAGAAAATGTCCACTTACTGCACATATTTCAGCCACCACTTTCTTGGGAACAGATACAAGTGTTGGTGTATTATGTAAAAGTGCCATTACATGTCATTACAATGAACTACACTCGGGAAAAATGTGATCAATAACTCATGGCAAAATATTTTTACATTAACATAAGTTTATCAGTTTTCACTTTCACAAGTCAAAGCAATTATCATTACTCAAGATTTAACAGTTGAAATGACTATACAGCCTTAATTTAATGCAGCAAACATTTTTTTTTGTGCCTTTTTCTTGGTTGCTTTTATAAACAGACAACCATTTATTTAACAGTGCCTTTTATAAAAGAGACTATAATTACCATTATGTATAATATTTTTGTACTTCACTTTTATTTGTTCCCATGTTCTAGTGTGGTGACTCTGACATTACAATGAACAAAGTAATTATGCAATTATTAAAATATAAATATATAGGCTATTTAGTGATAAAAGACATCTAACATGGCCACTTCTAACGGATTTAAATTGTCTGCTACTTTTTGCCAGCCCTCTCTCCTGGCTTTTGCAGACTTTGAGGTGTTCCCTGGCGTTTTAATTAAACATTAAAATTCCGAATAAACTTCGACTATTAGTTCTTGCTCTGCTGAGGAGAAAAACTGAGCCCGCCCTTTGGCCACGCTGAGCAGCCAATAGCAGCGTTGCTGATCAATGTTTCTACTATCGATACATATCCCCTTTTCAACCAGCGCATGAATGCGCAATTATCTCACTAACTCAATCCAGCTATACTAATCATAACCGGCAGGTGTGTTCGAAGAACCTAATTAGCCAGATCATGATTACCACGATGATATCATCTTGGATGTCTCATTTGATATCGGATGTTTTAAGCAACGTACGAAGAACGGGCCCCTGGAGCGTGTTATTTGTTTTACAAAAATCCACCGCTCCCGGATCATCGGGTCCAATCAGCGCAGGGGGGTGTGAGATCTGACTGTCAATCACAGGTCGTGCACACGCCACAGATCCCCCCTCACTCGCGCACGTTAATATCACATGCACACGCCACGCCTGAAGTTCGCCTGGAGATTGCATGAAGCGTGATGGTGGAGAGAAAATCTACTAACAAGCTTCCAATTCCTCGGTTATTGCTATCTATGGATAGATTAGCCAGGGCAGCCTACCTCCGAGTCCATGGTGTTGATCGATGCTGAAGAGACGGACGCGTTCACAGAAAATCAGGTACACACGCACAGTGACGCACTGACGAGCACGACCTCAATGGGAGGGTGCTCGCTGGTAGTGGGGAGGGGCATGAGACTTGTAAACATTCAAAATTTTGGCTAATCGATCCCAATCTGCCAGACTTGCTGACTGCAGTTTTAATGTGACAATACATTTTGTTAGTTTAATTTTACAAATAACTAGTGGTGGAATATAATGAAATAAATCCAGAGTAAATGTCAGTATAAATTTGAAGTACTTTAGAACTCCTCAGAGGCAAATATTGTACTTTTTATGAAAAACTGACCTTTTACATAATGGATATTAGTTTTTGATATTAGATATGGTTTAATAAAATATGAACAGTATATAATAGAAACACTAAAAATGTCAGGGATAGGCAAAGTCGGTCCAGGAGGGCCGCTGATGGTTTTGCATGTTCAAATATTTTATTTTATTAAATTGTTTGATTTTTGAGGATGTGAGTTAACTTAATTTATTCTTCCCTCTTTCTGAAATCATCTCAGTGACTGACAGCTCACGCGTGAGTCAGTTCAGCAAACCTGTTGGTAGACAGCAGAAATCTGTCCCACTGGAAGAGGCCTTACCAGAGTCTCTATTGTGCAGCCCATCCCGGTCCAGCAGCACCACCAGGAGGAGACCAGCTCAATAAGTCTACAGAGAAATGTTTTCTTCCAATCTGTTGTATGTACAGGGGGGCTGTTGGAATGCCTGTCCCAACACCTCAGGCATTCCAACAGCAACAGCAGAATACATTTCATTTTATTTATTTATTTTTAATTCTCCCATTTTTTTCTTTTTCTTTTTTACCTACAAGGGAGTAACCTTCCCCAGCAAGCCGATTTTATCCAGAATTGTCCTAAAACAAAAGAAAAAGAAACACATGGAAAAATATTAAGACAGGGGTGCAATCTTAAAAAGATTACAAATGATGCAGCCGTATATAATTTCATATTTCTGGACACTCTAATTTGGTTAAAACATATGTAGACATAGCATGCATGACAGCACTACAAAAAACAACAAAGTGAAAGACTATTGCCTTATCTGGTTGTCTTATTGTTGTGTGCTTTAGTGTGAGGGCTATTCATTCTAATATACAAGTGAGACTACTGGAAATATTACAAATAGGTTGTTGCCTTACCTCCAATCCACACTGAGTTTTTAGCCCCGGTAAATACTGATTTGCGGCCCTCATTTTAATAAACTCAGCTGTCTCCTACTTGCTCCTTAAAACAAGTTTTTCCTCAGACCACAGCAAATGAAGCTGTGCAGTGGTAATGCAGGGGTTAAGTTCACATTTTTAAGAAAGAAAGACCCATGGCTTTTAACACTTTCTGTGAAGGATCCACTTGTTTTATCCTTTGCTGCCCAGGGAAAGAAGGACGGTTGGCAGAGTTGCCAGGTCTGTGCAACAAAAGTAGCCCAAAAAGCCCATCAGCTTTTCTCCATCGGGCGGCCGACTTCTCCACTGGATTTTTATGTCTAAGGGATGTTTTTGGGGTGTTGGAGTGCCAAAATCGAACTTATGGGGGTGGACATTTTTTCCCACGTCAACAAGTTAATAGTAGCCCAATTCCGCACCTTGCCTCCCCTAAAATGTAAGGGCAAGAGTAGGCGGCAATACAGAGAGAACAATAAGATTCTCTTTGTACAAAGAGAACAATACATCACAGTTGTTTAAACCAACGAGCATTAAGCTGTGTCGTCAGCAAAATCGTTTCCCATCGTACTTTTGATCAGCGCAGTCGGTGAACTTGAATAAAGGTGTTCGGAGAGGTCCAGCCTGCCGCAACACAAATATCCTCCAAAGAAGAGCCCCTAAAAAGAGCTTGGGAAGAACCCATTCCCCTCGTGGAATGAGCACGTACACCACCTAGAGGCAAAGTCAAACCACACGCCTCATAGGCTGCTGAGATAGCACCCAGTGTGACATTCTCTGCTTAGTGACAGCAGCTCCTTTGTTTTCCCCCCCTCAAAATATACAAACAATTGCTCCTATCTATGCCACTGGGCTGAGAGGTCGACGTAGATCTTCAAGACAGAGGCCGAAGTCCATACAAGAAGGGATGATAGAAAGAGCCTGCAGATCCCCTATTCTCTTGGGAGAGGACAGAACCACTAAAAGGACCATCTTAAGTGTTAAGAACTTTTCTGACACTGACTCCAATTGCCAGAACGGATGATTCGCCAGCCCTTCCAGAACGACAGCTAAATCCTAAGAGGGGATTTGCACAGGGTGGAAAGGCCTAAGCCGTCTAGTCCCTTGCAGAAAACGAGAAACCAGGGGATGACGTCCTACGGAAACACCTCTCAAGGGCACATGCTCAGTAGATATAGCCATGAAGGGAGTGGATTGGAATCCACTGCTGCTTCAATGTATATAATGAGTGATTATAATCAAGTTATTAATCAATATTTTTCCTTCTAAATATCAAATTGAGTTGAATAACTTCTCTGGAGATTTTACTTTGTAATAGAAGTTACCAGTGTGATTACTGAAATGTTCTTTTCATGTATTCTTTAATGTCAGTATTTGATATCTGAATGCAGCTTGCTAATTTAGCCCGGCTTCCAGAAATGAAATGGGGACATGTTTTGTGTTTGAGAAAGGTCTTCAACGTGTTAAAACATATAGGGGTCATTGAAGTCTATAGTATATGGGACCATTTCTCAGTTAAAGCCTATGTTTTTTCCATTAAGACTAAAGTGTCCTATCCTGAGAGAAAGAACTTGTTATCTTGATGTTTTGAGACGAGACTCCTGTTTATAGTTAGAGCCTGGCCAAATCCAACCTTGGAAAAGATGTGTGTCGGTGTGTGTGTGTTAGTCTTCTTGCTTACAGGTTAAGGAACCACTGGCATTATTGGAGATTGACTGAGTTGTTGTTCGAGACATGCTGGCACCCAGCAACCCAAATCTGCAACCTGGAAGGTCACGACGTGCCTAACTTCAGGGTCTGAGTGTCAGCTGCATAATCTATGGAGATATGCTTCAGTCTATCTGTATATGGGTGGAAAATTACTATGTTTATCAATTTCTTAGCCAATCAGAATCATTCAACCTGTAAGCAATGACGTAGCTTAGACCTTGGAAATGGTATAACTGCTGTGATCTTTGTAATTGTAAGCGGGGCGGCCTACGAACTCCTGTGTGAGTCTTGAAGCTGAACTTCTGCTGATGAAACTGCAAACTATCTTCAGTAAAACTTTTCTTCAATTTTTTTATAATTCTGACTCCGGGTCTTCTTTCAAACATCTGGTCCATGGGTCCTAAACTGTTAACCCCTAACAGCCACCACAGACCGGAATAGATTAGCGCGATCCGCTCAGGGGCCACACCCACAGCTTCCATAAGTCCGGACGGGGATGCCAAATCGTACCCCGGGCCTGCGTCAGCATCTGAGGGCAACTTTCACCTAATGATTCTTTATGTAGCTATGACATAGCTACTAAACAAAAACAATATTACTTTTGGCAACATTTCTTTTTTAATTAAAGCACCATTTATTATGACAAAATGTTCTAATATGTGTCTTTATCAACAGTCAGTACAGGCAGGGTCAAACACAGACAGGCAGTCCATACAAACAAACACAACTAGGCAGGGAACACGGGCAAAAGAGTAATCCACGGAACAGGCAAGAAATCCAAAAACCAAGAGACATGAAACCAGGGAGAATGCTCGGAATTGCAGTGTAATACTAAACAAGACTTTGCAGGGAATGAATGTGAAAACCAGGCTATTATAGTGTGAGTTAAACAAGGTAATGAGACACAGCTGAAAACAATGAGTAGTGATGGCAGTCTGACACTGAAGCTTTGATACGTGCTTCAAACCATTAACTACAATTCCATTTGAACCACTGCTCCGATGGTTGCTTTGGTATGGAAAAATAGGTAGGGTAGGTGCGTGCTCTAGATTTATTTCACTCGTCTTAAAGCCTCCTGTCCACTTTCTAGCCGGGATCATTTAGATGCAGCCTTGGCCAGGCGAGGTCACTGTTACTGAAGCTTCGAGTAATGAACCCATTTTCAAAACAATTCTTCTAAGTGGTTCAGTGCTTCACCAAAGCTTAATTTGCCCATCACTACACTGTAAAAAATGATTTGTTAGTTTGACTAAAAAAAGTAAGTTACCTGGTTGCCTTAAAATTTTGAGTTCATTGAACCTAAAAATGTGAGTTTTTACAACAAGTGATTTTGTTGTCATAATTTAGGATTAAATATTGTATCAACTTATTCAAGCAATCAAAGGGATTAAGTTAACTTACAAATTTAAATTCACTCAACTTAATTCAATATTATATGAACAAACTATTTTAAGTTAACTCAACGTAATCTTAACTACATATAGTTTGTTGTAACAATTAACTAAGAAGTTTACACGGTTGCCTTAAAATTATGAGTTAAGTCAACTTCATTTTGAGTTAACTCAGCGTAATCTTAACTACATATAGTTTGTTGTAACAATTAACTAAGAAGTTTACACGGTTGCCTTAAAATTATGAGTTAAGTCAACTTCAACACAACTTAACATGACAAAAGCTTTTTTGTTAAAACAAATTCTGGAATAACAGAGCACAAATAAACCATAACTTTAACATTTATTATAACATTCACAAAAATATTAATTCATTGAATTGTCTGACAAGTATATCTTAGTATAAATTAGTAGGCCTATGAGAGAATTAACTGCTGTTTGAAAAAAATACATTAAAGCAACAGGATACAAGCTGCTGCTATAAATGTCAAGCATGTGTGAGAATAAACAAATGTCAGTGTGATGACATTAACATCAGCTTGAATTAAGTGCAATAGAATTAAAAACAAAAAACCCATTTAATGAACATTACACATGAAAATCATTTGCTCAAAACAATATTTTGTCTGTTCAATAAAACAATACAAGTATGGAGTATGCGAGTATGTACAACCTCATAAAGTGAATGAAATAAGAAAACTGTTGACAAGCAAACCACAAAATATCAGGCCACTATTCATAACAAATCTCAACAAATATTAAAAAGCATTTCTCAAACAGCATTTAAAGGGTAAGTTCACCCAAAAATGAAATTTGTCATTACTCACCCTCATGTCATTCCAAACCTGTAAGACATTAATTCGTCTTTGGAACACAAATTAAGATATTTTTAATGAAATCTGAGAGCTTTTTGTCCATTCATTGACAGCCTATGCAACTACCACTTTAAAGCCCCAGAAATGTAATAAAGACATCATAGAAGTTATCCATGTGACTCCAGTGGTTTAACCCTTAAGTTTATGAAGCGATGTGAGTGCTTAGATTAATATTTGGGTAAATATTTTTATTTTTGCACTATCAATCTTCAACGCACATTCACGTTTTTTTTGTGCAAAAAAAGCACTCACTTCATAAACTTGAGCTCAATCCACTGGACTCACATGGATTACTTCAATTATCAGGCATGAAAACAGGTCAGGGGTAAAAAAGGTGAGAAAGATGCAGCATATATAAAAAATAAACACTTACATTGAAGTTGCATATCTTTGAACAAAATGATTTTCTCCTTTTCATTAGAGCTAGCAAAGAGTTATATTTGTTTCAGAGATTTTGTCTTCAAAGTTGATGAATAAAAACACCAAGTCAGAATGTCAGTGCGTGTGAGTAGGGGAGAGTAAAATCCTCTTCCACTAAACACTGAACAGTTTGTTCCTTATTCCGCGAACATGCCTCGCCACCAATTTTCATGAGCACTTTTTGGAGTACTTCAAATGTATATTTGACCTCTTTGGGGTAAGTGATATCCAGAGCATAAAGAAGCCCCATTAGTACAGCAAAGGCATTTGACACGTCCTTTAAGCCATCAAGCACAATCTCCTCCTCTAACACCACAGCCACATCAATTATTTCCTTTGGGAGAAGTTTTGCAGTGTTCTTCTCTGTGACCACCAAGAGTCCAACATTCATCCCCTTCACCACCTCTTCCTCATCAGTTGGCTAATAAGAGAAAAGGGAAATTACTATGAATCATAAAAGTGCAAAGCATTTGTAGGTTAACAATGAATGAGTTTTAAACAGAGGCGAGCCTGCATAGTCCATAGAATCTATAGTAGGGCTGCACGATATGAGGAAAAGCTGTGATGTGCGATAACTTTGTTTAATATTGCAATGACGATACGACTTGCGATAAATATTCAAATGTGAATGTTATCTATACTGTTCCCATGTCTTAGTACTTTAATAGGTTCTTTGCGTGATTCTCAAATAGGTTCTTTGCGTGATTCTCAAACGTTTATTACCTGCCTGGTTCAGATTACACGATTTTGGCACGATCCGTTTGACGTAGGGTGTTGTGGGGATTCATAAACGACAACGGGCGTCGGGACGCAAGATTCGATCGTTTCATCTCGTATAGTGTCATAGTGGGCGACAACCTATGTTGCATCTGCGATGCTTCACGACATCACAACAGGAAGACTAGCATGTTTAATTTTTTAACGGTCCTCTACGACGGGTTGAGTATTTAAACGAGAGTGAGTGTGCGCGAGTGAGTGAGAGTGCGAGCAACAGTGAGTGTGTGTGTGCGCCAGTGAGCGAGTGTGTGCGTGCGAGTGTGTGCGTGCAAGTGTGTGTGTGCGCGGGTGAGTGTGTGTGTGTGTGTGAGTGAGTGAGCGAGGGACAGTGAGTGTGTGTGTGTGTGTGCGCGCGCGAGTGAGCGTGTGTGTGTGCGCGACTCAGCGCGAGAGCGCAAGTGAGTGATTGAGCGAGGGACAGTGAGTGTGTGTGTGTGTGTGTGTGCGCGTGTGACGGCACGCGATGACTGGCCGGAAAGCAACGTGTAGTCTGACGTTTCTTGTCCATGACACGAGTCAAGAGTCAAAATCGTGTAATCTGACACCGTGACTATCGTAACAGACACAAAAATCTTGTAATCTGAACCAGGCATTATTCATCGTGTCAGGCTGTCTGTTGCAATGTGTTCATTGCGCGAATTCATATTGCAATGACGATGAAAATTCGATGTATCGTTCAGCCCTAATCTATAGTACAATTAATGGCAAATGTTCTTTAATGTTTTAATTATTTTAAACCAATAATGCTAGGTCTTGGCCACGTCGGTTTAAAATAGCTTAAAATTATTTCAGTTACTCCAAAGAACTTTACATTCTACATGGGGTAGACTCCCTCCCCTGAAAAAAAGAAAAGTCATTGGCCAAACCCCATCCCCATAAGAAAAACACAAACAAAAAAACAAATATGACACTAATAATGTGACATAAATTATTTTACTGAAAAACTTTTAGCTTTGCAGTCCAAAAAAGTGCAATGTGTTGATAAAATATTTTAAAACACAAAAATAGACTTTTCTTGGTCTGAACAATATATTGTTTAAGCATCAATACTATGATATGTGTATCTGTGATAGCCAGTAGGGCTGTCAACGAATATTCTAAATTCGAATATATATTCGAATAGTTTTAAAAAACAGAAATTCGAACGTGAAAATTAATATTCGAATGTGAATTTCGAATATGGAAAAACACGCCCGCGGAAGCAGAGGCGCGGCTGTCTGCTTTGCGAGTGGGCGCGCGCGCTGCCTGAAGCCTTGTTTATACTTTCGCCTGTCTCCACAGCGCGAGTCTCCGCAGACTGCGCGCGCACCTCCCCCAAACGGACGAGGCGTTTATACTCGACGCGCTCGCCGTTGTACTATTCTTTGAAACGATAGGGTGCGATTCGCGCTCGTGCGGACGCGTCGAGTATAATTTATAAACAAGACTTGAGGGACAGGTCACGAGTCGCACTGTCTAGCACAGCGTCACTGCTGAAAGTTGACAGTGCACTAAAAGACAATGGAATAAATTGCAGTCAGTTTTTCCTTTTTTTAATACAAGCACCAATAATGTAAGTAGCCTTTTTCTTTTTTAATAGCACTTTATTTTTTATGAACCTCAGGGTAAAAGTTCTTTGTTGTCACATTTCTCGGAATTGTGTGCCTCATTTTATTTAAAGTTAAACAGAAAAGTTCCATGTTTACCACAGCACAGCTCGCTCGGAGCGTTCAATGTCGGTTCTATACTGTAAAACTTAAATTAACGTTAATACATTTGTTTCAATCACTGAATGAAGCCTGCTATATTTGGGGCAAGAGTCGCGACCTTAAATTGCTTGCACAAAACTCTTGATCAGCACTCAACATGTGCTTATTGTTGTTCATTTAAACCGTTATGAGCAGAGAGAGCGTGAGCGCGAGGGCGCGAGAGTGCCTGCGAGTGAGCGAGACTGAGGTCTGCGGTCTTGGCCATTAGTTTATTTACTTGGTTTTGTGTTGGTAATACATTGTCAAATATGTTTAAACTTAAATTAACTACCTATACAAGTTATGTATGTCTCTTTGTATTAATTTGTCCTGTTATTGACGTAATGCGCGTCATTGAAAAAATGCGCAACCAGATGTTCGAATAGTTCGAATATTCGTGTGTTTTTTAGAGGGAATATTCGAACGTCATTTTTGAGCAATTTTGACAGCCCTAATAGCCAGTAGAAAAAAATCCTTAGCATTGAGCCCTGACTTTATTGTATTACAACAAACATGATATTTACATACCTCACAAATTTTGATGAACTTGGAGGGTTCCTCTTTAAGGAAGTAAGGAAACCCAAAAAGGACAAGTGCTCTTCTAGATTGGTTTAAGCTCTGCAATGAAAAACATTGTTTTAAATAAAAACTAGTAGTCATAAGCCACTTTTCCACTGTCATGCCAGTGCGAGCCAGGGCAAACAGCGTGCTGGGAGAGGGCCAATAGCCTCGGACCTCGAGCACTAAGGCTTTCCACTTTCAGGCCAGTAGCTCTGCAGTGATTCCCTCAAACCCACCCTTAACATGGCTCCATAGAACAACATCAGACAACCCCACCATTACTTAAGACTTGAGATTCTAGTATCAATATTTGACCAATGTTTTACAATAAAAATGTTACAGTGACATTAACTTATTACTTTGTGTCAGGAGTGCTTATCAGTCATTCTGAATCAAACTGGTATTTATCATTTCATATAAAAGAGCATCAACAAATGGGAAAAAAAGGGAAAGGGAAAAAAGAGACATAAAACGTGTATTTATTATCGCTATGGTTAGCATAAGTAGCCTTTAGCATCACATATAAATATATATCTGCTTCACAGTGATCAGAATCTCCATCGAATCGCAACACTCGCTGGTGTCTTAAAGGGATAGTTCACCCAAAAATGAAAATTCTGTCAGTAATTACTCACCCTCATGTTGTTCCAACCGCGTAAGACCTTCGTTCATCTTCGGAACACAAATTAATATATTTTTGATGAAATCTGAGCTCTGTCTGACTCCTCCGTAGGCTGCTAGATGGCCCAAACTTGCTGGCCCAGAAAAGTTATTAAAGAGATCGTTAATATAGTCCAAGTGACTAGTGGCTCAATCTTAAGTATATCAAGCGACGAGAATACTTTTTGTGCGCAAAAACAAACAAAAATAACTACTTTATTCACTATTCATTTCCTTCTCTCTGGACCTCTAGTTGGTTCGCGTAGTGTTTTTGCGTAGCGCGTCTGTGTTACACGTCACCACGTAGGCTCACTATTGGCCAACGCTGGTCATGTGTGTGATGCGTGATGACGTATAACACAGACGCGCAGCGCAAAAACACTACGAGGCCCAGAGAGAAGGAAATGAATAATGGAATAAAGTCGTTATTTTTGTTTGTTTTTGCACACAAAAAGTATTCTCGTCGCTTGATATACTTAAGATTGAGCCACTGTAGTCACTTGGACTATATTAAAGATCTCTTTAATAACTTTTCTGGGCCAACAAAGTTTGGGCCACCTAGCAGCCTATACGGAGGAGTGATCAGCTCTCAGATTTCATCAAAAATATATTAATTTGTGTTCCGAAGATGAACGAAGGTCTTGCGCGGTTGGAACAACATGAGGGTGAGTAATTACTGACAGAATTTTCATTTTTGGGTGAACTAACCCTTTAAAGTGAGTTTTGAGAACTGAAAATTGCTAAAATTGTCTTAAATGTTGAAGTTAGCTGGTTGCCTGATAAAATAACATGATACATTTATTTTATATAATAAAAAACCTCCAAAAAGCTCTGGCCATTTGCCCCAAGGAAGTCCATTTGAGGCCTGATCAAGCCCTGGAAGTGACAGTGTAAGCACGACTGGCCCTGGCACGCACTAGCATGCTCGATTTTGGCCTGATAGTGGAAACACGCCTATGCTGTTGCATGGAAATTTTAATTAATCAGGCATATGACACTGGAACCATTTTTCTAAAAATAAATTAACATATACTCACATCATCCTTAAGAGACTGAATCAGGGTCTTGAGTTCTCCAATGTCTTTGGCTTGGTACAACCGCAAAAATCCGTTACTCGTTACTCATCAAGCCCATGGAAAAAGGTTGCCTTAATGTCGGTGGACACAATGCGTCCACATTTTGCAGCAATCTAGTAAAATGACAGACCCACAATTAGAATATTACAGTTTTTTTATTTTTTTTATTAACAATTGCTAGGACACATTTTCTCAATACTGAGGTTACCTTTTCAGTTTTCAAAAGAGTAGCCTATGTAAACGTGCAGATTGGCCTGCAGGTTTGGTAATGGTTGTCTGTAAGAGACAAGAAATCATGCAAAGATTAATTGAAAGATATATTCATTGAATTTATTTTGTGCCAAAGCAGTGATAAATTATCCACAGTTTAACCCACATAGACCACTGTTGTGCTTACTGTGTGAAGAGTTTTGACAAAGTAACCCAAGTATTGAGAAATGGGTTCTAAAGATTAAAATAAATAAATAAATAAATAAGTGTTTTAAGTTTTAGAATAGGTAGTTTAAAAAAGATGGTTTATAATGCAAGGCATTGTATTACAAAAGTAACAGTTAACCCATGTTTTAGAAAAGAATGCTAACCTGTCTCTGGGTAAATAAAGCAGGCCATCTGCTCCTCACATCTTTAACATGTTTAGGATCCGTTCACACATAATCTCTAAAATGTAAAAAACGTATAAAAGGCTCATGTGTGAAAGCTACTACGTTAACATTAAACCACTAACGTTAACGTATATTAAATGGACTCAATGGAAACGGGTCAACGAAAAAGAGGACGACATTTCTGATGCAGAATTATAATAAATTTAAACCATTTTCGGAGTTTTTGCCGCCTAGGAAATACATTAAATTAATATTAGACAAAACCAGTTGAGATTAATACTTACCATAAACAGCCTAGAAGAATATGGCGCCTTCCCGTTCAGCTGTGTTACAAAGTTACGTCGTGTAACTTGGCAAACATGTTCAAAAGCTCAACACGTCTGAAATATCACATAAAAAGATTCATTTGAGCACTTATTGCTTAAGAATCATAAGTATAACGTTAACAGTTCAATCTCTATTAGCCTACTTATTGCCGTTTCCTTCTCTTAAATGTAACGTTAACTTAACCTGAATGCATATTTTAAAACGGGCAATACGCATTCGTGTTCAATCAAGACAAAAATGAAAAATAACTAAAATATTGTTATTTATCTGGATTATTTTAAGGTTGAAACGCTTCACTAACAGCCTTACTAAACTGTAAAGATAAGAAACACTATATAAAATAACCTCAATGGGAACTTCTGGAATTTCTGAGGCAAAATTATTACAGATTTAAACCTTCTTCTGAATTCTCGCTTCCTAGCAAATAAATTACATTGCCCTTAGAGAAAACCAGTCTATTAAGACACTGAATTTTAAAATTACTTACCATAAACCGTCTGCTTCTGAAGAAGCTATAGCTTGTTGTCAAGCTGAGGAGAAAATCGCGCCCTCTCGTTCAAGTCAATCAAGTGTCGTCTGTGTCGTACTCGTCTCCCGGGCGTCCGGCGCATGCGCAGGGAAAACTAAGACTCAGAAGTCTAGTGAACTATCTATTAGTTGAATCAACTAATGTTTTTATTTTATATCAGTGAATTGCCACCAAGCCATTAGTTTAATAAACCTTAACTTAAAATGTTTTGTTATCTGAACAACATTAGTGCATCTAAGTTGATTTGACAAAAGAAAATATGTTGTGTTAACAAATCATGGAAATAATTTTTTACAGTGTAACTATGAGTGCTGATGAGTCCAGGCAGAGAATTATGGGAGATGTAGTTTGTGAGGGAATGACAATATTCTGATGTGGAGTGCCCTCTGGGCAGCTGGTGACCGTTACAGTGACTATTATCATTTTATAAATGCTTGTATAGTAATGACTTCATGAGTTCATGACTCTTGCTTTTCATCTTACGTACTAAACACTGGTCTCTCGCCACACCACTCTTACTGACATTAGAAACATGATGAGCAGTGCATCAAAGCCAATGATTCAAAAACACTTTATGAACACATTTTTCCACAACTCATATGAGTTATACAGTATATGTCACATTTATGACACGTTTTCATTTTCAAGGTGACGTCATGAAGGGTTTAACAGGTATTTAACAAATACAAATAAACCATGCAGGATCTCTCTTACTGACTTCTGGGTTCTTTTCCCAGCTTCCTCTGTCTTTTGCATTAAAGTCCTGTCAAAAACACTGAGTGCAAATGTGTTCAGTAATAAAACAAGCAGAACATATGATATAGTGATGATGAATTATTACAAATATGACTGGTTTTCTCTATGGCTAATATACACATACATCACTAACCTAACCTCTTATCATTTGTCACCTCACATAAATACCAAGACCCTCTGCAAAATAACAGAATAGGAAATGCTTTATTGTTTACTTTTTTTGCTGACCTTTTTAACAAAAAAATTACACAATGGTCAGTTTTATAAATAAAATGTAATGGGTGTGGGCCTCTTTTTATGCAATTTAAATTTGAATTAAGCCAGTTCTCTTCATTTGACTAGTACCATGAATATCAATAATATATTCTCTTTCCTAATTCACCACATCATGTGCTTTCATTGTTGTTGTCGAGTCGGACTATACAGAGCCAGAGAGAATATATGCTGTATGGAGATAGAACATATATGGTTTTGTTTAATTACGGTTATAACTTATTTGTCATCTTGCTTTTATCCACTATTAAAAGCCTGATGTAGAGGACTCCGTCCAAATGATGGTCAAATCTTTACTAATGAGTTTTATTGAGTTTATTTTCACACAAAAGATGAGGCGTCCGTTTTACTCCAGAAAATCACAGTAAGAGCTGAATAAAACACAGTAACCTTACTAGTGCGCATTAAAGTCTTATCCATAAACTCTCTGTCTCCCTTATTTTATCATCAACAAACACAGCGAATTACACAAAAACACAAGTTACAATTATTATATTTTCACAGCCTTATTTGATCATATTTACCAAGGGTGCCAATAATTCTGACCATGACTGTATATATTACAACCCATAAGATATATTTCTTTGTTTTTGTTTGAGTTTGTTAGAGAAAATACAATTCAAATCTTACAAAAAATGCAGCAAGAGTGTGTTTAGTTTGAGAAACACTGTTTGTTAGTTTTTACTTTATCAGATACAGCAATAAAACAAGGACTTCGGCATGAATGTGAGATCAGATGTGTGAGGATCAGAACAGTTCCTTCACACTTATCAGGTGTCTTTACATTACATACATTCTCTGTATTTCATCTGTTTATAATACAAATAAAAAAAACTTTGTTTAAAAAATGTAATCCATCTGCTGCCTGATCATCCTCAGGGACTTAATGATTGAAGCAAAAGAAAGGCAGGTAACATCCTAATGGGATATTACTTATTTAAAGGACTACTAATACATCTCTAGACAATTGAGTTTATATGATTCATAAATCTCTGTTCATGAAAAAAGCTCAAAGCTCAGACTCACAAAACAAAAAAATTGCAACGGTCTTGCAGTATTTAAAATACAACCAATTTACATTATTTTTTTATTTTTTTATTTTTATTTCCAGAATCTGTACAACCATCATTAAAAAAATGTAATATAAAAATACTTACCGAGAGTAACCAACCCAAACACAAATACAGCAATCTGAAATTCTTAAGCAAAGACTGAAACACAATATAAAACTATTCTGAAAGGATTATTTACAAGAGCAGTTTCTCTGCACACTATTCAGCTTCAAAATCCCCTCCAGGTCCAGGTTTACTTCTCCTTCTACACAAGAGACAGATATAAGCAGACAGACAGTTATACAGGAGAACTAAAGACAGCATCAATGCATTTTAAAAATGAAATTTGAGAGTGTGATTTAGCAAAAAAATTATTTACCTTATTCTTTAATTCAGTGTCACTGGAGTCTAAATGAAAACAAAAATTGACATGCTTGGATATTTAATATATTCCAGGGCATTTCATATTACAAACACAATTCTAGTCTGTATTCTGCAATATGGTAATTCTTTTTTACAATGGATCAGGTCATTTTATCGTCAGTTCACTTGTAAATAGCTCTTCTGTGTTGCAGTGATGCTGAAAAACCGACTCACCAGAAGAGCTGAACGTCCAGTAGAGAAACTTTATCATGCCGTAAAGCAGCAGAGCAACAGCGACCATCGCCATAGAGTCTTCAATAGAAGGAGCGCTGACACCTAAATATATAAAAATATCAAATCAAGAGTTGCAGAACATTCTGACATAAACATTCTTTTGGAAATTAAAATATGAATCAGACTGTCATAAAGACTGTCACTTGTCGTCGCCTACTAGAGTATCCTTTAGAAAGAATCACTGAAAAACCCCACCATTGAAATATAGACAATTGAAGTGGACGTGAAATTATTCAGGTTTAATGATTGATCATAAACACTGTCTGAAAATGACGTCAGTCTATAACTCACCAATCACACTGAGTGTAGCAGTAGCTCGCCGTGTTCCTCCAGTGTGTTTGGCTACACAGGTGATGTCACCACCACGACCCAGCCTCATCTTACCCGAGTCCAGCTCCAGACGACTGCTCTGACTGAAGGTGCCGTCAGACGCCTGTCTGTGACCCGTTACACCACCCTGACCCAGAGAGCGGGACTTCCCATCAGCCCCGGTGAATTCCCAGCCCGGATCCAGAGTGTGAGGAGCAAAACCAGACGCTTCACACTGGATCAGCAGCAGCTGCCCAGGAACCAGCAGAGGAAGAGGAGAAGGGTAGATGGAGAGAGAGGGAGGCTCTGGAAAAAAAAGAGGCAGTGATGTTACTATTTTATATATTACTGTAGTTTATTTCAACAAATGCTGTTGATAAACTAGATGGCTATAACATCATATGCATAATAATCTATGAAAATCTGACTTGGCTATGTCAGGATCAGAGTATACCATCATCTCACCAACTATCTCCAGGTCCACGGCTACCTGAGCCAGCAGATGTGGAAGATACACTGTGCAGATGTAAGTTCCTGAGTGTCTCACTTGAGATTCTTCCAGAATCAGAGATGATTTTCCTGTTTCATAGAGGCCTATGATGTCAATATCGGCTCCGGTCTCTGATGTCTCTGCAAACCGATCGTTCTTGCCATCGTAAGCGAGAACCAGCCGTCCTTCACCCCGAAACTGATAACGCCACTCGACAGAGAATCCAGAGCCGTGAACTGGAGAAGACTGGTCAACCCAGAACCCACAGTCTAACAGAACCGGTTCTCCCAGTCTAGAGCGGACCAGAGCAGTTTTACTGGAGACACTGAGAATGACTTTAGGAAAGAGAGGAAAAAAGGAAGCATATTGAGCAAAGAAAGTGTTTAACCATCATTAACACAGAAGGGTTCAAAAGAATTTAGGTCTTATTTAATTAATTAAAATATAAGATACATGAACTACAAAATCAAATTGGAACACAATTTTTTTAAATTACAATGCAAATAAAATTTAAAACAGCACATAATGTATAACTATGTACAGGGTTTGAAATTAACTTTTTCACTCACTGGCCAATTTGGCTACTAAATTTTTAAGTCACCGGCCATTCAGAACTTCTACTAGCCAAAAAAAAAAAAAGAAAAGAAATGAACCAGATTAACTACGTCACAGCTTATATATATATACTATAAAATTTGGATTTCATACATTCATTTCTTATTCAAACAAAATCCTGTCTTTCAGCATCTCCTCCCTTCCTCTTTCATCCTCATCCTTTTCACCAAAAATGTGTTTTAAGTGGACAGATCAATACAGTACAAAGAACATAAAAAGAAAATGTAGGTATGACTTTTCTGTTAACCAAATACTTTTTAATCTTTGCTATTGCTTCAATGCAAATGAACAAGCGCTGTTATTTGTTGCGTAGTGACGTACATGTTCAAGTAAACCAGATATGAGCAGATTCTGCGCAATACGCTGTATATGTAATATATCATGATGACTCACAAGTTGAGTATTTGCACGATAATCTGCGCAGATTTGTCTACACAAACTTCCCCAGCAAAGTGAGTAAACATAACAAGTTACCCGCCACAGTTGATATTTACCTGCATTTGACTGGGGTTAATTTCAAACCCTGACTATGTGTAATAATAATTCTTAATATGATTAATTATATAATATACATCATTATTATGTATTATGCAAATGTTATGTAATGTATGTAATATTTTTGTCTGCCAATATATGAGCAATTTTGTTTGTTTTTACCTTTTGGCTCTTTAGAAGCTGAAGGCGCTCGCATAATATTGGACAAAGTCAGCTGATCGTCAAGCCCTTGTGCCGCCACTGAGAACCAATCAGCTTGCAGGTAGACTGGACTTTGGGCGGAGTCAGTGAGAGCTGATGCCCATCTGACCATGGAGGCGTGAGGCATGAAAGGGTTAATCTCACACTTTGGCTTGTTCACAGAGCCTTTGGGAGGGTTCAGGGCGGCACTACAGAACGTGCCAGCTGGATCTGGAGGAAGATTAAAGTGAAGTTATCATCAAATATCTGTTTTGCACTCCTAAACATGTGCTGTCCGAGACTGTATCGTTGGATCTGGTTGGTGTAGAAAGGACATTTAAATACAGTATTTTTATTTGTCAGGCAGTATCATACTTCTACTAAATGAAACATAACAGTAGATTCAGACAACCAAGTGAGCACAACATTAAACAAATGTTTGACTTGAAGATGGACTTTGTGGGTTATTATAGAGATCATATATTCCAAGTCCACAAATGTCTTTAAAAGCACATGCTCTATTGACACTGACCAGTCACATAGTAAACTCTGGATGGGCTGATGTCTGCAGGAGGATGAAGATCAGACATGGTTTCTTCACTGTAAGCTTCAGTTCTGATGAACATTAGAGATTTCTCTTGACTCATTGGTACTGAGAAACCTCCTCCATGACCGGGCTTCTCCTGGACAAACCAGCACTCCAGAACTGGACACCCAGAACCAGAAGCTGCAAGATAAGAGACATTATGGGAATTATGTTAAATGGTCACACACATACGTTAATGTATATTAAAGATCAAGTGGTCTCGATTGGCAAAACTTACCACCACAAAACAATGTAAATGCGATGATAGATATCTTGTATATGGTCGAAATCTCAGACATTGTTGTTTTGCTTGCTAAAATGCTAACTGTGTGTATATGTGCAGTTTGATGTGTTAAAAAGCTCCGCCGGGTTTTCCCCAAAAACATTAGTGCAGCTTGTAACACTTTCAGTTTCACTGTGTTTACAGCGCATCCGCATTGACTGCTTGTTTTGCGCAAATAAATAGTTCAGGCCATTAATGTAATGTATGAAAAATGTATAATGAATAATTGATCATGTATGTATCAATGTAATACTATGGAATTTCGAAAAATTTGGAATTTTTACATTTCTCTAAAATTCGTGATTTTTAGTCTTTATAGCCTCCATTAGGTGGCGCTCTAAATCAACAATAGTATTCCAAACTCGCCACACTGTGGATAAGAAGCTGGAGGTGTTTGCCTTGATATCACGTGGTTTCTCGGAACAGAGTGCAGTTCAGGACACAGGGAAATACCATTTCTTAATGTCTCTTGTGTGGTAACAATAGGTGGCAAGCCTGTATAGCCAGTGTAATTGTATTTTTAGTTGTTATATCTGGAGAATGTTTACTCCTTGTGGCTCTTGGTAAAACTTTGTGCCATTTGAATGCAAAAAGGACATTTTTAGGTTTTTCTATATGGCATCACTGCAAAAACATTTTGGAACAATAGTTTTCTTTTGCATAGCACTTCTTCATCCATATCTGTCCTTAATGCTTAATTAACATACATATTTTATAGATAAAACACACTTTTTATCTTCCAAAATGTGGCTCGGGAGTAAATTGGTTGATAATGCTGTTTGTAAATTGCTGCAATGTCTGTTTTGCTTCTCTGATGTTAATAATAGCTTGTGTCTCCAGGATCAGTCATTTAAAAGGATACTTTCTAGTCACTTTATTTTAGTCACTCGTACAAATACTCATACAAAGTATCACTAGCTACTCATCTTTCATAAAAAAAAATATCTATTGCTGATATTTTATATTTTTCTTCAAAAATAGACATTTATAGATACAATTCTTCCATAAGCACCTGATTCATTCGAATTAACTTCCATACTTCCGACAAAATTCTTACTCTGCTGTTTTACTGTTGCTTTTCCACACCTACCTCTGTTCTTCTTCTTTGTTGGAACTTTTATTTTTAATTACTTTTAATTGCTTATGCTGTCCATCTATTGTCACTTTAAAACTCTTTTGTCCAAACTCATTAGCCTGGTGCAGCACTGCCATAATATGGAAAAGGAAGGGATACATGAAAAGTCAGTTCTGAGCACCACAAATCTATATACAGAATTGTATTTTTTCTTTTTTTACCTATACTTTATTTTAATATGGATTACAATGTTACTATAATGTATGTGATTGAGATTACCCAGAGCTAATAAATATTCTAAAAACACTGTGAACAAGTAAACCTAAACTTTAAATAAAGATAGGCCTACTTGATATATTGAAATGATTGACATTCATGATTGAAATCTTGTTTAATATTCAATGAGATCTGTGCTATTTTGAAATGTCTGTTATTTTCATGCACCTGCAGCTGATACCCGATACTACATTACACACAAACAGTCCAAGCAGGCGTTGAGCCATATCATGGCTTCTTGGGATATAATGTGTTTTAATCATGACATAAGAGATCTTTGCCTCATCTTAACTAACTATTCTTAATCACCAGGCCATTACTGCACTCCTCAATTACCATAACTTTTATATCTTTATCTACGTGTTTGTGTGTATTGTGTATTTTCCCTTGTCTCGCACTCTCCCTCTCTCATTACTTTAAAAAAATTATAGCTTTTCTGATTATTGACTTAACTCTTGATATCTGTTTGGCTGATTTATCCAACACCTCAACCAAACAAACCAGAATGCATGTAAAACATGACAATTAAGCTTTGTTTATTAAATTACCTTCACTGATGAGACCATTGCCTTTTGTGTATGACTATGGTCTTATTGCATTGCCTTGTGAGTTGTTTTAGTTTACCTTGACAAAACATATGAACCAGGATAAAGGGTAGGCTATACCTTGTACAGTACAAGGATATTTAGTGGTGGCCATAACCATTAATTTTGTTAAGTAGGCTACATTTGCTGGCATCTCAGCTCGGATTGTTGAATTTTAAAATAGGGGTTTTAATGTTATAGTCTTATGTGATATGTCCGTTGTCTATAGGCTAATAATGACTTCATTTTGGGTTTACTTTCAGTATTCAACCCAATCTAAGAAATACAACACAGTGACTGATGACGTTACAATCGTTCTGAAAATCTATTGGCTGGGATTTGGAACCTTACATAGTCGATCGCGCAGTCGTTTCACCAGATCACAGACTAGAGCTGGTGCGTGTTAGACACATTTTCAGCCTCAGTTGTGAATTTTTTTAATAGCCAAAATCAAACATGCGGACCGTGGTCCTTTTGCTCCTCGGAGTTCATCTAGCCTATGCTGGTGAGTAGATGGTTTTAAAGGTGACTGTTTACATTTTCATTATGGCTCTACTATGTAGGCTAGCACAAATATTGTGAAGTTTTTTTTTTTTTTTCTACATCACTTGGGTCACATTCTGCATTTTACAAATTATTGAAAATTATTTTAAAACAACTTTACTCACATTTGGAGTCTGAGCGATTAAAAAATGTGATGCTCTGGAATGCAGAACATGTTTGAGAATATTCCATAATATAACTAAAATGCGAACTACATGAAGGAATCTGAATAATTTATAAATTGTTTAATTTAATCGTTTGTTGTTTTACATATTGTTTTAAAAATACTTAAAATGTGAATTGTTTTATTTAGATACCTTTTTAACTTCTTGAGTAGCCTGTGTCATGTGGTAGCCTATAGCGGGTCAGTTTCATTTGTGACCTGAAAGAGATTTTTCTGCCCGGAGACTAACGACGTAGATGCTTACTTAGTTCTTTTCTCTTAACTTAAATATTAATTGTTGGCTATAATGGTTGATTTTCCATTTCATGACAAATGTATAATCAATGCATAAAAATAATTAATATATAAAAACTCAAAAGAACAAACTTCTGGTGAAAGATCAAAAGCTTATGAAAGGATTTGCAAATGAAGACATCGATTTTGGAATAATTGAATATACAAAATTAACGAATCGAATAACATTTAAAACGATTACGGTTGTCACAGTACATAGGCTATGTCTGGAATAACCATATTATTTCTACCTTTATTGACCACTAGATGGCCGTACAAGGTTACCCAGCTTATCTAATGCAACAAATGGGTTTTGAGTTACTCCATTTAGTTTGATGGATATAAAAATTTGCTAACAACAAAAACAAATCGATAATATATATATATATATATATATATATATATATATATATATATATATATATATATATATATATATATATATATATATATATATATATAATATTTCTTTAGGAAAAGTCACATCTCATACCAAAAGAAAGATGAACAGTGCACAATAGACTCTCTTTCACAATTACAAAACCAGCTATATTCAGCTATGTGTCTTTCACAGGATATATAGTAATGTTTATGACACTTCTTTGGTTTTATGTTCAAAAAATGTCGCCAAAAATGTTCCTACTCAAATGAGGGAAACATATTAACCCAAACAAATTCAGATAGAGGAGAAAGAGATATTAACAAAAAGAGTTCTAATCGATTGGTTACTGCATTTATCAAACCCAATTTTGCTCATTTCCAAAAAGCCTTTAAAATGTATTTATAATCTGTAACGATTGTTTTTAATCGAAAAGTCCAAAGAACTGTATCTCTGCTAAATGAATTTAACATGTATGTGATCACTTTTAATTTTAAGTTATTTTTTTCTTTTTATTTAAATTATTGTTGAGTTTCAATTTATACTTACAAAATGTGAAAATGTGTGAAAGAAATGTGTCAAGAACTTGCTGTTGAATTCTGTCATTTTGAAAGGCTCTATAAATACTTTTAGATTGCCATATTTTATATTAATGTCGAATAATAATAATAATAATAATAGCCTAACAATAATGATACTATTACAAACATTTAGTTTTAGATGTTTTAAATCGTCTAATCTTGTTCATAACCAAAGGACCATCAATCATCATTCTTTGCTTGATTGTTGAAGGTTATTTTATAGCACATGCTCCAGTTGTCTTTATTGACACTTGATCCATTTTATTTGTTATATCTGAAGGATTTGTTTTTGTTTCTCTGCAGTTAACTATAATGTGCAGTTAATTTGTGCAAATGCTTGTGTTATCTGAACGCTATACAGATTTTTCTTTCTTTATTGTTTTTGTTTTCTTGATAACCGTGTGAACACTGTAAATCTCAGAAAAGATAAACACAAGGATCTCTTATTTCATGTAGTAAATACATTTTATTTATTTATTTATTTTTGTTTGTTTGTTTGGTTGTCCACAGGAACACACTCTCTGAAATACTTCTACACTGCTGTGTCTGGAGACATTGACTTCCCAGAGTTCACTATTGTTGGTCTGGTGGATGAAGGGCAGTTTATGTACTTTGACAGCAACATGAAGAAAGTTGTGCCAAAAACCGAGTGGATGAGACAGAAAGAAGGAGCAGAATACTGGGACAGTCAGACTCAGATTGCAACTGGAACTCACCAGTCATTCAGAAACAACATCCAAGTCGCAAAAGAACGGTTCAACCAGTCAACAGGTATCTTCCTCTTAAAGACACAAAAACTGAATACAGTATTGGAATACTGCATAACACAGCCCAAACAAATGCCCTAAAAAGTATTTGGGCACAACACAAAATTAAATTAAAGTATGCTTTGGCCTTTAATGTGAAGCAGTTTTATTTATTTAAAACGAAGGAAGTAAAAATTTTCTTTGAAAATAGAAAAAGTGTTTGAAAACATTTAAGTAGAAACATTGATCCATTCATAGTCACAAATGGCAATAAGTCATGTATGCTTTATAAACAAGCTCAATAAATTAAGAGCATTTTTTATGTAAGAAACAGATCCTCTACTACATTATCATCAGTCCAGTAGATCCCTTTTTATCTTTCTTTTATCTTCTATATACACATATCCTCTTTACACACACTACACACTACAGTTTCTTCCACAGTCATCTCAATGGAGATAACTCTAGATGAAATGCTGCTCTTTCATTCAAGAAATATCTCGCTTTTCCTCACATATGTTTTAGTATGTCTTCTGCACATGGGGGTATTGCAGAAACTTTTTATATTAAGTCTTGAGTTAAGATCTGAAGTTAATTTAGGATTTTTCACAAATTTGTATTACAGATGCAAATCTTAACTCTATTTGGGATTCTACTATCTTACAAAATCTCATCTTATCTAGTTAGAAAATCTGAAACCCCTCCATCGAGTTCGGTAATCAACTCTCAGGTCTGTTACCAAGCAACCAATTTACAAGCAGATGCTGTGAAGTAAACGCTAGACATTAAAATGGAGAAACAAAATAAGTGTGCTTTTAATTAAGTGTTGCAGAAAGAAAAGTTTTGATAAGCTTGGTAGAAAAGGAGAAAGCATATCACTATATTTTGTGGTAGTACGATATTATTTATGTTTGGTCGTCAAAGTGCAGCACATAATTTGGGTGTTCAAAAAGTCTAGTTTTCACCATCAAATGCCATCAAATGCCTAGGCAAATGCCTAATGCCTTTTCTACCAAGCTTATCAAAACTTCACTTAATGAAAAGCACCACTTATTTTGTTTCTCCATTTTAATCTCTAGAGTTTTTCCCTTTTACTTCACAGAAGCTGTTTGCATGTCATTGGTTGCTTGGTAACAGACCTAAAAGTTGATTACTGATGGAGGGGTTTAAGATTTCCTAACAACAGATACAATTTTGTAAGATGGGATAAGAATCCTAAATCAACTTAAGATTTGCTTTTCTAATATGAATTTGTGAAAAATTTGTGAAAAATCCTAAATTAACTCAGATCTTAACTTAAGACTTAAGATAGAAAGTTTCTGTAATACGCCTCCAGCTCTGCTCTCAATGTTTTTATCGTTCATCATAAAATTGTTCTGAAAGTGATTCCAAAAATATTGTTTCTCTGTTCCATTATTGTTATAGCTGTGGTGTGAACTTTAATTCTTAATTAATGAATTCTTTAAAATTAAGAAAGATTTTTAGAACTATATCTTTATCGTTATCTTTAGTTATCGTCCTTGGTGTAAACGGGCCTTAATTGCTTTCCCACAGCAATGGGACTGTCTGTCTAACTGCAGGGGCTCCAAAACTATCATCTATTAAAAGTATGTTAAACTTCCAGACGAGGATTTGTCAAGGCATAATTGAAGTTTAACTTGAAGAACTTTACCTATCCAGTTTCGTTCTGAGATTTATTAAATGCAGATTTTGTTAGTAACCAGAGTAGGTCACCTCAGAAACGTCTGCTCTCTGCTGTTGGGAAAACCGTCCTTTCTACTGTCTCCATCAGTTTATTTGTATTTATTTATTTTATTGCAGAATGTACATAACAAAAAAGGGAACAATCAACAATGTAAGACTTCAATTGAGACTAACACAGAGTTTGAATTTGAGAAGGAAAGAAAAAGAAAAAAAGAAGATAAACAAAGTAGCCGATATAGACATCAAAGTAAAATATGTTAAAATAGTCAATATTTTGACAGAGAGAAACATAGAGTTTCAGACTTTCTATTCTGTTTTTTGAAACATTTAAAACTCTGAAACATTTTAACAAACTCACATAGAAATATATTAAAGTAGGACTTACATTCTTTCCATTTACAAGTATGGATATGATATTTTCCCATAAATAAAACAAAATGTACAACGTCAAAGAAGGGTGCATTTAAATCACACTTAAAAAAAGAACACATGTTGGGTTATAGGAGGAATATATATTTTTTTTTTTACTGACAACCAGCTATGTATATCAAACCAAAATTTAGAAGTAACCTCACAGTAAAAGAATAAATGATCAAGTGTTTCAGGAAAAGTAGAAAAGCCATAAGGATCCACCTCAAAATGAAATCGTTTCTGTATAAAATCATTAACTGGGTAAATCTTAAACATCATTTTGTAGTGAGTCTCCTTGACCTTTGGAGCAACTGGGTATGCCATATAACAAGTAAAAGCTTTATCCCTTACTGAGGTTTCAACATCACCCAGAAAGTAGCACTGATAGTCGCCAGTAATAATAATACGTTTAAGTTATTTGTAAATAATCTATTTATTAATAAAATAATTATGAGATTAGAAATACCCATTATCATCTAATAAATCATGAATAAAAAAATACCTTACTATACCAATCACTTTTAAACAGAGATTTCCAATTAATAACTACAGCCCTTTTCCATCAGTTTATACATAGTAAAGAGATACTAGATCGTAAAAGAGGCAAATAGAGGAGCAGGGACAGGAATCAGAAAGAATATAACAGTTCTGTTTTAGACACGCTTCCAGTTCATTTACCGATTCTTTAATAATTCATTAAAAATAATGAATCCTAACTAAAATCAACAAACATACTAAACAAAAACAATACTTTTGGAAACATTTCTTTGTAAATTTAAGTACCATTTATTATGACAGAATGCTCTTCCTAATGTGTGTCTTTAACAGCCAGACAGTAACTGATTTAAGTCACACAAGCCAAAAATACACACAATACAGTCATTGTTCACGGTTCATTTTGATTGGACATGATGAAAATCATATTAATCCGCTTCAGTGAATAAGTCAACAACTGCTGCGACTGATTCAGTCAGTGAGTGATTCAGCCAAACGATAATTCAGAGCGGTTCATAAGAATCACTGATTCGTGAGTCAGATTACACTGATCGCTCAGTGTGTTTGCTGTCGTGTTCGAGAACATCGCAACAGAAATCATGTTGTGTGTTTATTGTCTTTGTGTTATTTCACATCTCTCTCATAATAATAAATTCAGACGATAAACTCACATCTCAGTTAAATAATCATTTCTTTTGCTGTGTTGCTGTAGATTCAGCGGTTAGAAAACACTGTCAGAGTATTTCAGTACAGCGTCTGTCAGCATCAGTGGAAGAAGAACCGACTGAATTCATCCAGTTCTTTTTTGTAAGAAAAGAAACCAGTTAGAGATCTGTCTTAGAGACAGAGGAGAAAAAGTGAAGGTTCAGATGAGCTGAAGTGATGCGACAGGACGTCCTGCTGAATGAAATCATGATTGACTTTTCAAACAATCTATTTTATATGAATCACAGGAGCTTTACGACATCAAGCGTGTTTTATATTGTGTCTCTGTCGTGGTTCCTCAGAATAAGATTGTTCTTCTGTGGTAGTTTTAGTCGCTGCTGAAGCTCAGGATCAGATGTGATTCGTCATACGTCAGGCTGGAAATAAGGGCTGCTTTACTCTTATTAGAGAAGCAGAACGATGGTTGATCAGTTATTTGTTATTGATCAGAAGGTCACAGAAGATAACATCCTCCACACAATCAGATCAGTCATTCTCAGTTCTCTGAACCTCCATCAGGGTTTTGGTCTTTCTGTTAGCAGTCGCTCTGACTGCTGTGTTTGATAGAACCTACAACAATTCACTCATTTATTTCACAGAAATCTGCAGTGACCATTTAATCAATAGATACACGCCATTATGTGTATTACGTTTTTGTCTATCACAGTGTAGACTTTCCATTGGATCCTGTTGTTTTTATACTGAGCTAATGATATTTTCTATAGCCTACCTTTAAAACCTAAACTTAAAGGGTTAGTTCACCCAAAGATGAAAGTTTTGTCATTTACTCACTCTCATGTCGTTCCAGAAGAATATTTACGCTGCCTTATAAGATAACCATCTTTTGGCCAAATTCTAAGGCAGAATCACATGCGTCTTTCACAGAGAACACAATCCCATAATGCATTGCAAAATCCTCAGTGAAACAATCCACATAGTTCTGAAAATTATAAAACAAAATAGTTTCATAGAATCAAAAACGGATTATTTTACACAATATTTGTGTATGCATATTTATGTTTATTAGAGTATCACATTTGGCAATATGCTAACGACAAACTGAATGGATTGTGAGTTTCCACAGTTGAGCAGTGCTATATTTATGATGCGTGCGGTTTCTGTCTATGTGTAGCGCGTCCGAACCAGTCGCTTATGAGTTTCCGTTTCATTCAGGATGCTGTCTATGTAGACTGAGAATTCAGCTCGCTGTGTTTTAGATCAGAGTCCAGACGGAGCCCTACAGCGAATCAGAGCAGGACAGTTGAGCAGCAGGACTGGTCTCACTTATATGTGGTGTTTTAGATGCTGTTACTGATAATCCCCACCAGAACTATTAACTACCTTAACCAGCAGGACCAGCAACTAGACCAGCGCTAACCTACAGAAACAAGCCAGATCCAGCGTCTGAACTCATGCAGGTCTGAGCGGCTCTCAACAGGGTTTCACTGTATCTGAGTGCAGGAGAATGAGAGACAGAGACACAGCAGAACCTCAGAAGAGAGACAGAACAGAGCAGAACTTAGAGCAGTGAGACGGCTCCCGAAAGACAGACGCGGAGAGACAGACAGCCGTCAGATTCACAGGAGATCAACAGGTGACAGTGTCGTAATTAATGACAAACTGTCATGATGTTTGAATGGCATTTAGTTCAGAGGTCACGTGAGACTCCACAGGTCCCCATTGTGTGTGCAGGGTTCAGACGCCACTGTTCCCACGGCGATAAGGGCCGAAACAAAACACTGATGCCAAAGACTAGATATATAAAGACGGTGCGCTCGTATTACTACGATCGGGAGAAAGTGCAAAGCGCAATATGGCGGAATAAGTCCCGCCTTCTAAGTAAAAGAGCCAATCGGCAGTTGGTGAAGTCATGACGTCACTGCAGCTGCCGTTAGAAGCTCCGGTTGCTATAGAAACAGTCAGTGTTCTGAGACAAACGCTTACGACTGCGCATCGGCTGATCCAGCCTGGAAAATGCAGTTTTTGTCATGATTCGAGCGTTTAGAAACAAAATTTATGAGACAGTTGTTGTCAGATTTCATTGGGGATTTAAAATATGAAGTTTAATCGTAAGCTTGGCGAACAGCTTTGGAGAATTTGATGTTCCCCCGTGTAAAGAGAGAGGAGCTGCACTCGCGGGACTGAAACCGCTGCTCGAGAGGCGTCTGAAAGATGGCCGCCGGTGGAATGACTCGCTGAAAGAGGCTTCGCTGATGCAGAACACTGGACTGCTACAACAGCACAACATGCTTCCATAGTTACTGTACGTTCATCAGCTGACCCTCTGTAAATATCTGTAAAAAATGACTTTTATAAGAGATCGGGGGTGCGATGTTCCCCCCAGGGGCGAAACAGCGGCCGGAAAAATCCCATGCACTTTGCATTGCGAAAAACTTTGACGGGTCATAGCTCTGAGCGAGGATTTCGCAGAAACGTGCGGTTTACCACAGTTGAAGAGGCTGGCAGGCTCTGTAAGAACATACCTCACAATGGGGTAAAAGTTGCACCCCTGGGGCGCAAGAGCTGCCCAAAGTTGCCCCATAGACATACTATGGCGAAGGACGGCCCATGAAAAGCATGCGTGTTTTTCCTACTATGGTGAATTGCATAGGGATTTTGTATTGAACATAACTCTGGATCACAGTGTCATAGAGACAAGGGGGCAGGCTCATTTTACTCAGACGACCAATCAGTCTCTCAGGATTATTGTGAAGCTATCAAGCCACGCCCTAGCAACCATTTAGAGCACCATAGCAACAAGTTCCATAGACTTCCATTGAAAGAGATCAGAGGGATATCTTTGGATAGAAGTGTCATAGAAACATAAGGGTGGTCTCGATTGACTCGGGGCAGCAAACAGCCAATCATGAATCACCTCAACACCTCCTAGCCCCGCCCTAGCAACCACTGTCGAGCACCTTAGCAACCAAAATCCAAAGAGGGATATCTTCCATTCTGAATGTCACAGAGACATGGGAGTTGGTTTATATCATTCATACTGACAAGCAGCTTTTGGAGTTTCATCATTGGCAGCTCCCAAGCAACTCCATAGCAACCAAAGAGAGTACCCTAGCAACCGTTTAGCAAGACCTATATCTCTGCATCAAAACATCGTATAGAGATGGCGTTGGGCTCTTTTCACTAAATCATGGTAAATCATGCTAGAAAGTGGTAAATCGTGGTAAATCATTCTAGAAACATTGTAAATCATACTACAATGTGGTAAATCGTGGTAAATCATACTAGAACGTGGTATATCATAGTAAATCATACTAGAACAGAGTAAATCACTATAAATCATCCTAGAACATGGTAAATCATGGTAAACTATGGTAAATCATGCTAGAATCATGGTAAATCATACTAGAACGTGGTAAATCATGGTAAACAATGCTAGAAACATGGTAAATCATAGTGAACTATTGTAAATCATGCTAGAATTATAGTAAATCATGCTAGAACATGGTAAATCATGTTAGCATAATGCTAGCAACATGCTAATCATGTTAGCATTATGCTAGCAACATGCTAATTGTGCTAACATCATGCTAGCATCTTGCTAAAAACATATTAGCAACATGCTAATCATGTTAGCATCATGCCAGTAACATGCTAATATTGCTAGCATGATGTTAAAAACATGCTAGCATCATGCTAACAAAATGTTAATCATGCTAGTAACATGCTAATAATGTTAGCATGATGTTAAAAACATGCTAGCATCATGTTAACAAAATGCTAATCATGCTACCATGATGATAGCAACATGCGAATCATGTTAGCATAAAGCTAACAACATGCTAATTGTGTTAGCATCTTGCTAAAAACATGCTAACCGAGTGCCGAGTTTTGCCACTGCAAGCACTACTCACATTTTCTTCAGGAAATGTACATTCTAGTTTAATATTATTATTCTATCCTGAAGCTCTTAATGATTGTGATCAATGTTTCCTGTTGTTTCTAAAATGCTCTCTGTCTTTTGAGCAGAAACCACAACAAACCAATTTAACACAAATGAATTAATAAAATAAATGAATAATGATTGATTATACTTATTTATACAATTATTTTGATAAAAATACTAAAATACATATGATTAAATCAAATATAATTAATATGAATATAGAGGCTGTTACAGTTATTTGTGTGTTGCTTTCTTGAAAAGAAAGATAAAAACTCAAGTACTGTTCTAGTACACATCATTATTTCATGATTGTATTTACACACACAGTTTCTCACATCTTTATTTTAATATTTTACTGTGGATGAACTCCAGATGAAACGCTGTTCATTCATTTATCTGTGATTCAAGAAATCTCTCGCTTTTTCCCCACATATGTTTTAGTCAATCTCCTGCTCATCAGAAGTGTAAGTTCACACATACGCACAGTGGAGGAACATTGATGTTGATCTGCTGAACTCAGTGTCTGTAGAAGAGTCTCCTGCAGAGTTCAGCTCTGCTCTCTCTCTCACACTGGACTGTCATTGTTCAGTAATCCTGAGACTGAGATCAGCTGATTCTGTGTGATTCAGTAAGACTGGAGCTCAACTCTGCAGGATGATGATGGTCCTCCAGGAGTAGATCAAATACTGCTGATTTACACTGTTATTGTGGTAAAGTTGAGTCACTCTTAAACCGTGCGAAGAGTCTTAATAAGTATGATATCTTATTTAAGATTATTAATTTTACTGACTATATGTTTTCTTACTGCACTGTAAAAAAAAAATTACATCCCCAAGTCAAAAATTTCTAGTGACTGACAACATCAAAATTTTTCAATTAGTCTGACGTATTATTTCTCATTGAGCCAATGTTAACAGACTATTGCAACAAGAATTGCACTTGGGCCAATTTAAAAATTTAGATGTGACCAGTCACTAGAAAATTTTGACTTGGAGAGGTTAGAAATTTTTTACAGTGTGATTAGACTAACGGTTTTCCAACAGCAGATTATAAAACTCTCAAAAATCTCATAGACAGATTTCAAACTCCAACTGTCAAAAAATTCAAATGTTACCAGACACACAAATTAAAGATTTTAATACCATGTAACCATGTCACTTCAGAGACGTCTGCTCTCTGCTGTCGGGAAAACTGTCCTTTCTACTGACCCAATCAGTTTAAACATAGTTGTGATGTCAGCCATATAATGCATGATAGAAACACAAGACGAGATGAATATGCAAACTCAGGTCAGACTTTACTCAACAGAAGCTCGCTAAGAATACAGACATAACCAAACAAACCATGGATTCAAAAACAGACCTCGATAATAGAACAAAGATGTCTGCTATGCTGATATACAACAAGAGTAAAGAGATACAAGAGTGTAAAAGAAAGTCATAGATGAGCAGGGACGGGAATCGTGAAGAATTTAACAATTCTGTTTCTGAGACACGGTTCCAATTCATTAACCGATCCATTAATGATTGTTTAAAAATAATTGATCCTAACTAGAATCAACAAACATAGGCTACTAAACAAAAACAATATTATTTTCGGCAACATTTCTTTTTTGATAAAAGTACCATTTATTATGACGGAACGTTCTTCCTAATGTGTGTCTTTAACAACCAGACAGTGACTGATTTAAGTCACACAAGCCTAAAATACACAATACAGTCACGGTTCACGGTTTATTTTGATTGGACATGATGAAAATCATATTAATCCGCTTCATTGAATAAGTCAACAACAGCTGCGACTGATTCAGTCAGTGAGTGATTCAGCCAAATTGATAATTCAGAGCGGTTCAAAAGAATCATTGATTCGTGAGTCAGATTACACTGATCGCTCAGTACGTTTGCTGTCATGATCGAGAACATCGCAATAGAAATCATGTTGTGTGTTTATTGTCTTTGTGTTATTTCACATCTCTCTCATCATAATAAATTCAGACGATAAATTCACATCTCAGTTAAATAATCATTTATTTTGCTGTGTTGCTGTAGATTCAGCGGTTAGAAAACACTGTCAGAGTATTTCAGTACAGTGATATTTTTAATGAAATCTGAGAGATTTCTGTCCCTACATTGAAAGTCTCTTCCACAAGAACTAATGAAGTTTGTTCTCGCGCATCAAGCAAGTTCAGTTGAGCTTCTGTTTATGTTCGCTTATCAATGTTTATATGTGAATAAAAGACTGAATTAAATCTGTTCATCATATGAAGCGATTATGTCTCTTCGGAAGACTTGGATTAAACAGCTCGATTCATATGGATTTATTTTATGAACTCTTCATGAATGTTTTGAACCGTCAGAGTTTTAGGTGAATAGACTTTCAATGGAGGGACAGAAATTTCTCAGATTTCATTAAAAAATATCTTCATTTGTGTTTCAAAGATAAACAAAGTCTTATGAGTTTGGGATGACATGAGGGGGAGTAATTGTTGGGTTTCCATGTTTTCTGGGTACTTTCCATAGATTGTTAAAAAATAGTTGTCAGAAATTCCCTAAAAAAATACTGTCAATGTTTCCAGTTTTACAGGATGCCTGTATATTTTACAATTATAACCGTATATTTCATTTAGTGATGTAATGTTAATATACTTACTTTAACTACCAAAATGTGCCTTTTCACCTTTAAATGACCTGATAACATCACAATAAAGGTAGGAAGACAGTATGATAGTTCATCGAAGTGGCCTTTTCATAAAACATGGTCAACACTCGTATATTATAGACGGTGCACAGAGTCACACACAAACACGTCACTAAAATAATGCAATAAACATTAACTAAATAACATCAAATGTAACACAAAACACACTAATGTAATGTACATTTCTGATAACAAAAATAACAAGACACAAAATTATTTCTAAAAAAAACAATCATATGTGATGTGTAACGCAGTAACTTCTGGGAATGTCCTTTTACTGTTTTCTTTACTATAAATAATATAATTCATAGTTTTTACTTATTTTTTACCGTATTTTACAATAAAATAAATGTTCACTGTGTATGGTATCTATCTATTTATCACTATAAACAACGACCCTGAATACACTAGCAACACCCTAGCAACCACCCAGAGTACCCTAGTAACCACATAGCAACACACTAGCAACCACCCCAAGTACCTTAGTAACCACATAGCAACATCCTAGCAACCATCCGTAATACCCTAGCAACTACATAACAACACCCTAGCAACCACCTAGCAAACATTCAGAACATCCTAGCAACCACATGGCAACCAACAAGAATGCCCTAGCTACTTCATAGGAACACCCAGGCAAACGTCTAGAAACCATCCAGAACACCCTAGCAACTGCATAGCAGCCATGCAGAACATCCTACCAACTGCCTGCAAGCACAAAGCAACACAATAGTAACCACCTAGAAACCATCCAGAACATCCTAGCAACGGCTAGCAATGCCCTTGAAACCAAACTGAACACTATAGTAAATACATAGCAATCTATTTATTTGTCTGTCTGAGAACACAAATGTCAGGACATGTCAAAACACTTCCAGAGCCCAGAGGGTTAAAACCTTCAAACTTCAAACTGCTTCAAACTTCAAGCTTTTTGAACAAAGAATTACTCATCTAGGTTATAATTTTTTTCTCTAACGGGACCTAAAAATGTCCCCACAATATCAAAAAATAAATTCAGGTTTTACCATTGTTGTGGGACTTTCAAAGACTTGAATGCTCTTTTGTGGAACCAGTGAAGACATCACAATATAAATCCATGTTGTTTGTTTATTGTCTTTGTTTTATTTCTCAGTATCTGGTCTTTTAATCTCATCATAATAAATTCACGACTCGGCTAAAATATTATTTATTTATAAAAAAATTTATAGAATGGAGGCTAAATACAAAAAAATATGTTCAGTCAGATTTATTTGATTTTGAGTCAGGCTGCGTTCGAAACCGCATACTCAATGAGTAAGTACTTAATTTCAATAAGTACTTACAAGAGTAGGTACTTAATAGCCAGATCTCGTTGAGTATGAATGCGAACCCGACATCTGCCATGTTGACGTTATCATGTGACCTACGACGCGGTTATCACACGCGCAACAACTTAAAAGATCTGAACGACACGTTTAATTCATTTATCTAGTGACTTGGAGACATCTAGTGTATATATCTATGCTCCAGTCTGCGCACACGTCACACAGCAGGATGCGCGCGCGCCCTCAGATCACTTGCGGAAAAAAAGACACCTACATCTTGGATGCCCTTGAGGTAAGCTAAAACATACCAACATTTTATTTCAAAGTGAACTATCCCTTTAAATAAAGCATTAATTAAATAATTATATTTTATTTACTGACAACAATGAGAAATATTAATAAATTAGTAAAAGAATTAATGAAAGTCACCATCACACAATAAACAAATGCATATAAAAGTCAACACATGAAACAAAGCTTTATTCAAACTACAATCATGTATGTAGACTACAGGCGCTGAACCCCACATCCTTCTGCCATCTCAACACAGCGGTTCCCATTCTGCGGCTTTATTCTGATGAATCAGCTGACCGCCAGAGGTGAGACGTGCCTTCGTGCCGGAGGTTGTTGCGTGATGTGTTGTGCTTCACAATCTGAGGCAATAAGGACAGGTGGAGTGATGGAGGGTCTCATAAGGACAGGTGGAGTGATAGAGGGTCTCGTGGGTCTCGTAAGGGCAGATGGAGTGATGGAGGGTCTCGTGGGTCTTGTAAGGGCAGATGGAGTGATGGAGGGTCTCGTAAGGGCAGATGGAGTGATGGAGGGTCTCGTGGGTCTTGTAAGGGCAGGTGGAGTGATGGAGGGTCTCGTAAGGGCAGATGGAGTGATGGAGGGTCTCGTAAGGGCAGATGGAGTGATGGAGGGTCTCGTAAGGGCTGGTGGAGTGATGGAGGGTCTCATCCATGGCACCATCTCCAGGATTCAGCTCTGGGCTCCTCATCCTCAGTGCTCACACCAGCCTGCTGACATTTCAGATCCTACAAAAATGCACAAACATAACACAAAAGCAGTCATTTTAACCGCACAATGTCATTTGATTTCAGTATTATTTAGAAGACAAAAACGCTTTTTTTCACAAATGCCGCCATCATCTTTCCTTGCAGGTCCTGCTCCACCACAAAAGCTGTGCAGCAAATGCACAGAAATCAAGAATCAGAAAAGTGCTGTAATAGCTCTGTTTGAAATTACAATAATTAAAATAAACTATAACTTAATATTGAAATAGTTGTTGTTATTCATTTCTGTAGTATACTCACTCAAAGCCTTTGATGGCAGCATTCAGCTTCATGAGCCACTCTCCACTGGATAAACACACATCTGTTCATCTGACCCTGTTGATGAACAAGATTCACATTACCTCTGTGATTTATGAGCTCAACACTACATTTACATGTTGAGGTTGTTTTAACTTTTTATCCAACATAAATGTTCCTCAATTTATCAACAGTAATGGACAAATAAAATAGATAACTTATGTTTAGTTACTTTATAGATTTGTTCTACATAATAGAACACATTCATCACTCAGATGTCTATTTCATGTTGTGATGTGCTCTTCTGCAATACTTACTGAAGATTTTCCTGTCAGATGTAAATAGACATTTAAAATAAGCGTCTTTAAGATGTATATGGTTTATGTAAATCCACATTAGAGACGTAACTTACGTGTCCTTACTGGAGCTCCCCTGTTAGCTAACGTTATACACATAATAAAACGTGTTTTTACAGCAAAATCACAACTATACTATACTGTGTAACGTCTTTACACCTTCAACAATTCAACAGTTTACTCTACAGTAGTTCAACACATGCAACTTTAACACAAGGAAGGGACGTGCGGTCAGGGTAGGCAGTGCCTCACCAAAGGAAATGTTGACATTACATTTATTAATTCCAAGAGCTTTATTAATTCACCACATTATTAATTGCATTTATTTTATTCCAAATATAAATTTTTGTAACAAAAATTTTCAGGAATACACATATAATATACTCATTTTGCCATTGTTTGCTCCTAAAACCATTGTTTCATGCAGGAAATTCAAGGAAATGGCCATTGAGGCAGAGGTTAGCAGTGCCTCTTTGGCATAGACAGTAAAAGAAATGGACACAGCGACCCCATAGACTTCAATGGAGAAAAGTGAAGTCAATTAGAAGCTCTCATTTCCTGATGGTCGAGCGTACTGCGCAGACTCAAACTGAGCTTGACGACGTAGATGTGACGTGAGCAACCCGTCTGTCTTCTAGTAGCTGTGCCAAGAGAAATCTGAATCATTCCCTTCCGAAACTTGCAGAGACGGAGAGTGTTAGTAGGAGGTGTCCATGAGCTAGGAGCAGGAGCAACTTTTGCTTGTATTTGCAAGTATTATGATTCATAATTTTGTCATTTTGCCTCCACGTCCCCCCGATTGCCTGCGAGCTTCTCCTCCTGTCCATACGGTAATCTCTCTACTGTGCAACAGAGAGTCGCGTGGTTATGACGCAATCGTTAGCCTATTTGTACAAAAACTGCTTCTACGGGGCCATAAAGTAAGATACAAGGTAATGGAGCCTTTTATACATTTTCGTGTTTCTTTAGGAATAAATAATGGACAAATGGAGTCTTTAAACACCTCAGATGTAAAGTTATTCACTGTCAAAGTGACGCCAAAATGAATGGGAGTCAATGAAATGCTAACAGCAGGTGATGGTCCGCTAATCAATGGCGGCGCCCGGGGAAGCTTCAGTTTTTTCCGAAACATTGACCCCCTGCTCTTTGGTCCATAGGACGTAGTTTACGTAGATTTGCGCATGCGCAGTCAGTTCTCATGCTGTCTTGAATTATCAACATTGAGGCAGAGACCGAGCTTGCTTCATGTCACGTGATCCACTCGCTCTCACTCAATCCGCGCTTCCCGATACTTAGCATCTAGCGGCGCCTAGCGTTGGCTGTCAACAGGCCCGGGGTGGGTAATCGGGAGAATTTATTTGACGACGACAACGAAAAATGTGAATTTTTTTTCACATTTGTCACGTTAGTTACACACGTTCTGCATTCTGACACCGCAACGCGCAGCCTCTGCATGGGTTGTACCATGTGAGGGAGTTCTCCCCTCCCCTCCTATAGAGTTGGTTGGGTCCGTCTTTTCCAAAACGTTTTCTCAGGAAGGCTACCGCCGCGGCACCGCCGGCGCCTACCGATAGCTGGGCCGGCCCTACCGTAACGGTACGCAATTGCATGTTATAAAGTCAGAATTGCAAGCCTACCCATGACAAGATATCACTGCACGTTACTGCAAGGAACCGTGTTTACTCACATTTGAAAGCACCCGCGTCGCCGATCTCTGCGATGTTTGATAATGACGTTTCCTCTCGCGTGGCCTCCTGGGATAGAAGAGTATCCATCGGTTGAGCACTCGAAAATCTGCCCGGAAGCAGTAAGCCATCCGGGAACTTCTCGCCTACTCTTTTATGAATACTGATGTTTCGAACGTACTGCTTCCTTCAAGTACTGTTTTTGCCTACTATATAGTAGGAAAGTAGGCATATTCGAACGCACTTAAGGCCGGTGACACACTGGATGCGTGGCGTAAGCGTCTCAGCTGCGTGGCGTGTCCGTTTTTATTTCGGCTCCCATGTTAACAGGTTAGAGCTTGCACACTGCCCGCGTGTACCGCGCGTCTCAGGCGCGGCTCGAGCCGCGCGGAAAACGCGTGCATGCTAGAAATAGAACCGACGCCTATTTTTCACGCGACACGCAAGCGTCTTGGAAGCGTTTCCAAGCAAAATTGAATAGGAAAAGATGTTTATATGACATTTTGACACGAATACATATTAATAAATGTAATTTTGATGTTTGAAAGTCTAGGGTTTGACATAAATGCAAATATAAATGCAATTTAAAAAAAATATTATTGATTTTCAAATACTGCACCTGTCAATACAGAACGAAATATTCTATAGCCTATACTGCCGTCAACACTGCCGACGTTGTCTTTGCTGCTATATATTTATGTTTAACATGAAGTATAGGCCTTCCACAACTCTCTCCCCATATGTCAAATATATCACCAATGAGGCTTATCATATGTCACCTAGCAGCAGCAGCGCCGCGTCAGACACGCTTCTGGTGTGCAAAGACATGGAAAACGCCAGGGACGAGGCCAAGATGGCGTCGTGACAAGACGGTTTTGCAGTAGCTCTTAAAAACTTTTGCTCAAATCCTGGTTTTACTTTTAAACTGGTCATGTTCAGAAATAATTTCGAATAGCCGCACTTTAACAGACTTTTTTCTTTGTAAATATTTTTGTTAAACTTTTCAGACGCACGTACCTTTTCTCTCCAAGCTAGCTATCGACGTGCAAGCACGTGCTTTTGCTACAACTAATGCACTGACTTGAGAATATGGAAGAGAAAGAAGAAACTCATCTAGCTATGCATAGTTATGCAAGGAGAACTCTAAGCAATGATATGGAGACAGTTGCTGGACAGTCTGATGGTTTCATGCCTTTACCAGATACACCTGAACCCAATCCTGCCAAAAAAAGCAAACCGAGTTCTGATAGTCCAGTGGTGAGTGATACTATGCTAATGAGATTTATGCAGAGAATGGAGGCCATGCACGAAGAAACTTTGCGCCGAATTCAAGGAGTTGAAAAGACGGTGATTGAGAATTCGAACTCTATTAAACAGATAATCAGCTCTCTCGAATTCCACGGTGAACAGGTGAAGTGTTTGAATGAAAAATCTGACGAGATGCAAAAGAAAATCGGAAAACTGGAGAAAGAAAACGTTGAACTTCGTGATAGGTGTAACGATTTGGATGCTTACAAGAGAAGGTGGAATCTGCGTGTCGCTGGTATTCCGGAGAATTCAGGAGAGAACGTGAAGCGGATAATCATCGACCTCTTTAGCCAGGTTTCCCCAAGCATCGCTGCTGATCTGCACTTCGGAATTGACATCGCTCATCGACTGGGGCCTCGTTCTGCTGCAGAAAAGTCCTCCCGTCGCATAATTGTCCTTTTCTCATCGCGTTCCCAACGGGACACAGTTTGGAAAGACGCCAAAACGTCCGACTTGCTCAGGGAGAAGAAGATTAAGGTCTTCGAAGATCTCTCGCAGAAAGATAAGGATGCAAGGACTCTTCTGTGGCCGACAGTAGAGAGGGCGAGGAGGGAAGGGAAGAGGGCTGGCTTTCACGGTCCCTTCGCTGTCATCGAGGGTAAAAGACTGTCTGCTAAAGATTTAGCCAACAAACCTACTTAGTAGTAACGTTTATTCATATGCAACCGTTTCTTTCAATGATTCACGTGCGATCTGCTTAGGTTTTTTTTTTTTTTTTTTTTTTTTTTTTTTTTTTGCAGGGGAATGAATTCTTAAATTCAAACCATGGTTTCTTTTTGCCCTAAATACATATTATCTTCATGGTATTAAGCAGTAGACTACTTTATATTAATATCTTCCTTAAACACAGATAAACATTATTTTATTATTTTTTCCCTCCTCTTTACGTTATGCTTTGAAATGGTTACTACTTGAAAACAAAAACTTAAATTTAACCTTTATTATTATTATTTTTCTGAACTTAAATAACACTTAAGTACCGGGTGGGCAGTTTTTTTCTTGTGGTTGTTTGCACTTTTTGAGGAAAGTGAGTTGAACGAGTGGTTCATTCAGTTACTTAGCTTGATTTTTTTTCTCTTTATATTGTTCGTTGTTTATGTCATTGTCATTGGTATCTTTTAACGCCAGAGGCCTCAGGGATAGTGTCAAAAGGAAAGCTCTTTTTTTGTTTGCTAAAAAACACAAGTCAGATTTTTGTTTTCTTCAGGAATGTCATTCTACTAAAGATGATTACAAATGGTGGAAATCTCAGTGGGGTAATGATATTTGGAGTTCTCATGGCACTGAACGTTCTGCTGGAGTAAGCATTTTGAGAAATACGTTTAATGGGGATATATTAGGTTCAGATTCAGATAGTTTGGGCCACTTTCATTTATTAGTGATTTCACTTAACCAACAAACAATAATTCTGGGCAATATATACGGGTACAATACGTCTCAGGATAATGAATGTTTCTATGATAAGTTAGATGAGAAACTCACACATTGGTCGAATAAATTCCCTAATGCTTTTTTCATACTAGGAGGAGACTTTAATGTATCATTAAATAATTATTTGGATAGATATCCACCAAAGGGGACTGATTGTCTTAGCCCGGCATTGTTAGGTTTAATAAATAAGTTTGAACTGGTGGACATTTGGAGAGAAAGATACCCTAACAATGTGGAGTTTACCTGGGCCAACAAAAGTGGGTCTAGTCAATCTCGAATTGATTATTGGCTCATATCAAAATGTATGTCCAATTTTGATTTAAATGTTGGCATACAATATACCCCTTTGACTGATCATAAAACTATCTTTATTAATACCCCTTTGACGGCAGATTATGCACCAGGCCATAGAAAATCCTCTTTGTGGAAACAACAGTTCACTCTTAGAATTACCAGATGTAATTGATCAAATTAAAGAATTAATTGCTCAATATTGGAAAGCAGCCAAAATTCAAAATTCTTTTTGTACTAATTGGGAGCTACTAAAATTTCAAATTGGAGTTTACTTAAGAAACGTTGGAGCGGTCTTAGCTAAAAAGAGAAGAGTTCTTGAGGACAGCCTGATCATGAAATTATCTCAAACCCATAATTTTAGTTGTCTATCTTTGGAGGAGAAATCTGAACTTGCAGCTTTGCAAACTAAATTAGATGATTTATATTTATCGAAGGCTAGGGGTGCTTATATAAGGTCCAGGAAAAAATGGCTCGAAGAAGGTGAACTCAATTCTGCGTATTTCTTTAAGCTTGAAAAACGAAATTTTACCCTTTCTACAATTGAGAAATTATCTGTTGATGGCAAAATTATAGAAGATCCAAAGGATATAGCCAATTTCAGTGCCAATTTTTATAAAAATCTGTATAGCTCAAAATGTACAGAGCAGATGTCGAATTTGTTTCTGGATACAGTTAATAATGTTAAAGTTATTTCGGACAGTGATAGAATGTGTTGTGATGGAATTTTAACTCATGAGGAAGTACAAAGCGCCATCAAGAGCTTGAAAAACAATAAATCCCCAGGATGTGATGGACTTACAGCTGAGCTGTACAAATTATTTGCTAATGAACTTTCTCCTTTTTTAACAAATGTTTTTAAAGAGAGTGTTGATAAAGAAGCTCTACCTCCTACGTTAACGCAGGGTATCATCACACTAATTCCTAAACCAAAGAAAGATCTTACTAATTTGGACAATTGGCGGCCCATCACACTCCTTAACAACGATTATAAAATTTTTGCCATAATATTTGCTAAAAGACTTAAAGATTGTTTGGATAGCGTTATAGATGAGACTCAGTCTGGATTTATGAGAGACCGACACATAATGAATAACATTAGATTAGTTTTAGATTTATTTGATTATAGCAATTTGGTGGAACACAATAGTTTTATTCTTTTCCTGGATTTTTATAAAGCTTTTGACTCCGTAGAGCATCATTTTATTTTTAAGTCAGTACAAAAGTTTGGTTTCGGTGAGTATTTTTGCAAGGCTGTAAGAACCCTTTATTATAATTGTAATAGTACAATCAAATTAAAATACGGTACTTCTCCTAGATTTTATTTGTCACGTGGTATTAGACAAGGGTGTCCAATATCCCCTTATCTGTTTTTACTAGTTTCCCAGATATTTGCATCTTATGTTTCTAATAGTGGTCTTCGTGGTATCTCTATTGCTGACAAACAGATACTCATCAGTCAGTTGGCTGATGATACCACTCTTTTTTTGCATGATGCTGCTCAAGTTCCGTTAGCATTAGAATATATCCAGCAATTCTCCAAAGCTTCAGGCTTAGTCTTGAACCTTTCAAAATGTGAACTCATGTCCATCAAAGAGTGTAATTTGTCACAAATTTGTAATATTCAAATTAGAGATCAGGTATCATATTTAGGTATTATTATAACAAAAAATGAACTAGAAAGATGCTCTGTAAATTTTAATCCACTAATTGAGAGTACACAGAAAAAACTTTATATATGGCTCCAGCGAGATCTGTCGTTAAAGGGAAGAATTTTACTAGCCAAAGCTGAGGGCTTGTCACGCTTAACATACGCTGCTCTTTCTTTGAGTGTTGACACCGCCATTCTTAAAAAAATTGATACCATGCTCCTCAACTTTGTTTGGAAGAATAAAACTCATTTTGTCAGAAAATCTGTACTTATAAAACTATTGAGAAGGGGGGGTTAAACTTTCTTGACTTTACTACTTTAAACCACACCTTTAAAATAAACTCTATAAAAAACTTCATCAATAAGCCTGCATCTATCTGGAATTTGATCCCTAATGCTATTTTTTCCAAACTAGGGGGTTTAAAATTCTTATTAACCTGTAATTATAGCATAATGAAAATCCCTGTTAAATTATCCCTTTTTCATAGGCAAATGTTATTAGCTTGGTCCCTCATCTTTAAACACAATTTTACTCCTCACTCTTATATAATTTGGAATAATAAGGACCTACTGTATAAACATAAATCTCTTTTCTTTGATAATTGGGTTAGTAATGGAATTATTTTTGTATCTCAACTTTTCAATCAAAATGGTTCAATTTGTAATTATTCTGAGTTCTTGGTAAAGCATGGAATACCTGTTACTCCAAAAGAGTTTGCCATCGTGGCTGATGCAGTGCCACAAGGAGTTATCATGCTTTATAAAGGATTTTCTTTTCCATTTCTCTGTCGCTCAGTGGATCTCTGTAAGACATTTATAGGTAAACAATGCCTTTCTTCATCTAAATCCAAAAACAATAAGAAAATTCGAGTCTTGTTTCAGGAGGAGTCTGTCTCTGTGCCTTATGTAATTTCTTATTGGAATGGTTTTGTAAGTGATATTCCATGGAAAAAAGTTTGGACATTACCTCACAAATACCTGATAACTAACAAAACGAGAGAAATTAGCTTAAAATTAATTCATAGGTTTTACCCAGATAAGTGCTTTCTCAAAAGACTTAAGAATGACATTGATACCCTCTGTTCTTTTTGTTCAGAGAAACCTGAAACTACTTTACATTTATTTTGGAACTGCTCTTTCACAGTGACATTCTGGTGTGACATTTGTGATTTTGTCAAATGTTATGTGAATCCTAACTTTGAATTAACATATAGAAATGTCATTTTTGGTTTTCATGAAGGTGAAAAGAAAAGTGATATTTATTTTATTAACCTTATTCTTCTGTTAGCTAAATTTCACATTCACAAATGTAAATTTTCTAAATGCAATCCTCTTTTTTTGAGATTTAAACATGAAATGAAGATGTACTTTGAGTCTATTGAGTTCTCTAAAAACTTAAAAGCTATGAGAACAGTGGCTGTGTTTAAGGACTTGGCAATTCATCTGGCCTGAAAGACTGAAGGAACTTAGTCTGGACTGAGGGTCTCTGGAGTATGGTTGTGTAATGACAATGACTGTTGTTAATGTTTTTGTGTTATTTGTTTAAATTTTTTTTGCTGTTATTTTCTACAAGCATTTAATAAAAAAAATTATAAAAAAAAAAACAAAAAAAAAAAACATGGAAAACGCCACGCTCACGCCACGCAGCCATTAGGCTTGTTTGAGTTGAGCAAAATCTGCGCAGAACCGATCACCGGTGATCAGCGCGAGATGCATGCCGGTTAGAAATGTGTCCGAGTGCGGACCGCCTGGCTCTGATGTCATGCTGACGTATGTCAAAAATCTCTCGCGAGCGCAAGGCGCACGTGTCGGATTTTGCAGTCGAGCGCAGTGAGAGGCATCCAGCTGCAGCCCCGCAGACTCACTTCTTGCTAGACACCAGTGGCTGGACAGTTGACAAAACGTTATAGTCCATTGATCTAGGCTGAATTTAAGTCACAAAAAATAGTGATATGATCTGAACAATATATATTTTCAAGGTGGTTCTTGTGAATGCAGTTTGCATGAATTATTGATGTTATAATATTAAGTATATTATTGAGAATTGTTTTATGTAAAGAGATATGATAAAGATCATATTTCAATTTGCACACAGCTTTCATATTATATATTTTAAGTCATAAAAGTAAAATGACAATACGGAAAAGACGTGTGCAATTAAGCCTGCAAAGAATGCTGTCTATCCACTGGTGAAAACAGAAAATAAATATGCTGTCTATCCATAGGTGAAAATATAAAATAAATATGTCAATCCAGAGGTGAAAATATAAAATAAATATATGTCTATCCAGTGGTGAAAATATACAATAAATATACTGTCCATCCAGAGGTGAGAACTAAATATGCTGTCAATCCAGAGGTGAAAATAGGAAATAAAATTGCTGTCCATCCAGCGGTGAAACCGGAAATTAGCGGCGAAACGGAAATGACGGAGAAAACGGAGATGACGTAGGCTGTCCATCTACTGGTGTCCAGCCACTGGTGTCTAGCCGGAGGTGAGTCTGCGGGGCTGCAGCTGGATGCTATTGAGCGCAGTTGCTCTCCACTGACTGCGCTGATCAAAAGCATGATGGGAAACGACTTGCTGACGACACAGCTTGATGTTCATTGGTTTAAACAACCGTGATGTATTGTTCTCTTTTAAAATGTTTGATTTTAAAACTCTGATATCATGTTTTATGTGTATACGTTATGTGTGAATATTCCCAAACTACCTAACAGTGCAATCACTATGGTTTATGCAATGTAATTTTTATTAAAAACAAAAACAAAAAAACACATGTCTGTATTAAAGAAAAAAAGACTGATAAACATGTATTTGGAATGGAATTAAATAAGTAGGCTACTTTGGGTGTCTTGTTCATTATATTTATTTTCATATAAAAGCAACAGAACTTAAATTCCATCCAATTTATTAGCAACACTGGGCACGAGCGTGAATCCGGTGAATCCCGCGATATCCGTCTTTGATCTCACAGGTGTCAGATCCACTGCGAGAAGAGAGAACTGTCCGGCTTGCCTGCGCTTTTTTCACTCCTCCTCTCACTGCAGCCGCCTACTCTCGACTACATTTCAGGCGAGGCAAGGCGCATCTCAAACAAGCCTAGTGTGTCACCGGCCTAAGTCCGAATCTCGCGATAATTAGTACGTCACCCAGGTAATTCTCGCCTACTCTTTTGGATTCGTACATACTTTTTCGCTCGCCTACTCTTTTTCCCATACTAGATAGTAGGGAAGTATGCGGTTTCGAACGCAGCCTCAGACTTGTTGGGACTTTCTGATTGACTGATGATTTTAATTTATGAACTGTCTCTTTTCCTCAGGTGTGCACACATTCCAGGAAATGTACGGCTGTGAGTGGGATGATGAGACTGGAGCAAAAGATGCGTTCCAGCAGAATGGTTATGATGGAGAGGACCTTCTGTCTCTGGATTTTAAGGAAATGAGATATATTTCCCCAGTGCAGCAAGGAACCGCCACTGTACAGAAGTTGAACAATGACAAAGGCTTTATTGAGGGTAACAGAAATTACTACAGCACTGAGTGCATTGAGTGGCTGCAGAAGTACCTGCAGTATGGAAAGAGCAGCCTGCAAAGAAAAGGTACATCAGTTCTTATCCAGCATCGATTATAAAGCCCTACGTGTTCTGTAAAAAAGTACACTAGAATTGTCATTGTAAAAAATTGCTTTGTCACTTGAGATATCTTACAATACTGTAGTGTTCTTTCCTTCAGAGTAGATTGTTTTGATTATTTTAAGCAATACAGATCATGTGGTTTGTTTGTAAATATGAATTAAAATGTATTCTTTTAATGACTTACTACAAAAGATCCAGGAAAAGCATGTTAATCTATTCCTGTCAATTATGAACCGGCTAGAAAAGTATAAGCTAAAGTGGGCATTATGTGTTGTAGTGGCTAAAGCTCAGTGTTCAGGTACAGGTTACTGTACAGACTCCTTTAAGTTAAGAAAACCCTTAGATTACTTGTGTGTTTAGTGACTCAATGTGACAAAGTTTAACTGAAGACCAGATACTGCAGGAAGACTGACAGTAGTCTAATTTTGAGATGAGTAGAATCTGGATAAGCAGGTGCTTTAAAATTGTCTTGTTTGGGAAGACGTCAAAATTGTGTGTTATCTCTCTCTCCTCTCTCTCTCTCTCTCTCTCTCTCTCTCTCTCTCTCTCTCTCTCTCTCTCTCTCTCTCTCTCTCTCTCTCTCTCTCTCTCTCTCTCTCTCTCTCTCTCTCCTCTCTCTCTCTCTCTCTCTCTCTCTCTCTCTCTCTCTCTCTCCTCTCTCTCTCTCTCTCTCTCTCTCTCTCTCTCTCTCTCTCTCTCTCTCTCTCTCTCTCTCTCTCTCTCTCTCTCTCTCTCTCTCTCTCTCTCTCTCTCTCTCTCTCTCTCTCCAGTCTCTCCTCAGGTGTCTCTGTTGCAGAAGTCTTCCTCTTCTCCAGTGACGTGTCATGCTACAGGTTTTTACCCCAGTGGAGTAACTATCACCTGGATGAAGAATGGACAAGAGCATCATGAGGATGTGGATCTTGGTGAACTTCTTCCCAACGAGGACGGAACCTTCCAGAAGACGAGCACCCTCACAGTTAAACCTGATGAGTGGAAGAACAACAAGTTCAGCTGTGTGGTGGAACACCAGGACAAGAGTGTGACAGAGGACAAGATCAGGACAAATGGAGGTGAGAGACATGAGATGAGTGAACTACGGATGTAGTCCCTCCTGTGATCCCCACTTTTGAGTCTGTTTAGGGTCTTCACTCGCCAGAAAATAAATCCATAAATCTTTTTCATTAAAAACAGACCAATGCTTTATTAACAAGGATGTTTATTACAATTAAGAATGAAATTAGGATGATTTTAGATTATTTCTCAAAGAAACTATGGCATGTGAGTGTGGTCATTCTCATTTACAGCTTGGCTTCTTCTCTTTAACAAACTTCTTGACCTGCAATTACAACAATTATAAAACAAACAATAGAGCACAAATACAATATGATTATACCTGTATTGTTTTATATATATAGACAGGGCTGGACTGGCCATCGGGCATACCGGGCATTTGCCCGGTGGGCCGACGTGCTTTTTGGGCCGATACATCTCATACTCATACATTATTATTTATTTTTTTAACGGCCCATAAAATGTGTACATCGGCGGCCCATTCGTTTTGTTTTGTTTTGCTTAATTGGCGGCGCTGGGTTGTGCCGGTGTAATGCAGTGGTAAAAAAAAGTCAGCGTTAGTTGTTTTTTTTCTGACAGACCAGCCCAGGAAACACGTAGATCAGCGGCCCATTGGTTATTTTCTTGATTGACACTGGGCTGGCCCAATCACAACTTTAAACGAGTGAGCGAGCGTGCAGCAGTGTCAGTGTGTATCTGTCAGAATAGTCCGCGAGATGGAGAAGAAACGCAAGGAATGTGCAGAGAAATAGCGTGAAAAAATAGAACCAGGCCCTTAAAGCAGACACTGTAAAATGTGCCAAAATATGTTTTCTGCCCTTCATCAGCTCCAGTGGCAGATGATGATAGTGAGGAGGATCAGGAGAGAGATGAGAAAGTGTAGAGCCTGTGGTAAGCAGAACTACTTTCAAAACACTTAAGCTATGTCATGATCGAGTGTAGGAACCCAAACCCAGTTACAGATTATTTCCACATTGCATAGTTGACGATTACATAGACAGTATATAAAGACGATTACCGCAATTCACTAGAAATTTAATGAGAGGCGTTTGTAAACCATGTTTTCCGCCAAAATAAAAGCTTGATGCAGTTTGCGTCAAAATAAAAGATCATGTGCTTATCTCTTTCAAGTATAGAAATTGGAAAAAAACTAATTATGAAAGTTTCCTTTATTTTTTAGTGCATTTGTTTTACAAAATATGGCTATTACTGTCATTGGATTAATATTATAACTATTATTATGTAGTAGGTGTAATGTAAATAGACACTGTAACTAAAAGAGGTTTGAATTTTTCGTTTAATTTGCACACTGAATATGGGTTGGAGCTTTTAATTTTGAACTCTCAAAGTGCACCAGATTGATGAATTTAACATTAAAATGCACAAAATTTTCTTACGGGGGGGGCATGCCCCCGGACCCCCCTAGAAGAACCGGGGTCCACCCACCACAGTTTTACCAACAATCCTGTGAGAAACACTGGTATTGCTATGCCATTGCAGCTTATAGCTTGTTTTAGGATTCATCACTGTGGAGTATAGTTCAACTGTATTAATAAATGTCACATTTTCACTCGTTCCTATACTCACTCATTACATGGCATTAGTGGTTTTAAGGAATAGGAGTTGGTATGCATATAATTAAGGGCGTGCAAAGATGGGTGGTGTTTATGATCATATAGTGGGCCAGTCTGGGCCAAAATGCCCGGGCCGATTTTTTTTGTCCCAGTCCAGCCCTGTATATATATATATATATATATATATTCAGATTTTCAGTATGCTGTTAATATACACATAGTAGCATTATCAGGCTCTTTGAGTAATCTGATGTTTTCCTCTGATCAGGAGATTCTGTTCCTATCATGCTGATTGTTGGTGTTCTTGCTGCTGTCCTGTTGATTGCCATTGCTGGCATTGTGTATGTGGTGTATAAGAAGAAACAAGGTGAGGACAAAAAGAGAAATTAAAATTGAAAGAGAAAAATATATTAGTGCTGTCAAATCGATTAATCGCAACTAACATAAAAGTTTTTGTGTGTATATGATAAGGACAACAGGTGATACTAATAAAACAATGATGACTAACGAGGAGAACAAGGGGGCGGGTTTAAGTGACGAGACAACACAAGCACACAGCCCAAACAAAAGGCCATGTGCTTGCACACAAAACATGGGTCTGTCATGATCCTGCCTCAAGACTAGAGAAAATCAAGGACACGAGGGCAGAATCATGACAATTTATCACACGTTCAGACAGTTTTCAACCAAGTAATGTTTTTTTTTCTTTTTCAGGCATTTAAACACACAAGTACTAGCGAACCATTTACAATTTGAGAAAAAAAATGTCTAAGTAAGCGGAAATAATAAACCTTTCAAATATAATTTTGAGACATGTTTTTTTTTTTCCCACAACAAACGCACATTTTAGCCTATAGGTAACTATAAAGTCTTCTCCCTGTTCACCAGCCACTCACTTTCATGTCTTTCGGGAGAAATGGATGGATTTACGTTTTGTAAATGATAGGCACGTAGCCCCAAAAAGTGTCACGTGACGCTTGATACGTCGCCATGGAAATAGGAATGTTCTACAATTACTGTCGCGTTAACAAAATAATTTAACCAGGGACTCAATATTTTAAACTTAATGTGTAGCAAATCACAATTAATTTTAGCCAATTTGATCTTTTGCAAGTGCAATGCATCATAGTGCCCAAAGAAAAGATCAATCACTCTTACGGACTCAAACATTAATTTCACTCACATTGACTCTCTCTTAGTATTAAGTATGGTAGCACAGCATTTTTAAATGACTGTCTTCATGAGTTTGTCTGCATCCATGTTGCATGTTTCCTCTCTCATTTGTAAAGTGTGGTATGGTAGCAGTTATTTCTTATGCATCTGTGTTTCTCACAGATGTTTTTTCTTAGGTCTATTTTAGGTTCCAAATAATGGCTTAGATACACTCGTAGACACATTCTCTCTCACACACATACAAAATGTGTAGCAGTTATTTCTAGTATGAAATGATTTTGCCATTGTTACTGGGTTACCAATAAAAGAAAAAAATTTTCACTGCCTTTTCCTTATTTTGTCACACGTAAGAACAATCCCTAAATTGAACTGAGATAGATGGGTGCCCTTAGTGAAAGTTTTATCGCAATAAATATGAAATTTAACTGCTAAGTCATGAACATATTTTAAAAGCCTTCCTGATATAAATTACTATACATTTCATATAGTAATTAACACTGACACACTAATTTGTGCAAAAAGCACTAATGACTTGTTTAAGACTTGAATCTTAAACTCGAGGACTTGCAACTTGACTTGGACTTGCCTGTCTTGACTCGGGACTTGACTTGGGACTTGAATGCAACGACTCGAGACTTACTTGTGACTTGCAAAACAATGACTTGGTCCCACCTCTGGTATATAGATTAGATTAATCATGATTACTTGATTTGAAAGCACTTATAAATATATATAAAATATTTATGCTCTACTTTCCTTTGTATTTGGTGTTCATTGATTGAAATTGCTGAACTTACGGCTCTCTTTTATGATTGTTTTACAGGCTTTAAACCCGTCAGTGGTAAGTTCCTCATAAACACAAATCATAAAAATGATTATAAAAAACATGACGAGTTCTGCCATTGGTCATGATGTGGTTAATAGTAGTATCTTCATATATCTAAATCCATAATGTAATGTTTTGATCATGTGAAATAATACAGTAAATAAAATAGAAGTTTGTCCTGAAACGTTTCTCTCTAATGTAGATCTTAAAAATATGATATGATATATAAATATGATATGATATGATAGAGTGACTGCTGTGCTGATCTAGTCTTGTATGAGCTGTGTGATGTTTTTATTTTAATGTTGTTTTCTGTTTTAGGTTCTGATGATGGTTCGAACAGCTCAGCTCATCCACAAGCATAAAGACGTGTGTGTTCTCGTTCATCAGTGCAACTCTCTCAGTCGTGTGAAATGAATGAAATGTAACATGTTTCTTCTGGCATTTTAGGAGACTGGAAATGTGTGAGAAATCAAGTTGAAAAAATTATGTTTGTCGTGCTGACCATCTTGCTTACAAACATGCACATTAACACACACACACACACACACACACACACACACACACACACACACACACACACACACACACACACACACACACACACACAAGAGAGAGAGGGAATCATAGATTTCTGGGATTTATTTATGGTTCTGAATTAATTGCATCTAAAAAGTAATGTTTTTGTTTCTTCATACTTTCTGTTCATCTTATGGTTAACTTTTTAATTTTAATATGTAGAAATACAACTCATTGATCACAGAACCTAAATTAGAAAATGTGTGTATTTCTCTTCAATGACAGAAGAAAACAAAGAACACAAATCACTGATTGACACGGTTGAATGATTTGTAGGATTTAAGAAAATTGATTTGTATGGAATTATGGGGCTTTTTCTGTTTGTACATTTCCTTTTTTATTTCCTTATTATTTTTAGTTATTTAGATAAGCTGTTGTACAGAATAATAGTTGATTTTTGTTAAATAATCATAGATGCTGTACTATTAAAATTTTACATATGTCTGAACAGTACAGTAAAATACAGATATTTTCCTTTATTTGAGGTTACTAAATCTAAATTAATTACGTGAATGTTTTTTTTTTATTAGTTGCATTCAAAAAGTTGTAATGTTGTTTTCATTCCTTCAAAATAAATAAACCTCACAAAAAGGAACAAGTGGTGTCTATTATAGTCTCTTAATTAACTATTGAATGAAGATCCAAAAAGGTCATAAAGGCATAAAAATATAGTAAACAATAAATTAAAGTGTATAGGTAACACTTTATAATAAGTATAGAGTACAGTACTTACAAAACATTAACAAACTCTTAGTTTATAGTTAATTCCGCTAATATATTGTTGTCTCGTCTACATTGTTAATATATTACAGTTTTTTCAAATTGCTGAGACACTAGGTAAGGCAAGTTTATTTATATAGCATATTTCATACACTATGGCAATTCAAAGTGCTTTACATAAAAAGAATTACAAAATAAAAGCAAGGAAAATTCAAACAGTTGTTCAAAAGCTTGCATAGAGTTACTATGCAAAAACATAATTTCTGAAAGAGTTAAGCAATTGAAAAAAAACTAATGTATTTGTAAACATTTGAAGGAACACTCAATATGAATGCAGTTAATGTCTAATAAAGGTTGGTTTAAAGCACCTGAAAAGTGATAACTATTTAAACCTAATAACCATTTAACCTTAATTTCTTCTCTATGAGCTTATTAAACAATATAATAGTGTTAATTACAGTGAAAATGAATGAAGTCACTATATAGCCTATTACAGTTTTTTCAAATTGCTTACACACAATTTCTGAAACCATGGCTCCATTTCTTGAAACTCTACACACAAAACACACACACACACACAACATGCAAAACATCAGACATCTCTTGAAAAAGCTAATTTCAAAAACTATTTTAAAAATTCAAAACTATTAAGCACAATTTTGAAAACAGGGCCCGGTTTTTCAAACCCCTTCACACAACTAGCACAACACTACACCAAAGTAGCACAACACCTCAGATCATTTGCAAAAAAGGAACACTTTTGTTAAAACTATACGTCTTATAAAACCTTATTTTGTTGTTATAACAAACACAACCATCATATGGTCTGATTCTGTTTGAATCAGTTAAACACTTCTGTGCTCAACCTAAAACACTTTTTGCATTTACACAGAGAGAGTGTAAAAATATATTCACCAACACCACATGACATCAGTTGTGCACACTAATGAAAAGATGTATTTCTTTTCATGTACTCAAGTCAGTCAATTCTGAACATTTCAACAAAACATTCATAAAACATTTTCCAGTTTTCATACAGTATTACTGAACATACCATTGTACTGTAAGTTTACAGTTATACAGTAACATAAATTACATATCCAGTTCAGTACCGAAAAAAACCGGAAAAAAAAAACCTAAACATCTCTCCGCCTAGCTGGATCTGGCCACAGGGCCTCGTCAACATCACAGGCTATACTTTCATTTGCAAGGCAACGTGGGAAGAATCTTTTGGAGTGGCGAATCCACCCAATCCCGATAAACCTTCCACAGCCATGCTGAGAAGAACTCCTCGATGGGGTTTAGGAAGGGTGAGTATGGTGGAAGGTATTGAACTGTAAATTGTGGGTGTTGATGAAACCAGTTTTGGGCCGGAGCAGAACAATGGAAAGCTACATTGTCCCAGAAGATAATGTATTGCATCTGGTCCCTTTGGTTTGTTGCTGTGATAACATTGTGTAATCTGCCTAAAAATGTAAGAATGAGGTCCCAAGTTGGCATGACGGTGGAGGACCCCATTCTGTGTAATGGCAGCACAAAGGGTAATGTTAGGGGAGACCGGGGACAGTTGCAACACTTTTTGCATTTCTCTCAGTTACTCAGAGACTATTTGGACTAGACCAACCAAATTTGTATATATTAAACTTGCATCTGTCTGCTAATTACCCATACTATTTAAAGATGATTATATATGACATATCGTTCACAGTATTTATTTGAATGGAAGAAGTCAGATGTTGCAACTGACCTCAACCCAGGGGACGGTTGCAACACAACCCAGGGACGGTTGCAACACGTTAAAAATACCTTAAATTTCATTAATTCACTTAAGCTTTTTGTCTCAATGAGCATAGAATTCTGAAAATATGAACTGTTTTAGGCCTACTATAATATTATAGTATTATTTATTTCAAAAATAATATTGTAGCCTATAATTTATTTATTTAGTCATATTTATCAAATAACAGTTATTGAGTTTTGTTTGTTCATGTGTAGAACATAGGCCTACATAGATTCAGTGTGCAGGTGTTACAGATGCTATTCAATCGCTCCATATTTCAGTGTCAGACAGGAAGAATTTAACAATTTGCAATGCAACAAACATTAAACATGCAATTTATAACATGTTGCAACCGTCCCCGACCCTATCAGCCATGACAGAACATCATACTCCTGCTAGACACACTGACTTTGACACATGCTAACCATGTCACAGAAGTCAACAAAACAATAATTCAAACGAAGTAAGTTTTGATTAATTCATACAAAATGTCAGGACAGTATGACAAAAAATATATCTCATGAAAAAATTTACTTTCATACCTCCAAAACAAGTTTTGTTCAATAAATGCAGCAGCAGATGTTGAATATGTCTACTGTCTTCTTGGTGGGTGGAGGGTCAAACTGTGCATGTGCGGTATGAGTGTCATCACTCTAGCTTGTTTCTGATTGGAGAAAAATGACATGTTGCAACCATCTCCATGTTGCAACTGTCCCCGGTCTCCCCTACCCCCACGTTGCCCTGGTACATTGACAGTAGCCCTGTGGCCAATGATGTTTCTTCCCCTTCTTCTCACTGTTGTCAGGTTAAATCCAGCCTCATCAATGTACATAAACTCATGCGGGACTTCCTCCGCATCCATTTGCAAAACTCTCTGAAATGCAAAAGATCACATTGTGTAGATCAATATACTGTATATCTGCTATAGTCAAATTACATGTACAGTTAATTAATTCGTTACATTTATATAGTGCTTTTTCTGAGCCCTCAAAGCGCTTTACATAGAATGGGGGAATCTCCTCAACCACCACCAATGTGCAGCATCCACTTGGATGATGCGACGGCAGCCATATTGCGCCAGAACGCCCACCACACACCAGCTTACTGGTGGAGAGGAGACCGTGATGAAGCCAATCAGTATATGGGGATGATTAGGAGGCCATGATAGACAGAGGCCAAGGGGCAAATTTTGGCCAGGATGCCGGGGTTACACCCCTACTCTTTTTCGAAGGACATCCTGGGATTTTTAATGACCACAGAGAGTCAGGACCTCGGTTTAACGTCTCATCCGAAGGACGGTGCTCTTTTTGGCAGTATAGTGTCCCCGTCACTATACTGGGGCATTAGGACCCACACAGACCACAGGGTGAGCACCCCCTGCTGGCCTCACTAACACCTCTTCCAAGTTAAAAGGTTATGTGTGCAGTACACAATACTACAGTCAGTGAACAAAACGTACCACCACATATTCACGCCGCAGGACTTTCACCCTGTCTGAATTTCTTTCAAATGGCACTTTATACAGTTGTTTCATCAGAACGCGATGTTTTTTAAGGATACGGGCTATTGTTGACAGAGAGACCTGTTGGACATAATTGAAAATTGGGGGATCATTGACACTATGGGCTTGAATTTCTCTAAGTCTGATTGCATTATTGGCCAAAACAAGGTTTGTGATCTTTCTCTCTCTCTCTCTCTCTCTCTCTCTCTCTCTCTCTCTCTCTCTCTCTCTCTCTCTCTCTCTCTCTCTCTCTCTCGCTCCTGTGTGAACGTGTGAACATGGGGCGCTTCCCTCCTTGGTGTTCTCGACGTTTAATCCCATGTTGGCCAAACAAAATACATGTAGCTTACTGTAAATTTATACAGGAATAGATACCAAAACTGTTGATATAGTACATGCAGTAAGCTATGGATTTTCTGTTGACAGAAGATAAGTTTCTCACCTGTGCTCTTGACGAAATGTCCGAACTATTGATGCCAGCGTGTGCCTGCTTAGGTTATGCTGTACTCTCAGTCCAGCCTCCCTCAGTCTTAGTCCGTGGTTTATTACATGGTCCACAATTGTAGCATGAATTTCGTTACACAGATTTGGTTGTCTTCCTCTTCCTCTCCCTCTTCCTCTCCCTCTCCCTTGGCCTCTTCCTCCACCTTGTTCTCTCCAGATTCCCCCTCTCATCCGCACTCTCTATCTCTGGGAATTTTAGTCTTTCTTGTCTCCACTAGGTGGCGCTCTAAGTAACCAATAGTATTCCAAACGCGCCATACTCTTTGCTCTAAGAGGCTGCAGGTTTTTGGCATGATATCACATGGTTTCTCGGAACAGAGTGCAGTTCAGGACACGGGGAAATACCATCTCTTATTGCCTCTTGTGTGGTAACAACAAATGGCCAAGCCTGTACAGTGCAGGTTTTTTTCTCTATCATTATATTTTTTATATATTATTTATTTTTTGGTGTGAAGATTGTATTTTTAAACTTGCTCAACATAAGTTGAAGGATTTGTACATAAAGGTTAGAAAGAGTGCAAATTAGTTGCTATATCACACTGGGGAATGTTTAGCTCCATGTGGCTCTTGATAAAACTTTGTGCTATTTGAATACAAAAAGAAAGTTTTGAGTTTTATTTAGTACACTCTTAAAACTAAAGGTTCTTTATTGGTATCAATGGTTCCATAAAGAAGCTTTAACATCCATTGAACTTTTCATTTTAGAAAAGGTTCTTTATAAAAAGGTATTAATGCTTAATTAACATACATATTTTGTAGATTTTTTACTTCCAAGATGAGGGATTTGAAACTGGCTCAAGAGCTGCATTGTCACAAACATTTGCAGATGTGTTTGTAAATGTGTTTATAATTTACAGTTGTAAATTGCTGCAATAACTGTTTTGCAACTCTTATGTACTTGTTAATAATAGCTTGTGTCTCCAGCATAAGTCATTTGAAAGGAGACTTTAGTCAATTTATTTTAGCCACTGGTACTAAAAACGTTAGTTAAATATACATTATTTTCACTCCACCACAAAGTATCAATGACAACTCTTTCATAAAAACATCTGTTGTTGATATTTTATGTTTTTCTTCAAGAAGAGACATCTTTAGATACAATTCTTCCATAAGCACCTGATTTATACTCATTAGTCATTAACACACTTCCATACTTCCTACAAAATTATTCCACCACAAGTATCAGTGGCAACTCTTTCATAAAAAACATATCTGTTGCTGATATTTTATATTTTTCTTCAAGAAGAGACATCTATAGATACAATTCTTCCATAAACACATGATTAACACACTTCCATACTTAATGCTTAATCTGTTGTTTTACTGTTGCTCTTCCACACCTATCTCTGTTCTAGCTTATTCTTTTCTTCTTTGTTGGAACTTTTTATTGTAGCACTTCTTATGTTTCTGTCTTCTTTAAATTAATTGTTTATGCCTAATGTCATTTTGTAACTTTTTTTTGTCCAAACTCACTTATAAGCCTGGTGCAGCACTGCAATAATATGGAAAAGGAAGGGATACATGAAAAGTCAGTTCTGAGTACCACAAATATAGATACAAAATTTTATTTATTTTTTTGTACCTATAATTTATTTTAATATGGATTATACTGTTACCATATTGTATGTGATTGAGATTACCCAGAGCTAGTAACTATTCTAAAAACTGGCATTGTGAGCAAATAAACATAATCTCTAAATAAAGATACTTGATATATTGAAATGATTTACACTTCATATTTGAAATTGTATTGATTTATAGATCTGTGCTATTTTGAAATGTTTCTGTTTATTTGTACTGCAGCTGATACACTACATCTCACACACAACCAGTCCAAGCATGAGCTGAGCCATATAATGACTTCTTTGGATATAATGTCTTAATCATGACAGAAGAGATCTGTGGCTCATCTTAACTAACTATTCTTAATCACCAGATCATTACGGCACTCCTCAACTAGACCACAACTATTACATCTTTATGTGTTTGTGTGTATTCTCTCTCATTACTTTCAAAACATAATAGCCTTCCTGATTATTGACTCTGGCCTTAACTCTTGATACCTGTTTGTTTGATTCATCCAACACCTTAACCAAACAAACCAAGCTAGAATGCAAGTAAATGATAATTGTTTATAGTTTTACTAAATGACATTCACTGATATGAGACCATTGCTTTTTTAGGTTATTATAGTCCTAACATTGCTCATTAAGTTGTTTTAGTTTACCTTGTCAAAACAAATGATAAGGGTAGCCTACATTGTACAAGAATATTTAGTGGTGGCCATAACTATTAATTCTATTAAGTACATTTGCTTGCCTCGCAGGTCTCATTGTTGAATTTTAAAATAGGAGTTTGATATGATAAAGTCGTATGTGATATGTCCTTTGACTATAGGCTAATATGGTTTTACTTTCAGAATATAACACAATCTAAGCAATACAACACAGTGACTGATGACGATCCAATTGTTCTGAAAATCTATTGGCTGGGATTTGCAACCCTATTTAGTCGATCGCGCAGTCGTTTCACCAGATCACAGACTGGTAGTGGTGCGTGTTAGACACATTTTCAGCCTGTAATTTTTTTTTAACAGCCAAAATCAAACATGCGGACCGTGGTCCTTTTGCTCCTCGGAGTTCATCTAGCCTATGCTGGTGAGTAGATGGTTTTAATGTTGACTGTATTTAAATCTTCATTTTAGCTCCACTATGTAGCACTATAATTTTGAAGGTATTTTTTCTGCATCATTTGGATCACATTCTGCATTTTACAAATTAATGAAAAATATTTTTAAACGATTTTACTCTCAGTTGGCGTCTGAGCGATTAAAATATGTGATGCTCTGGAATGCTTGTGTTTGAGAATATTCCACAAGAGAACTAGAACGCGAACTCCATGAACGAATCTGAATAATTTATAAATTGTTTGATTTAATTGTTTGTTGTTTTACATTATGTTTTTAAAAGTCTTTAAATATGGATTATTTTATTTACATACCTTTTTTACTTCTTGAGTAGCCTGTGTCATGTGGTAACCTATAGCGGGTCAGTTTCATTTGTGACCTGAAAGAGATTTTTCTGCCCGGAGACTAACGACGCAAATGCTTGCTTAGTTCTTTTCTCTTTACTTGAATATTAATTATTGGTTATAATGGTTGTTTTCCATTTCATAACAAATGTATAATCAATGCATAAAAGAATTTATGTAGCCTATAGAAACTCAAAAGAACAAACTTATGGTGAAAGATCAAAAGCTTTTGAAAGGATTTGCAATTGAAGACATCGATTGTTGAATAGATTGTTGTTAATTTAATATGCTAAATTAACGAATCGAATAACATTTAAAACGATTACAGTTGTCACATTACATGTGTCTGGAACAGGTCTGGAATAACAATTTTTTTTCTACCTTTATTGACCACTAGATGGCTGTACAGGGTTACCCAGCTTATCTAATGCCATCAATGGGTTTTGAGTTACTCCATTTAGTTTGATGAATATACAATTTTCCTAGTAACAAAAACAAATCTATAATATATATTTTTCTTTTGGAAAAGTCATATTCATTTGAATGAAGTAAAACAGATGACACATTTGCTGTTAATTTTAGAAATAGAGACATCTCATACCAAAAGAAAGCTGAACAGGGACATTCAAAAACATGTGCAAAATAAACTCTCTTTCACAATTACAAAAACAGTAATTTAAATCAGTATCCAGATGAAAACGCTCTAATGTGTCTTTCACAGGATGTATTCTGGAAGCAATTTTAAATGACACTTATTTAGTTTTAATTGTTTCACAATACCGAATAAGAACTCCCCAAAAATGTTCCCACTCAAATGAAGGAAACTGGGTAATATGATGCCATAAAGAATCGCATGTGCAGGGTAAGATTTGTGAAAGTGTAGACTAGGCTACATAAGATTGCAAGCGTAAATTAAATTTGCATGTGCAAGAGAAGATTTGTAAAGGTGTAAATCGCCTTTCAGGTGTAAGAAAAAAAAAAATTGCAGCATTTTATTAAATTCGTAATTTTAATTAATGTATTGTGAAGCTGCAGCTTCATGCTAACGCAAAAGAAATTATGATCTGTATTCTTCTGACTTCCATTTCCGCGCTTAGTCCCACTCTTTTGGCACGTTTTTTTCGCACAAATACGGCCAAAAGCATTGCAGGCCTGTGAACAGCAATTTGCAAGAGAAAAGAACAGAGTCAGGAACTGCAAAACAGATTGATCACGTAAAACCAACCTTTGTGTAAAAAAAATAAACTGTTGCAAATGTCTAAATGACTTGTTGTGTGCACGGGGGAAAACAGTTTGTACAGTTGCGTCTTTCTTTTAGATGCGCTTACAGTTTTGGCACGATTCTCTCACTCATTGAGTTTTGCAAGCTGAAGAGGAGGGCGGGTCTACCTTCTTCATGTAGCCAATCAAATGAGCTTCTAGCTGACTAAAAGCTCTTATCTGATTGGTTTAATAAACACGCCAGTCGCCAGAACACATCTTTACCTTCATCAGGGCCTTGCTTGTACCCCCATAGAAAAATGAACTGGTGATCTACAGTGGCGGGTTGTGCATGGTATAATAGCTACAAACAGACACAGAGCACATCTTGATCCACAAATAAACCAGGAGTGTCCTTTTTGTAGACAAGAAGAAATTGTTTTTCATTTTATTTTTAAATTGTGAAAGATTGATCCCACTTTTTAATGCACTGGAAAGATGGTGTCACAGTCTGGGACAAGTGTTTACACCAGTGTTTTTTTTAATATATATATGGTCCTAAATATCAGTCTAACAAGAAAGAGAGTCATGTTTTATTTATTTTTTTATTTGGTCAAACAAAATTGGCAATATGGTTATGACGAAAAAGAAAACTGAATGGTGAAGAATCAAATAATGTAGTCATGATTTTAATTGGATTTTAATTAAATCTCGTGTAAAGATTGAGTTTGCATATTACAAATTAACTTAGAAATTAGAGATGTTTAAATTCAAGTGGGGTATTAATAATTGTCTTTGTGAGGTTACTGATGATGGTCTTCTAAACTTGTAGGTTTGAATTGATTTTTAAAAGATTGTAAGACTTGCATTTTGTGTGTGTTTTTGTCTATGATTAAATAGATTAATTATTGTAAATTGAAGGAGAACTTAAAAGTCAAAAAAGTTCCTCTGTACAAAAAACTGTACAAAGCCTTTAGATTCCATTATTGTTATTCATATTTTTCATTGCCTTCTTTGTTCTCCCTGAACAATGGTCACACTGAAAACAATGATTTCAAACAAATACAAATTTTCACTTAGCTACTAACATTAACAGGTGTTTACTGTGTGTATTGAGACTGTTCTACTGCAAGATGAATTAATTATAATTGACAAGCACTTTAAATTGTCTGCTATACCTCTGATTGAATTGAATATTTTTTTAAATAATTATTATAAATACATACTCAAAACAGAATATAATAATTTTTTTTATGTTTTAGCTCTAGGTAAATTTTATAGGTTCTTAATCTCAATATTTTGTGTATGTTTTTTTTCTTCACAGGAACTCATTCTATGAAATACATACTTACTGGAGTTTCAGAGGTTGACAGCTTCCCAGAGTACACATCAGTTGGTATGGTGGACAACATTCCATTTGTGTACTTTGACAGTAACATCAAGAGGATGATCCCCAAGACACAGTGGATCAAGGAGAATGAAGGAGCAGATTACTGGAACAGGGAAAGCCAGAGAGAGAGTGGCTTCATTCCAACCTTCAAAGCCAATATACAGATTCTAAAAGAGCGTTTCAACCAGACAGCAGGTAGCACATACTCACAGGCACACAAACACAAAAAATCCAATTGTAAAGTAAAGTTTCAAAGAATTGCACTGTCTTGATGCTCAAACTATCGGAATCGGCAAGAAAGAGGAAAGCTCTGCATGTGATCCTGAACACGTCTCTGTCAGGTCTTGCCTTTTATGTCAAGAAACAAAAACTTGCACAACACGTTGAGAAACAACACTACAAAAAATTACATTGATGCATGACAGACAACTACAGAACAGACAAAATACAACACAATAGCTTTATTCCAAAATCTTGTGAGCTGCTTAAGGTAAGCAGCATTTTAAGGCATTATAGCTGTGACTTTTCCAAAAGATAAGTGGTAATTAGGTTGTGTAATTAATTATACTTTCCCTTGCATATTTCCTTTAATTTTCCTTCAAGCAGCAAGGCGGTTCACCCTCATATGTTGTGTTTAGGGCTACAACTAACGATAATTTTGATAATCGATTAGTTGGCCGATTATTTCTTGGATTAATCAGATAAAAACCTCATATTTTCATTTATTCATTTTATTGACAAAACACTATTACACATACTGCCCAGTGCGGTCCAAACAAATGTGCCAACTGAATGCTATGAAAACATATATGTGACCCTGCCTGTGAAAACCCAGCTAAAGTCATTTTTTGTGATTCAATGTTTTCTACATAAAATCATCCTACACAATGTAAAGAACATTCTGTGAAAGTATAACCTTGATATCTTTAATATTGACTGAGTAAGGCCATGTCAAAGATTTGCTAAAATTCGGGCTCAGAAAATCATATTTTTGAGAAATTCCAATTTAAAAATAGGTTATTTGTTAAAACTGCAACACATCTGATCCATAGTTATCCTGCATATGTGCCATATAACACTTTAAAGCTGAGATTCTCCCCTTTTTATTGATATATGACACATCAGTGGAAAAAATCTCAAAGTTTTGTAAAACAGGTCTATTTATTATGATGTGCATGTCCAAAAAGCTAAAAGCATAAAAACATTGAAACGAATGGGGGTGCCACAAGAGCTTGATCATAGCAACAATTACCATGTCAATTCAGTGGAATGATTTGTATAACTTTATTAGTAAAATGTAATATCAGTGAAAAAAATGTCAATAATATATCAATTAAATAACATAACATTTCTCATTCGCTGAAATGATCATTCTCTTACTGGCCCACGGTGTAACATTGAGTAAATCTGGAGTAAGTAAGTAAGTAAGTAAGTAAGTAAGTAAGTAAGTAAATAAATAAATAAATAAATAAATACAATTTCAAGGGATATTTTACCCAAAAACTACAATTCTGTCATCATTTACTCACTCTGATGTTGTTCCAAACCTGTATGAGTTTCTTTCTTCTGCTGAACACAAAATAAGATATCCTATAGCTGCAGCTTTCCGTTCCTGCTCATACTTCGGTGTCGCCGTGTCAGATGTCAAAACCATTCAGCAAATAACACGTAGCAGGCCAAAAATGTCCTTAAAATAAGTTTAATAGTATTGGCAGAATCCTGAGCTACAAAACAAATAAGCAGTTCTTAAAATATTGGTTATGACAAGAAAAAATCAACACAGACATCTAAACCCGGCTTAAATATCTTTTTTTTTTTCGTTGTGTTGACCTGATTACCGCTCGCGGATTGATATTAAAGTCTGTTTTTACCCTTTCTAATAGAAAAGACACAGAAACGAAGTTCCTGAACCGAATGATATAAGAATCAGCATGTGCCAGTGTTGTTGCGCAAAATAAACCCAGAGACGATTGAAATCAATGTTTAGGAAGCCCACGTTTTGTTTTTTTCAAAAGTATAACGTAGTGTCAATAATATCATTAATTTCAGTATTTATCATGTTATAAATGAAAATGTAAGTATTTCATCTCAAAACCACTGGTATAATCTATCATTTGCAGCAATAAACACACATAGCCAATTTTTGTCATTTTTATGGCTATGACTACTTTGACGCTCGTTAACTCATAATTCGATTCTGCGACTTTAGCCGGGGTTTCACAGGTGGCAAACATCATTTGTCAATCACAGTGTTGATTTTCCATTGGATTCTATTGTTTTTATATTGAGTTAATGATATTTTCTATAGCCTACCCTTAAAACCTAAACTTATAGGTTTAGTTACCCAAAATTGAGTTTTTTTCATCAATTACTTTGTTCCAGAAGAATATTTACGCTGCTTTATAAGATAACCATCTTTTGGCCAAATTCTAAGGCAGAATCACATGCGTCTTTCACAGAGAACACAATCCCATAATGCATTGCAAAATCCTCAGTGAAACAATCCACATAGTTCTGAAAATTATAAAACAAAATAGTTTCATAGAATTAAAAACGGATTATTTTACACAATATTTGTGTATGCATATTTATGTTTATTAGAGTATCACATTCGGCAATATGCTAACGACAAACTGAATGGATTGTGAGTTTCCACAGTTGAGCAGTGCTATATTTATGATGCGTGTGGTTTCTGTCTATGTGTAGCGCATCCGAACCAGTCGCTTATGAGTTTCCGTTTCATTCAGGATGCTGTCTATGTAGACTGAGATTCAGCTCACTGTGTTTTAGATCAGAGTCCAGACGGACCCTACAGCGAATCAGAGCAGGACAGTTGAGCAGCAGGACTGGTCTCACTTATATGTGGTGTTTTAGATGCTGTTACTGATAATCCCCACCAGAACTATTAACTACCTTAACCAGCAGGACCAGCAACTAGACCAGCGCTAACCTACAGAAACAAGCCAGATCCAGCGTCTGAACTCATGCAGGTCTGAGCGGCTCTCAACAGGGTTTCACTGTATCTGAGTGCAGGAGAATGAGAGACAGAGACACAGCAGAACCTCAGAAGAGAGACAGAACAGAGCAGAACTTAGAGCAGTGAGACGGCTCCCGAAAGACAGACGCGGAGAGACAGACAGCCGTCAGATTCACAGGAGATCAACAGGTGACAGTGTCGTAATTAATGACAAACTGTCGTGATGTTTGAATGGCATTTAGTTCAGAGGTCACGTGAGACTCCACAGGTCCCCATTGCGTGTGCAGGGTTCAGACGCCACTGTTCCCACGGCGATAAGGGCCGAAACAAAACACTGATGCCAAAGACTAGATATATAAAGACGGTGCGCTCGTATTACTACGATCGGGAGAAAGTGCAAAGCGCAATATGGCGGAATAAGTCCCGCCTTCTAAGTAAAAGAGCCAATCGCCAATTGGTGAAGTCATGACGTCACTGCAGCTGCCGTTAGAAGCTCCGGTTGCTATAGAAACAGTCAGTGTTCTGAGACGAACGCTTACGACTGCGCATCGGCTGATCCAGCCTGGAAAATGCAGTTTTTGTCATGATTTGAGCGTTTAGAAACAAAATTTAGGAGACAGTTGTTGTCAGATTTCATTGGTGATTTAAAATATGAAGTTTAATCGTAAGCTTGGCGAACAGCTTTGGAGAATTTGATGTTCCCCCGTGTAAAGAGAGAGGAGCTGCACTCGCGGGACTGAAACCGCTGCTCGAGAGGCGTCTGAAAGATGGCCGCCGGTGGAATGACTCGCTGAAAGAGACTTCGCTGATGCAGAACACTGAACTGCTACAACAGCACAACATGTTTCCATAGTTACTGTACGTTCATCAGCTGACCCTCTGTAAATATCTGTAAAAAATGACTTTTATAAGAGATCGGGGGTGCGATGTTCCCCTCAGGGGCGAAAGAGTGGCCGGAAAAATCCCATGCGCTTTGCATTGCGAAAAACTTTGACGGGTCATAGCTCTGAGCGAGGATTTCGCAGAAACGTGCGGTTTACCACAGTTGAAGAGGCTGGCAGGCTCTGTAAGAACATACCTCACAATGGGGTAAAAGTTGCACCCCTGGGGCGCAAGAGCTGCCCAAAGTTGCCCCATAGACATACTATGGCGAAGGATGGCCCATGAAACGCATGCGTGTTTTTCCTACTATGGTAAATTGCATAGGGATTTTGTATTGAACATAACTTTGGGATCACAGTGTCATAGAGACAAGGGGGCAGGCTCATTTTACTCAGATGACCAATCAGTCTCTCAGGATTATTGTGAAGCTATCAAGCCACGCCCTAGCAACCATTTAGAGCACCATAGCAACAAGTTCCATAGACTTCCATTGAAAGAGATCAGAGGGATATCTTTGGATAGAAGTGTCATAGAAACATGAGGGTGGTCTCGTTTGATTTGGGGTAGCAAACAGCCAATCATGAATCACCTCAACACCTCCTAGCTCCGCCCTAGCAACCATTGTCGAGCACCTTAGTAACCAAAATCCAAAGAGGTATATCTTGTATTCTGAATGTCACAGAGGCATGGGAGTTGGTTTATATCATTCATACTGACAAGCAGCCTTTGGAGTTTCATCATTGGCAGCTCCCAAGCAACTCCATAGCAACCAAACAGAGTACCCTAGCAACCGTTTAGCAAGACCTATATCTCTGCATCAGAACATCGTATAGAGATGGGGATTGGCTCTTTTGACTAAATCATGGTAAATCATTCTAGAACGTGGTAAATTGTGGTAAATCATTCTAGAAACATGGTAAATCATACTACAATGTGGTAAATCGTGGTAAATCATACTATAACGTGGTAAATCATACTAGAATGTGGTATATCATAGTAAATCATACTAGAACAGAGTAAATCACGGTAAATCATCCTAGAACATGGTAAATCATGGTAAACTATGGTAAATCATAGTAAACTATGGTAAATCATGGTAAACTATGGTAAATCATAGTAAACTATGGTAAATCATGCTAGAATCATAGTAAATCATGCAACATGGTAAATCGTGGTAAACTATAGTAAATCAAGGTAACTATAGTAAATCATGGTAAACTGGTAAATCGTGGTAAACCATGCTATCAACGTGGTAAATCGTGTTAGCATCATGCTAGCAAAATGCTAATCATGTTAGCATTATGCTAGCAAAATGCTAATTGTGTTAACATCATGCTAATCATGCTAGCATCTTGCTCAAAACATATTAGCAACATGCTAATAATGCTAGCAACATGCTAATCATGTTAACATCATGTTAGTAACATGCTAATAATGTTAGCATGATGCTAAAAAAATGCTAGCATCATGTTAGCAAAATGTTAATCATGATGCTAAAACATGCTAGCATCATGTTAGCAAAATGCTAATCATGCTAGCATGATGATAGCAACATGCTAATCATGTTAGCAGAAAGCTAACAACATGCTGATTGTGTTAGCATCTTCCTAAAAACATGTTAACCGAGTGCCAAGTTTTGCCACTGCAAGCACCACTCACATTTTCTTCAGGATTTTATTCCATATTATTATTCCATCCTGAAACTCTTAATGATTGTGATCAATGTTTCCTGTTGTTTTTGTTCTTGCTGAGCAAAACTAGTTTCTAAAATTCTTTTGAGCAGAAACCACAACAAACCAATTTAACACAAATGAATTAATAAAATATAAATGAATAATAACTGATTATACTTATTTATACAATTATTTTGATAAAAATACTTAAATACAAATGATTGTATAAAATGTAATTAATAGATTAATTAATATAGAGGCCGTTAAGTTATTTTTGTGTTGCTTTCTTGAAAAGAAAAATGAAAAACTCAAGTACTGTTCTAGTACGCATCATTATTTCATGATTGTATTTACACACACAGTTTCTCACATCTTCATTTTAATACTGTGGATGGACTCCAGATGAAACGCTGTTCATTCATTTATCTGTGATTCAAGAAATCTCTCGCTTTTTCTCTCACTTCACTCTTAAACCGTGCAAAGAGTCTTAATAAGTATGATATCTTATTTAAAATTATTATTTTATTGACTATATGTTTTCTTACTGATTAGACTAACGGTTTTCCAACAGCAGATTATAAAACTAATATAAAACAACAATTCAGATTAATAATTTAGAAATGATCAGTCAGTGCTTGTCACCACGTCACTCATTAATGTCATTTTTCGTCTGATATAGGTTGCTTTCTGGTGTGTATCATAAGCTAGTGTATAAACTGCCAGTGTGACTTCAGATATTTTAATATTACATATACTTCCTAACTGATTTAGCACCAAAGTCTCCTCCCTGGATATTTATAAAACTATGGTGAGTTTTGACTTTTCCCCCCTTCTGTTGCTCTGTCTCTTGTTTAGGTGTGCACACATACCAGGAAATGTACGGCTGTGAATGGGATGATGAGACTGCAGAAATAAATGGGTTTGATGAAGATGGATTCAATGGAGAGGACTTTACTACTCTGAATTATAAGGAGATGAGATATATTTCCCCAGTGTCACAGGGATTCCCAACCACAGAGAAGTGGAACAGGGATGGAACCCTGCAACATAGAAAACAGTACCTGAGCACTTTGTGTGTTGAGTGGCTAAAGAAGTATCTGGAGTATGGAAAGAGCAGCCTGGAGAAAAAAGGTTCATAATTTATCCAGTATATTTCTTGTTCTGAAACAGAAAATTGTCATTCACAACAACTCACAACTCACTTTCACTCATAAATATTGAGTAATTTTATGTAATTTCATTACAGATGCAAACAGATTTTTAAATGAATGTTTCCATTTTTTTAAAGAGGATAGATATGATAGAATTTGTCAGTTACTATTTTGCAATTGCAGTTGCATCTCTGTATTATTGTGCAGCAGTGTTAAATGTGAGCTATTTTATGTACACATTCTTCTGAGGTCTTTTGATGTCCATATTATGCCCTCAGCCACAGCTGTCCTCTTTAGACTCCACACTTTGATGATATAGACAATTAGGTTGGATATTCCACTATCAAGTCTGATGAATGTGTGCATCAAGAATGAATCGTGACCACAAAGAGTACACTTGTGTTGGTGTCCTTTTGAATCATAACATTACAGAGGAGATACCCTCTTGTGTTGTGAATCTCATGAACATGCAAGAAAAGGCATGAGACAAGAAGTCCTCAGTGAGGTCACTATTTAGGGTAGGGACTGAGAGAGATAGATGTGATAACTATGCAAATACATAATTCTAATCTTTTGATCTAGTCCCACTTTAAACTCTTTCAAAACACTTTTATCAGTATTTCTTTCTGTCACTCAAGTTACTCATATTTTCTAATTTCTTTGTTCCAGGCACATGCACAAAAAAAGATCAAACAATAGAAAAATTAAAATGCTTCTTTCTCTTTTCAGTCTCTCCTGAGGTGTCTCTGCTGCAGAAGTCTTCCTCTTCTCCAGTGACGTGTCATGCTACAGGTTTTTACCCCAGTGGAGTAACAATCTCCTGGATGAAAAATGGAGAAGAGCATCATGAGGATGTGGATCTTGGTGAACTTCTTCCCAACGAGGACGGAACCTTCCAGAGGACGAGCACCATCACAGTTAAACCTGATGAGTGGAAGAACAACAAGTTCAGCTGTGTGGTGGAACATCAGGGCAAGAGTGTGACCGCAAATGATATCAAGTCTAACGAAAGTAAGATTATACAAGTAAAATGCTAAATTATCAAATATTTATGAAAATCATTATTTTATTTTCTCAGATGAACTATATAATGTTCTGATACATTTTTCTTAGGTGGTTGCATAGACAATAGGTGGAATTCACAGAATTTACAGTCATTTTTATGTGTAGGGTGAACTAGTTGAAGCAGGCACAGTCAATGTCAAAACTCAAAATAGCCTCAAATATTTAAGTCATTACAGATTGCACTTTATTTGCAAAACTTTGTGCAATTTACCTGGTGCAATTTACATCATGCTAATACTGCTCAGTCAAAAGGGTAAATTAATGTTTATGTAAAAGCGATGTTGGTGTACATTTTCTAGAGACCATGAGGGAAATAAATCAGCCGATAATGAAATGATAACCGGGTATTTATCTAGATGTGTGGTGTAGTAATGTGCAGTTTTGACATTTTAAGAGATTATTCAGGTGTCTGAATCTTTTGCTGTACAGTAAAATCAGAGTATGCCAGGTCGTGGTGGTCACACATACATTTTGTGTGTATGTTTGTGACATTGCCTGATTTTCATAATTAATTTAGTGAATTATAGAACAGGACAGTGTGTGCAAATAAAAAGTGCTTTCAGTGGACGCACTATATTTTTAGTGAATTCCACCTAAGAGTGTATATGGGTTTTGACCAAAAGAAAATCTGAAAGATGTATAATAGTTAAAGGTTTTCAAACAATTAATAATAAAATAGGCTAAAATTAACACTCTTAATCATGTTGAAAGCTTCTTTATAGTTCATTTTTCTGTCTGTTTGAATCCCCAATGTAGATTCAGTGATGTACCATTGCAATTTCCTTAGATTATTGTAAAACATTAAAACAAATAACAACAAAAGACTGACACACTGTACATCACAAATGCGTAGAGATTTAGTCTTGACCATTGATTGTGGGTAACGGGTGATGTTTATAAGCATGTGTGTGATTTTTAATTCGTAAAAAGAAAAGAGAAAAAAAATTAACTCAATTATTGTAAATAGTTATTTACTGTTTTTGTATTTTCGGTCCCACTTTATATTAAATGGCTTTATGTACTTACATTAAAATTAATAATTTGATACAAGGGACTTATTGTGTACATACATGTTTTTCCATGAACTTATATTTTGGAAATATCTGCATGTTATTACAGCTGTAATTAATTTATGTAATTACGTTTTTAATTACACTGTTGACACTTCACTTACACCTTAACCCTACCGATACCACCACACCTGTCCCTAACCTTACCGGTATCACACCTCAATAGGAGCAATAGTGTTTTACAATACAACATGAACACAATAAGTACATTGCACTTATTTTTACATTGTACTTAAAGTCACTTAATATAAAGTGGGACTGTATTTTCATTTATTTTTTATATCCTATGTAATATTTAGACCTGTATTGTTCTCATTTGCTTGCATGTGGTAAATATTCTATCCACTGTACTGCAAATATCAAAATCAAAAATGCTGTTTGTCTCCCAGAATTTTCTACTAGTAGTAGTTAATAAAATTATGTACAGGCTCTTTTGAGTAGGCTAATCTAATGTTTTCCTCTGATTGCACAGAAACACTTGTTCCCATTGGCATCATTGTTGGAGCTGTTGCTGCTGTCATCCTATTGATTGTCATTGTTGTCGCTGGGTATAAGTTGTATCAGAAGAAAAAAGGTGACCACTTAAGATGTCAAAAGAAAAGATGTAATATGTATATATGTTTGCAACAGTATGTTCCATTTAGGCTGTAAATGGCTCTCTTTCATTGGATTTTTACTTACAATTCTTGTCTTTGGTTGTTTTTCAGGCTTCAAACCTGTCAATGGTAAGTTCCTCATATGTGCATGTATCAAGAGGAGCTTTAACATTGGGAATGATGTCATTAAAATGGTATCTTAATATATCTAAATGTGTAATGTATTGCTTTGGTAAGACAAAATGAAAACAGATGTTTCATCCCCTTCTCTCTAATTTAGAAATAATAAATTTTAACATGATATAAATACAAAGATGACTTCTGTACTAATCAGGACAGATTTGTTGTAATATTGTTATTTATTTTAGGTTCTGATGATGGGTCCAACAGCTCAGCTCATACAGTTCCACAAGCATAAAGATGCAAGTCTGTTATTATCATTAATCATCAATCATCAGTACAACTGTCTCAGTCATGTAAAATAAATGAAATCAATTTTTTTTTTTTTTTAGGAGACCAGACAACTGCGAGATAAGAAGTTGAAAAAAAAGCTTGTTCTGGTGTCCGTGCTTGTCCACTCACTCACGATCATAGATTTATGTGATGGGATTGATCTGGCTCATGGTTCTACATTATTACACCTATACAGTAAAAAAAAATGTTCACACTTTCTGTTCATCTTTTTTCAATATTTTTTTTCATTTCATGCTAATTTTAAGATCCAGAAATATGACATAAATCACAGAATTTAAATTTTAACCTAAATGAAACATCAAAATTGCTCTTTAGCAATAAAGAAGAAAACAGATATATAAATTATTGATTTGCAAGATTGATTGAGTAAAATGTAGGATTTGTGAAGTATACAACAGTCTATCGCTCAGTCTAAGATCAATCCAAATGTTTGTTTTTTAAATAAAAATTTCTGTGAAAAAAATAAAGACATTAAATTAGGATAAGGCTGCTGGCAAGTAATTGAAAAGTATCAAATTGTTTATTTAAATTTAAATTGTTTATTTGCAACATTTACAATTTTAATAAACTTTATAATAGTCTATATTGGATCATTTTGAAAATTAGGCTTTTTCATTAATTATATTAAACTGTCAACATGTGGGCTTCTTATTTTTTTCCTTGGGATTAAGTTTTTTTTTCTGTTTGTATAATTAATTATTTTGTTTTAAATGATAAGTAATAACTTGTTTAGACTATAAGCTGTACAACACAATAATTAATTCTTGTCAAGTTAAAGATGCTGTTCTATTAAAACATTTTCATTAATATTTGAAGAGTATAATTAAAATATTTTCCTTTATTTGAGGTTACTGAAACTAAAAAGATGCTTTTTATATTGGTTGCCTGAAGTTGTAATGTTGTTTTGATTAAAAAATAAAGGGACCTCACACAAAGGAGCAAGTGATGCATGTCTGTCTTTCACTCTTACTAAAATAGCAGAATTGTGTTCCCCACACAGGGTTAAGTTTTATAGATATATAATGATGATGACATGAAAGTAAATAATGACAACATTAACATCTTTGGGTAAAATAAAAAATCATTTTAATAATAGATTAGGATTGAACAGATTACGATAGATAGAACAGATTATGATAGAAAGACAGATGATAGATAAGAAAGATAGATGCCAGAGAGGTCACATAGATAAATATATGACAGATAAGAAAGATGACAGATGAAAAAGACAAATACTGTCTAGCTAGGTGATATACTATATAGATGAGATATATAGATGACAAAGATAGATATTAGATAGATAGATGGATAGATAAAAGAAAGAAAGAAAAGACATCCGGCCCGGGGTTATCAGAGAAAAAGTCGAGTGCAGTCGAGTTTACATTGTGTTTAAACCGCAAAACAAATCCTCTCTTCTTGCCATTTTCGCACTCTTGCAAACTGGATAGGCTGGCTGGGATGACAAGGAGCTCTGTCTTAGTTCTAAAAATTGGAAGTCTAGAGGAAAAATGGTTACATAGAGTGAATATACAAAACTTTATTCTTGCTCTTGTCCAGTTGAGAACAGAGCCGTTCACAGTGTGGTGGTGGTTTAAAATGGTCTTGTTTGGGAAGACCAAGATGTCAAAATTGTTTCTCTCTCTAAATAAATATGTATAGATGACAACAGTGACTGTGGTAGTTCCAGCTATCACAGAACATACATTTAGTCCGCAAGATAGAAATATAATTACAGGTTCAGTCATTTAAAATTTTTAAGAAGGGGAGATGCACTGTAAAAAGTGTGAATGTGAAAACATCAAATAACTATTTTTACCTGATTCCATGAAATTGCATGAAATAAAATTTGACTCCAAAAGCCATGAGAACTATTTTCTATTAACAATAATGTTTAGTAATTTATGTAAATTAATTTACATAATGTAAATTATGTAAAGTGTGTGATTAGTAGGACTTGCCAGTCACATTCCTACATTTATTTAAACCATAATTCATTGATACATCTCACCCAAACATTTCTGTTCACGCAGAGACTGAAACTTCCATCAGCTGCTTTTATTTAGTGATCAAATAAAGCAAATGTGATTTGACCTGCTATTCACTCAATTCTACCTAGCAACTAATGGTCCTTGGTAAAACTATTGGCCAATCATTAGCTAGCATGACACATTCTTCATTTTCAGAATTTCATTCATTGGAATATAAGAATAATGCTTGATTTAAGGCTTCAACTAAAAAAACTTACATGCATAACTACCATATTGTTCCATGGTTACTGAGCTTCCATAATTCTGTATTATAATGATGATGCATGGGCTTAAATCACATAGTTATGTTTTTAATGGACACTGTATTATTGTCATATTTAGACACATTTATCTGAAAATTTAAGTGTGAACTGTGTGAACAAATGTAATGATATTCTATATGTGTATGCCTCACATAAGTGACATTTTTTATAATGATATATCAACACTGATTAACCAAACCATTAGACCAACATCTATCATGCTGATTAACCCCAAAGTAAATTTAATCTTGTAAAACTAAATCATAAACACTCCTATAAGGCAGGTATTTATAGCATATTTTTAGCCGTAGCTGTTTGTGCTCACATTTGAAATTAGAAATGAATGAAAAGCAACTGCAAGTTGTATTACAAGCATGACTGATATAAGTACCAGTGCTGACCTTCATCACATTATTTGATTGACAGATTCTAAGGCAAAAGACCTTTTAAAATAAAACACAATTTGTAAAATAAAATCTATAAATGGTATAATTAATTAATTCTATAATTAAAAAATGTATCTACATTTTTAAATTGAAAAGAAAATGTCCTTTCACTATCTTTGTATTATTATTATTTTCAAAAATGCTGTATTGCACTAAATTTCCCTACACTTTGTTTAACCCTTGTTAATGTTGCTACTAAGCACGATTCTTTTAAAAAAAGGGCTATATGTGTCCTGCAAAATAAGCCGATTAAGATAATTTATTTGCTAAAAAGGGTAAGTTAAAGTATAGACAATACAATTCAAAAATATTACAAAAAATGCACCAAAAGTGTTTTTTGATTTGAGAAGAGTTTAATTGTGTCAGATATTATAATCAGTGAGTTTTGCACGAGTGAGAGATCATATGTGATCAGAACATTCCCTTCTTATAGTGGTGGATTAACTCGGACACGTCCTCCTTACACACCTTGATCCAGCCGTCCTCCTGCATGTGGTAAACTAGAAGAGAAAACATGTGAAAACTTAATCTCTTAAACACAGAGCACATAGAAAATAATAATGTTCGACAGAAACACAAAACTATTTTAGAGGACAAATGACAGATTGCTCCCAGCTTTAGGCTGAAACAAAATGGCACATTACTGCAGGTAAATATGTTGTACCACCAAATGTATTTACTGTTAATGAAGTTTCAGTTTTATTTCAGCCATTTCGTAATACATTACAGGTACTTACGGTTGACCACACCACCAGAGTAAGCGTCTCTGTGTGTAGCGTGAGCGATACCACGCCGACCCAGCTCATACGCCTCCTCCACAGTCATATCCTCACGATAACCACTGTCCACGACTCCATACGCATAACTGTTCCCACAGCCAGTGGAAAACATCCGGCCAGAGAGACGTGTGCCATTGTCATCCACATAGTACAGGCCTGGACCCTGATGTGAGGAAAAACATCATATGAACGTAACTGGAGATTATGTGTGTATATAATTGTTACACATGAGATCTTACCAAGAACTTTACAATAATATGATTTATTGTATTTTATTGTATTATTAGGGCCCAAGCCCTGAAAGGGCGAAGGCCCTATTGTTTTCGGTAGAATTATTTATTATTATTCTTATTCTTATTTTTCTGTCAACCTTTCGGGCACTTTTGAGACCCTTAACGTGCTCGAAAACTCTTGAAACTTTGCACACGGGTCAGAACCCGCGGCCATCAGGGCCGGGCTGAAGCTGGTACCCGGGCGTGGCAGGGGGGCTCGACAGCGCCCCCTTGAACGGGGTCCGAAAACTTGGTCCATAAATCAGACATGCTTGCATGTAATAATATGAAACTCGGTACACATATAGATCTCATCGGGCCGAACAACTTTCGTACTTTTACTTTTTACGCCAGCCCAACAGGAAGTCGGCTATTATGGGTTGTTTGGAAACGCATGCTGTGGAATTTAATGTACTCCTCCTAGGGAATTCATCCATTCGCCTCCAAACTCAGTCAGCATGAAGTCAAGACATTGAGGATGCTAAATTGCGGACAGATTTTTGATATCTCGAACGGTTTGGCCGTGGCGAGGACACGAATTGATGGCGAATAATGGAAACAGGAAGTGTGTTATAACTTCTGCATACATTAACTGATCTTGATTAAACTTCAGCAGTGTGTTCGTTGTAAGAGGCCGATCACATGGATGTGACTATTGTGAGTCAAAGTTATAGCGCCACCAACTGGCAGCAGGAAGTGTGTCCCTTTCAAAATGCTTTGAAATCACCCTCTTATTTTTACCCGATTTTCTTCAAAGTTTATGTGTATAATGTAAACACACGGCAGATGTAGACCTGTGAAAGGATTTTTGATATCTTTAATACTGTTGCCATGGCAACGCTTCAAACTTTAATATTCTTTTTTTATGCTTTTGAGACTCTTAACATACTTGAAATTGGATGAAACTCGACAGACACATCACATTTATTAGCCCGTAGACATGTGCAAAGTTTCAGAAACGGGCGTGGTGAGGGGCTCAGTAGCGCCACCTTTAGTCATAAGTGGGGGGGTTAGTTTTATCAACAACAACAAAACTTGGTATGTGTATTGTTCTCATCAAGACGGACAACTTTCTAATTTACATTAACGATCTCCGACCAACAGGAAGAGAGATATTTTGGTTTGAATGTGGATTTTCTGAAGAATTTTCTCTCCCTCTCTCTGTGTCTCTGTGTGTGTGAGGGGAGGGGGGATTTGACTATTGCTTTTATATTGTTAATCAAGGTTTCAGGGGCTTTTGGGGTCTTTAACGTGCTCAAAAACTCTTGAAACTTTACATACAAGTCGGAACCCCCTGCCATCAGGGACGGGGTGAAGCTGGTACCCGTGCGTGGCAGGGGGGCTCAACAGCGCCCCCTTGAACGGGGTCCCAAAACTTGGTCCATAGATCAAACACGCTTGCATGAATTAATATGAAACTCGGTACACATATAGATATCATCGGGCCGAATAACTTTCCCCTGGTCAAGTTTTACGCCAGCCCAACAGGAAGTCGGCTATTATGGGTTGTTTGGAAAACGCTTGCTGTGGAATGCGAAGTACTCCTCCTAGAGAATTCATCCAATCCCCACCAAACTCAGTGTGCATGAAGTCAAGACATTGAGGATTCTAAATTGCGGACGGATTTTTGATATCTTGAACGGTTTGGCCGTGGCGAGGAAACGAATTTATGGCGAGAAAAGAGAAACACGAAGTGGAATAACTTCTGCATACATTAACTGATCTTGATGAAACTTCAGCAGTGTGTTCGTGGTAAGAGGCCGATCAGATGGATGTAACTATTGTGAGTCAAAGTTATAGCGCCACCAACTGGCAGCAGGAAGTGTGTCACTTTCAACATGCTTTTGACAAAAGTGGGCGGGTTAGTTTTAACTACAGTAAAAAAAAAAAAGTTTGTATATTGTACTCATTAAGCCGGACAACTTTCTAATTTACATTCATTAGCTCCGGCCATCAGGAAGTCAGATATTTTGGTTTGAATGTGGATTTCTTTGCAAAATCAGCCTCTGAATTTTTACCCAGTCCTGCTAAGTGGTTTATTTTATTCACACCAAACTTTTTTAACATGATGAAAATACATTAAAGATGCTAAATTGTGAACGGATATTGAATATCTCAAACGGTTTTGATATGGCGAGGGATTAAAGTAATGTCAAAAAAGGAATCAGAAAACATCTCATATCTTCTACAAATGTAATTATACACCGTTTATTTTTATATAAAATTATACAAATATTAGAACTAAACCCATTTTATTCTGTTTTTGCAATTCAAGAAGTATAAAAAAAGTTAAAAACAGGCTATTTAGTGCTATTTGGTTCAACAAAAAAGCAAACATAGGGCTATTCTGCCCTCTTGTGTCCAAAAGGATATACAAATAGTATATTAAACTTTTTACTAGGTAGGCCTTTATTGTATTTAAATATAAATTTATTAGGTATATGACTGTGAGGATATTTTCCCATCGGTTAATCGACGTGTGACACGAGCGGGTGCTTTTAAATCGCTAATTTAAAAGTGAAAGTAAAATTCGGACGTCCGCACGGACATTGATAATGGTGCACACACGTTGGAAAGAATGATACTTTTAAACATAACACTAAACCGCCATTAGGTGTCGCCAGGCGACCGTCTTAATGAGCGAGTCATTGATTCATTCGTTCAAACGATTCGTTCGAATGACTGAGTCATTCATGATTGAGACAGATGTTTATGGATTGATCATTGAATCTTTGAGTCAACCGATTCGTTCAAAATGCTGAATCATTCAGTAATGAGAAAACAAGTTGCCGTGAGATGCGCGACGATTCTGCTGTGATCTTTGTTTAACTACTTTTGTTACTGAAACAGAACAAAAACAGTCAATATTGCATCTAAAATGTAAGTGACTTAATTATAACTGTTTATTAACCTGTTGTATGAAATCAATGTCACAGTTTCAATTGTGATTGTATTCAGGAAACGGTAGCCTACTCGTCAAGTGAGGTTGCTTAACTCCATCATAGGTTATAAAATATATAAAAACTCCATATTTGTAATTTTTATAGTCAGTATGTTGTTATCTGGGTTTCTTTTTTGTGTGCTGCGCTCATTTGTTTACGTTTCTCCTGGAGAAGCTGCACGAGCCTCAGCAGCGCAACCTTGTTACCATTGATCAGTAATACATTTATTAACAACTGTTGATTGCAACTTAAAATGAATGTTATAAAATTAGAATAATCTCTCGTTTTAGTGATTCCCAAGTTATTTTTTGTCATTGACGTTCAAATCAGGCTACTCTGGTCGGGCAAGCCAAATTCTCTTTCAGGTAGGCCTATTGTATATATATAAATATATTAGTGATGTCGGTTAATCGACGTGTGACACCGCCGGGGGCTTTTAAATCGCTAACTTAAAGTAAAATACAGATGTCTGCACAGACTTTAATAATGGTGCTGAGTAGAGCGAGCATTTTCAATGAATTCCTATGGAAGTAGGAATTAACTAAAAAACGTTCGCTCTGTTCTGCTCGTTCCTCGCCGTGGGCGCTCACAGTTATGAATGCCTGTTTAGCCAAGAGCTTTTAGTTTAATTTTAAAATGAACGCCATTTCGGGGGGTGGATTGCTTGAATTTATTTTACAAAAGAACAATGTTGTGTTTTATTGCGAGTGTATATAAATATAAGTAAACACTTTGCAGTTTGAATGATGTCCTGTATGAACAAAATTATGTGCCAATTATGTTTTTATGTGTCTACTGTTAAATCACACACACATTCCAGCATTGCAAACTTGACATCGCAGCCTGTTCATTATAGCCTTAATAAAATATAATAAAATAGTAAACCTAACATATACACACTGCTCTGTTTAAATAGTCAGTAGTACAGTTCGTACATTCACAGTAAGCACTGCTCCACTGTGATTTTTCCAAGCACATTTTTGCGCGTGTGAAGAGGATGATTTTTTCCGTCGATATTGGAACACGAGTGAAGTACAAAGCCTATAATAAAGAATAGTTTAGCATCCAAATACATCACAACTGTTGAAACGTTTTGATTCTAATGAAAGGGTTACGTGAGCCCAACACTTACTTTCGTTTTTATTTTTACATTAAATTTAAAGGATTTGTTGTGGAATATTTTGAGTGTATCATAAAATCAGAATAAGGTAAGACAAGTAAAATTTCCCGTCTTTATTATATATATATATATATATATATGTATATATATATATATATATGTATATGTATATATATATATATATATATATATATATATATATATATATATATATATATATATATATATGTAAATATAGCTGCGAGCAGCGATGGAGGGCCCAAGCTGGTGGAACCGCCACCCCGGTGCCTTTAGTGTAACTAAAGGCACCAGGGTGGCGGTGCCACCGGCTTGGGCCCGCAATCGCTGCTCGCAGCTATATTTAGGGCCCGAGCACCGATGGTGTGAGGACCCTCTTGGAATTGCTCTGTTTATTTATTATTATTCTTCTTATTCTTATTTTTCTGTCAACCTTTCGGGCACTTTTGAGACCCTTAACGTGCTCGAAAACTCTTGAAACTTTGCACACGGGTCAGAACCCGCGGCCATCAGGGCCGGGCTGAAGCTGGTACCCGGGCGTGGCAGCGGGGCTCGACAGCGCCCCCTTGAACAGGGTCCGAAAACTTGGTCCATAAATCAGACACGCTTGCATGTAATAATATGAAACTCGGTACACATATAGATCTCATCGGGCCGAACAACTTTCGTACTTTTACTTTTTACGCCAGCCCAACAGGAAGTCGGCTATTATGGGTTGTTTGGAAACGCATGCTGTGGAATTTAATGTACTCCTCCTAGGGAATTCATCCATTCGCCTCCAAACTCAGTCAGCATGAAGTCAAGACATTGAGGATGCTAAATTGCGGACAGATTTTTGATATCTCGAATGGTTTGGCCGTGGCGAGGACACGAATTGATGGCGAATAATGGAAACAGGAAGTGTGTTATAACTTCTGCATACATTAACTGATCTTGATTAAACTTCAGCAGTGTGTTCGTTGTAAGAGGCCGATCACATGGATGTGACTATTGTGAGTCAAAGTTATAGCGCCACCAACTGGCAGCAGGAAGTGTGTCCCTTTCAAAATGCTTTGAAATCACCCTCTTATTTTTACCCGATTTGCTTCAAAGTTTATGTGTATAATGTAAACACACGGCAGATGTAGACCTGTGAAAGGATTTTTGATATCTTTAATACTGTTGCCATGGCAACGCTTCAAACTTTAATATTCTTTTTTGATGCTTTTGAGACTCTTAACATACTTGAAATTGGATGAAACTCGACAGACACATCACATTTATTAGCCCGTAGACATGTGCAAAGTTTCAGAAACGGGCGTGGTGAGGGGCTCAGTAGCGCCACCTTTAGTCATAAGTGGGGGGGTTAGTTTTATCAACAACAACAAAACTTGGTATGTGTATTGTTCTCATCAAGACGGACAACTTTCTAATTTACATTAACGATCTCCGACCAACAGGAAGAGAGATATTTTGGTTTGAATGTGGATTTTCTGAAGAATTTTCTCTCCCTCTCTCTGTGTCTCTGTGTGTGTGAGGGGAGGGGGGATTTGACTATTGCTTTTATATTGTTAATCAAGGTTTCAGGGGCTTTTGGGGTCCTTAACGTGCTCAAAAACTCTTGAAACTTTACTTACAAGTCGGAAACTGCGGCCATCAGGGACGGGTTGAAGCTGGTACCCGGGCGTGGCAGGGGGGCTCAACAGCGCCCCCTTGAACGGGGTCCCAAAACTTGGTCCATAGATCAAACACGCTTGCATGAATTAATTTGAAACTCAGAACACATATAGATCTCATCGGGCCGAACAACTTTCGTGCTCTAAGTTTTACGCCAGCCCAACAGGAAGTCGGCTATTATGGGTTGTTTGGAAAACGCTTGCTGTGGAATGCGAAGTACTCCTCCTAGAGAATTCATCCAATCCCCACCAAACTCGGTGTGCATGAAGTCAAGACATTGAGGATTCTAAATTGCGGACGGATTTTTGATATCTCGAACGGTTTGGCCGTGGCGAGGAAACGAATTTATGGCGAGAAAAGAGAAACACGAAGTGGAATAACTTCTGCATACATTAACTGATCTTGATGAAACTTCAGCAGTGTGTTCGTGGTAAGAGGCCGATCAGATGGATGTAACTATTGTGAGTCAAAGTTATAGCGCCACCAACTGGCAGCAGGAAGTGTGTCACTTTCAACATGCTTTTGACAAAAGTGGGCGGGTTAGTTTTAACTACAGTAAAAAAAAAATAGTTTGTATATTGTACTCATCAAGCCGGACAACTTTCTAATTTATATTCATTAGCTCCGGCCATCAGGAAGTCAGATATTTTGGTCTGAATGTGGATTTTTTTTGCAAAATCAGCCTCTGAATTTTTAGCCACTCCTCTTAAACTATTTATTTTATTCCCACCAAACTTTTTCAACATGATACAAATATATTAATGATGCTAAATTGTAAACGGATATTGAATATCTCAAACGGTTTTGCTATGGCGAGGGATTAAATTAATGTCAAAAAGGAAGCAGGAAACATCTCATAACTTCTAAAAATGTAATTATACACCATTTATTTTTATATAAAATTATACAAATATTAGAACTAAACCCATTTTATTCTGTTTTTGCTATTCAAGGAGTATGAAAAAGTTAAAAACAGGCTATTTAGTGCTATTTGGTTCAACAAAAAAGCAAACATAGGGCTATACTGCCCTCTTGTGTCCAAAAGGAAATCAAAATAGTATATAAAACGTTTTACTAGGTAGGCCTATTGTATTTAAATATAAATGTATTAGGTATGACTGTGAGGATATTTTCCCATCGGTTAATCGACGTGTGACACGAGCGGGTGCTTTTAAATCGCTAATATAAAAGTGAAAGTAAAAAACGGACGTCCGCACTGACATTGATAATGGTGCACGTTGGAAAGAATGATACTTTTAAACACTAAACCGCCATTAGGTGTCGCCAGGCGACCATCTTAATGAGCGAGTCATTGATTCATTCGTTCAAACGATTCGTTCGAATGACTGAGTCATTCATGATTGAGACAGATGTTTATGGATTGACCATTGAATCTTTGAGTCAACCGATTCGTTTCAAAATGCTGAATCATTCAGTAATGAGAAAACAAGTTGCTGTGAGATGCACGATGGTTCTGCTGTGATCTTTGTTTAACTATTTTTGCTGCTGAAACAGAACAAAAACAGTCAATATTGCATCTAAAATGTAAGTGACTTAATTGTAACTGTTTATTAACCTGTTGTATGAAATCAATGTCACAGTTTCAATCGTGATTGTATTCAGGAAATAGTAGCCTACTCGTCAAGTGAGGTTGCTTATATGTTATAAAATATATAAAAACTCCATATTTGTCATTTTTATAGTCAGTATGTTGTTAACTGGGTTGCTTTTTTGTGTGCTGCGCTCATTTGTTTACAATTCTCCTGGAGAAGCTGCATGAGCCTCAGCAGGGCAACCTTGTTACCATTGATCAGTAAGACATTTATTATTAACTGCTGATTGCAACTTAAAATGAATGTAATGAAATTAGAATAATCTCTCGTTTTAGTGATTCCCAAGTAATTTGTTTTGTTATTGACGTTCTAATCAGGCTATACTCTGGTCGGGCAAGTAAAATTCTCTTTCAGGTAGGCCTATTGTATTTATATATTAGGGATGTGACTGTGATAACATTTTCCCACCGGTTAATCGACGTGTGACACCGCTGAGGGCTTTTAAATCGCTAACTTAAAAGCGAAAATAAAATACAGATGTCCGCACAGACATTGATAATGGTGCGGAGTAGAGCGAGCATTTTCAATGTATTCCTATGGAAGTAGGAATAAACTAATACATTTTATTTATGTTTTTATGTGTCCACTGTTCAACCGCAACCGCGTCACACACACACACACACACACACACACACACACACACACACACACACACACACACACACACACACACACACACACACACACACACACACACACACACACACATTCCAGAATTGCAATCTTGACATCGCAGCCTGTTCATTATAGCCCTAATACAATATAATAATAAAAATAGTCAACATAACATATACGAATTACACTGCTCTGTTTAAATAGTCAGTAGTACAATTTGTACCATTCACAGTAAGCAGAGCTCCACTGTGATGTTTCCAAGCACATTTTTGCGCGTGTGAAGAGGATGATTTTTTCCATCGATATTGGAACACGAGTGAAGTACAAAGCCTATAATAAAGAATAGTTTAGCATCCAAATACATCGCAAATATTGAAACATTTTGATTCTAATGAGAGGGTTACGTGAGACCAACACGGCTTACTTTCGTTTTTATTTTTACATTAAATTTAAAGGATATGTTGTGGAATATTTTGAGTGTATCATAAAATCAGAATAAGGTAAGACAAGTACAATTTCCCGTCTTTATTATATATATATATATATATATGAAGAGTTCAGATGCAAAAACCTCTAAATGCCATCTGAAATTTTCTTATAGAATGATCATTTTTATCAAGCTTGTGTATTTAAGTTCAGTAATTTCACTTAAATGACAATTAATAGGTCATCTTCATTGCCATTTAAGTGAAATTATTGAATTTAAATATACGAGCTTGATAAAAATGATCATTCTATAAGAACATTTCAGATGGCATTTAGAGGTTTTTGCATCTGAACTCTTCATATATATATATATATATATATAAATATAGCTGCGAGCAGCGATGGAGGGCCCAAGCCGGTGACACCGCCACCCCGGTGCCTTTAGTGTAACTAAAGGCACCAGGGTGGCGGTGCCACCGGCTTGGGCCCGCAATCGCTGCTCGCAGCTATATTTAGGGCCCAAGCCCTGAAAGGGCGAAGGCCCTATTGTTTTCGGTAGAATTATTTATTATTATTAGGGCCCAAGCCCTGAAAGGGCGAAGGCCCTATTGTTTTCGGTAGGATTATTTATTATTCTTATTCTTATTTTTCTGTCAACCTTTCGGGCACTTTTGAGACCCTTAACGTGCTCGAAAACTCTTGAAACTTTGCACACGGGTCAGAACCCGCGGCCATCAGGGCCGGGCTGAAGCTGGTACCCGGGCGTGGCAGGGGGGCTCGACAGCGCCCCCTTGAACGGGGTCCGAAAACTTGGTCCATACATCAGACACGCTTGCATGTAATAATATGAAACTCGGTACACATATAGATCTCATCGGGCCGAACAACTTTCGTACTTTTACTTTTTACGCCAGCCCAACAGGAAGTCGGCTATTAAGGGTTGTTTGGAAACGCATGGTCTGTTATTTGAAACACTTCTCCTAGGGAATTCACCCGATCACCACAAAACTCGGTGTGCATGAAGCCAAGGCATTGAGGATGCTAAATTGCGGACAGATTTTTGATATCTCGAACGGTTTGGCCGTGGCGAGGAAACGAATTGATGGCGAATAATGCAAACAGGAAGTGTGTTATAACTTCTGCACACATTATCTGATCTTGATGAAACTTCAGCAGTGTGTTCGTGGTAAGAGGCCGATCAGATGGATGTAACTATTGTGAGTCAAAGTTATAGCGCCACCAACTGGCAGCAGGAAGTGTGTCCCTTTCAAAATGATTTGAAATCACCCTCTTATTTTTAACCGATTTGCTTCAAACTTTATGTGTATAATGTAAACACACGGCAGATGTAGACCTGTGAAAGGATTTTTGATATCTTTAATACTGTTGCCATGGCAACGCTTCAAACTTTAATATTCTTTTTTGATGCTTTTGAGACTCTTAACATACTTGAAATTGGATGAAACTCGACAGACACATCACATTTATTAGCCCGTAGACATGTGCAAAGTTTCAGAAACGGGCGTGGTGAGGGGCTCAGTAGCGCCACCTTTAGTCATAAGTGGGGGGGTTAGTTTTATCAACAGCAACAAAACTTGGTATGTGTATTGTTCTCATCAAGACGGACAACTTTCTAATTTACATTAACGATCTCCGACCAACAGGAAGAGAGATATTTTGGTTTGAATGTGGATTTTCTGAAGAATTTTCTCTCCCTCTCTCTGTGTTTCTGAGTGTGTGAGGGGAGGGGGGATTTGACTATTGCTTTTATATTGTTAATCAAGGTTTCAGGGGCTTTTGGGGTCCTTAACGTGCTCAAAAACTCTTGAAACTTTAAATACAAGTCGGAACCTGCGGCCATCAGGGCCTGGCTGAAGCTGGTACCCGGGCGTGGCAGGGGGGCTCAACAGCGCCCCCTGGAATGGGGTCCGAAAACTTGCTCCATAGATCAAACTAGCTTGCATGAATTAATATGAAACTCGGCACACACATAGATCTCATCGGGCCGAACAACTTTCGTGCTCTAAGTTTTGCGCCAGCCCAACAGGAAGTCGGCTATTATGGGTTGTTTGGAAAACGCTTGCTGTGGAATGCGAAGTACTCCTCCTAGAGAATTCGTCCAATCCCCACAAAACTCGGTCAGCATGAAGTCAAGACATTGAGGATGCTAAATTGCGGACGGATTTTTGATATCTCGAACGGTTTGGCCGTGGCGAGGAAACGAATTTATGGCGAGAAAAGAGAAACACGAAGTGTTATAACTTCTGCACACATTAACTGATCTTGATGAAACTTCAGCAGTGTGTTCGTGGTAAGAGGCCGATCAGATGGATGTAACTATTGTGAGTCAAAGTTATAGCGCCACCAATTGGTAGCAGGAAGTGTGTCACTTTCAAAATGCTTTTGACAAAAGTGGGGGGGTTAGTTTTACCCACAGTTATAAAAATCAGTACGTATATTGGTCTCATCAAGCCGGACAACTTTCTAATTTACAGTCAGTAGCTCAGACCAACAGGAAGTCAGATATTTTGGTTTGAATGTGGATTTCTTTGCAAAATCAGCCTCTGAATTTTTACCCAGTCCTCTTAAGTGGTTTATTTTATTCCCACAAAACTTTTTCAACATGATGCAGGAAGTCAGATATTTTGGTTTGAATGTGGATTTCTTTGCAAAATCAGCCTCTGAATTTTTACCCAGTCCTCTTAAGTGGTTTATTTTATTCCCACAACACTTTTTCAACATGATGAAAATACATTAAAGATGCTAAATTGTAAACGCATAATAAATGTCTCAAACGGTTTTGCTATGGCGAGGGATTAAAGTAATGTCAAAAAAGGAAACACTAAAAACCTCCTATCTTCTAAAAATGTAATTATACACCATGTATTTCTATATAAAATTATACAAATATCAGAACTAAACCCATTTTATTCTTTTTTTTTTTCTATTTAATAATTGTTTAAGTTTAAAAACATCCAGAATGTTTTTTTAGTCCAAATTTTCTTTTTAAAATATGTCATTCATAGTGCTATACTGCCCTCTTGTGTTCAAAGTCAGGTAGGCCTATTGTATCTATATAAAATATACTAGGTACCGGTATGTGACGGTGAGGAATATTTTACCACCGGTTAATCAACGTGTGACACTGCTGGGGGCTTTTGAATTGCTAACTTAAAAATGAAAGTAAAATATGTTTGTCCGCACTGACATGGATAATGGTGCAGAGCGAGCGTTTTCAATTAATTCCTATGGAAGTAGGAATGAACTAAAAAACGTTCGCTCTTCTCTGCCCGTTCCTCGCCGTGGATGCACACCATATATACAGTATATATATATATATATATATATATATATATATATATATTTATTTATTTATTTATTTATTTATTGTTACATATATATAATGTATATATTTTTTGTTACATTTATATATATATATATAAATATAGCTGCGAGCAGCGATGGAGGGCCCAAGCCGGTGACACCGCCACCCCGGTGGCTTTAGTGTAACTAAAGGCACCAGGGTGGCGGTGCCACCGGCTTGGGCCCGCAATCGCTGCTCGCAGCTATATTTATATATATATATATAAATGTAACAAAAAATATATACATTATATATATGTAACAATAAATAAATAAATAAATAAATAAATATATATATATTTAAAAGTTGTATTTAATTGTATTGTATTGTATAATATTATATGCTTAGACCGAGAAAACCCTAAAAATATGCAAAAAAACAACATTCACAAAGCCTGTCATTTAAACACACAGACGTCACCTGCTTGTCCCAGCCGCAGATCATACTCCCCATAGACAGACCCATGCCTCTGTATCCCAGCATCATGTTGCACAGGAGTTTGGAGGCTGCAGACACTGAGATCCTCTGCTTGTTGCGTAGTTTGTAAAGTCTGTTTTTAAAATACACCATACTTAAAACTACATGTATTAATGAAGAATAGCTGTAAATATTAGGATCAACATAATGGGTTGCATTTGAAAGCTGCATTTTCAATTCCTGCATAATATAAGGTTAATATTTGATAGTTTTATAATGAACAGATCAAAATTTAAGCATTTATTTACAAATAGTCAAATCAAATAAAAACATTGATGAACATACATTTACAGACTACATCACATATGATGACTTGATCTTCATGCAAGAACCAATGAGATTTGACATCAGTTGACATTTGAGCAGGGCCGTAGCTGGGGTCTCCAGGGCCCCGGTGCAGATTGTTGCGTTGGGCCCATCGGTTGAAATTGCAATGGCCCCCTATAGCCGGGGGCCCTCAGAATCGTCACCACCTTTCGCCCCGCTAATGATGGCCCTGCATTTGAGGTTTATGTTGGCATGTTTGATGTTGTCTGTACATGCATGCATTGATCAACGTTTTAATTTGATAGTGAATAAAGGCTTACATTTTAATCAGTTCATTATACAAAATTTAGCTTAATACATTTACGTCCTTTGGAGTTTAAAGTTTTTTGATCCCATTAACTTTCATTGTATGGAAAATTAGACAACTAAGACGTTCTTCAAAATACCTTTTTTAAGTGTTCAGCAAAAGAAAGACAGTCATATGGGTTTGGAACAACATGAGGGTGAGTAAATTCTGTCAGAATTTACATTTTCGGGTGAACTATTCATTTAAATCTTTACTAATGCACTGATTATTTTCATTTTATTTTCGTTTTAAAATCTGTTCTTCTAATAATCTTTAACAAAAGCTTCAGACAGTACATTTTCTGACACAGCTGAACACAAACTGGTAACTTCATCCTATGAGCAGATGCTCATCCCCTTCAGAAGCATGCTGAGACAGACCTGCACTCTTTAGCCAGCAGTCTCTCCCAGTACTGACAGTCTGCAGCGCTGCCGGACATGGTGCCCAGCAGGTAAGGGTTGATCTCAATCACTTTATTGGCCTCCTTTGATGCTGCAACACATTGGGAGAAACATCATGATACGGCAGATAAATACATGACTGACAGGATGTTCACAACTGTTGTGTTTTACTGTTTGTGTTACAACTGTTTGTGTTCCTGTTATCAACATCAGCTTGCTATTGACTTAAGGAAGTGTTTTATACTCTTCAATGATGTCTGGATGCTTACCGATGTATTTTCCAGCTGATGCTCTGGAGTCAACAGCCACGATGACTCCATGACGGAACTTAAATGCCAGGGTTGTGGTGCCATGATTCAGATCTATGGAGACGCCATCCTCACAACTGCATGATTTCAGAAACTTAGAGGGCTGATGGGAACACAAAATATATTACAGTGCATATATATGTTTTATATATAATTGAATGTTTTTGCTGTTGCTGAGAGTCTGCCCCCTGTGTTTCAATAAGCAAATTTATCTGGGAGATAGAAGAAACATACTCTTGCCGTAGGCTATAAGCAAATAAAAAAATATTTTAAATGTCGTTTTAATTACCTATAGCCTAACCTGCTACACAACAGCTGAAAATAGTCTACAAAACTAGAAAAATTAAGGTTTATGTAGGGATATTTTTGGATTAATCTGTTAAACGTGCTATGTTTCAGTGCAATCTCATGCTTCTTCCATTTTCACACAAAATGTTTGTTTTATGTTGCCTTAGCGTAACGCCGTTATAATCTGTCTCTAAGATTCAGTAATGAATTTACTTTGATGATAAAGTTACTTACGTCGACTCCGACAGGTACTGCGAATTCCTGGCATTTGGTCCCAAAACTATAGTGATTTGACCCGTCGAGAAAATGCGTTTGCTTAAAGCCGAACTGTGACGCGGAATTATATTTATATCCACTTACATCCAAAAGAGCCATTCTTTTTATAAAGAAAGGGAAATTAAAGTAAATAAAACAGTAAAAGCGAAATGAGCTAACTTATTTTACACGAAGGAAATACGATTCCTCTACGGAAGACAATGATTTCGAAACCGAAAGATTTAGAGAAACTGTTTTAAGTGTAGTTTCGATTACGACTAGAAAATAGCCTATACATGTTTAAAAAACTATACATATACGCTATCTACAAATAGCATCTGTACATTATGTACTTCTTTTTGCTTCTGTTGTTTAAAAGTATTTGATATAAACATGATAATTTTGTGATTCTTTGAGGAAAGGGTTTTGTACACTGCTGGCTGACCAATAAGAGCCCGAGTCTTTCAGCGTCATCAGTATCTATATAGATTCATCCGATGCAGGTTAAACAGGTGTAACATTTGGTATGGTAACCTAAATACGGAAACAAGTCTGGACACACCCTATTCCAAAACGCATTATAGAGATGTGTTAAGTGTATTGCCTAAAACTGCAGAGCAAACTATATAGGCCCTATTATAAAAATGTGAAATGTGACTAGTGCCTAAATGAACTGACCCTATTGAATTTATCCTTAAAGTCTTTACTTTTATTTTCTAGTCACAACCAGTACTAATGCTGTTCAAATGTCAAAACAAAGGCAATTAATTGACATTTTCCCCTCTTTTTTTAATATTCTTTAAGTTGCTGCATATTAAATGTTTCATTATTTTATTTCAAGATAGCCTATAAGTCCACTTCAAAAATGTACCATATATACAAGGACTAATACATAGGCCAATTTATCATTTGCAACATATTTAGGCCTACACAGTAATATTTATGCTTTTTAAATATTGTTTTGAAATCTCTTTAATTTGACTTCAGATGTTTTTTTATTTTTATTAAAGCATATGAAATTATAACAGTAATTGCACAAAATATCATTTAAATGTGTTTTTGTGTTGCATGGTCTGTTATGTTTACTAAAACAGATCTTTGTGTTTATAAAACATATATATTGTTCAGTTCATGTGCTGGAAATTGTATTTTATTGATGATTATCTCTGCACTCTCTACCATTTGCAGTCCACTAAAATCCATGGAATTAAGAGAATAAACATCAGACATTAAAAAAAAACCTTTTACAGCAAAATCTAACATCAAAACAGTAGCTGAGTTGAAAGGATCCCTCTTCCAGATCACATTACGACATCACAGTGTATTTCTTGGCTCAACTGGATCCAGTTTCCATCATTTGAACTGTCTCATGCACCAACTCCAGCTCCAGCTGAGTCACGGTTTTAGTTAGAACTGGTGTTGTACCGGGCTTATACTTATACTTTGCCTCTCTGTGAGAGAAAGACAGACATAGATCAATATATTACCAGTTTAAGGCATTAGGTAGAATTAACACAAACCTTTGAATATGCACAGCTGCTGTGACATATTAAAGTACAAATTTTGTAATTACATTAAAAGTAATAATGTGTGACCTGTGATGTGTTGTCTTACCTCTTATAGTTATATGGGGACTCTTTGTGAGGTCTGATATAGTCCACCCCCTCTTTTGTAATGACACACAGGTCTATGTTGTTGCCTGATCCAAGGTCACTCATGATGCCTGCATGGACGGCATCACTTACCAGTGCCTTGGCCTCCTCCAGCTAAAGGTAAGACAGAAATATTTCAGGCAAAAAGGACAAGTAAGGTCCTAGATGTCTTTTGCAAGCTTTTGCAGATAATCTTTTGCTGTAAATTTCAAGGACATATAATTAAGTAAATTTGTGACAATATTGAATAAAGTGAGTAATTTTAACTTAAAACCTTTCAGTTTATAGAATAACAGTTAAATCTCTGAAAAAAATAACTAATAACATAAACAAACCTATACAAATGTTGAGTTGTCATACATGGTAAACGTCAAGTCACATTTACAGCCCAGTCAGACGGAGAGCTAAATTGTTCTATAATCTGTGAGACATGACCTTTATATTTAGAAGACCTCAACACTTGGTACACACACCAAAAAAAGATAAATGTGAAAATCAATGGCTACTTTTTGTGTAAAACAAACTCCAGGTACTGCCAAACTAGTTAGAGAACTTGACAAAAAAGCAAAACTTATAAATGCAACCTTATTAATTATTCATGCGCCAGCCCAGTACATGCTGGGAACATCTGAGTTGTGTAAACTTTAGTAGATTTTAATATATTCAAATTTGTGTATACATAGCGCAAGGTTTTCTACAGTACTTTGGAATCAATACTTGAGAACTCACTACAAACAATCCTAATTAATATATATACTTATAAGTTAGAGCTGTCATTTCTACATATATGCTTGATATTTTCAAGTTCATCCTGAAACTAAATTATTCAATAAAGTAAATACATTTTTTCTGTTGAATTTACTGTTACAGCACCTTGAGTTTCAAGAACACAGAAGTTAAGACATCTATAGAAACTTTAGCCGGTTAAAAAAGGCAACTTACATCCATGTTTGCTTTGAATCTGTCCTCCAGTATCCCCATTGCAGCCAGATTACCAGATCCTAAAAACACAGGAACATATTAGCGGTCATTAATTCTCTTGAGAACTGATCACATATGTGCAAAAATATTTTGCAGGAATTTCCATTGTGAAAGCAGAACACGTCATAACATTCAAAGATCAGCTGATGAACCTTTCAGCGATCAGTTCTTAAAAGAGCCTTTACTTTTTTCAAAGGACAAAACACTTTTTATTAGAACTTTTGTGCAATGGAAAGGTTCCATGGATGTTAATTGTTTAAGAGTGTAATACACTAATTTTTATCTAAAAGAAGTGCATAATCATCTGAATTTCCTCATTCCTCACCTATAAGATATTAAAAAAATGATCATCAATTGGATGTCACATACATACCCATGGCTAGATATGGCACCTTGTCCATGCTCCCATAAGGACCAACAGTGTACAGGTGACTGCCAGTGCAGTCAACACCCCCTAAAATTAGATGAGCTCCAATCATACCTCGATACCTGAGAAACGGTAGCACAAGCAATTAAACATTATTGTGTATAGAGTGACCACACATAAACAGCTGTATGTTTCTATACAAACAAACATACATGATCACACAGTGTATTTGTGATAACAGGTGAAGATAATAATACACCACCAAGTCAGCACACACCTGAAGAGCATGTCTTGAAGTATGTTGACTGCCATGATGACTCTTGGGTTCCTGCCGCTGTTCATGGAGAATATAGTGAGGTTTGATGACAGCATATCTGTCGTCTTCTCTGTGTCCGCTGCTGTTCCTGCTCCACAACAACTAACATAAATAAAATGGTTACAATTTTACAATAAGGTCTCATAAGGTTACAATAAGCTACAATATTGATAATATAATAGGTACAACATTAATTAATGGATTAACTATAAACTAACAATGATAAATATATTTTTGCAGCATTTATTAACCTTAGTTAATAAAAAAAGGTTCACGGTCATATTTTTGTTCATAGTCCATTAACTAATGTTTGACCTTATAAATGTTTTAGTATATGTTGAGATTAACATTAACTAAGATTAATAAATGCTATAGAAGTATTTTTCATTGTTAAATACTCGCATTGTTAAATATTTTTCTAATGTTAACAAATGAAACCCTATTGTAAAGTGTTACTAAAAAAATTTAAATGTGACTGATTTATATGCATTTTATCATTATTTGCTTTATAAATAATGTACATTTGACAATAAAAAATTAAAAGTTAAACCCTTTTTATAACTGGTGAAATGGATCTTTAATCTCTACTGTTACTTACTATATGTTAGGTGCAATGTAGTGAATCTTGGCACACTTTTTATCAGCAACTACCTCATCAGAAGTGGCTCTTGTGTCTGCTCCCAGAACTACACCATCCTACACACACACACACACACACACACACACACACACTAGTTTAGTTTGTCAGAAATATCTATATGAAATATTACATTCTCATAAAAAAAAGATACAAAACTGTCACTGGGGCGGAGCCCTTTCAAAAAGACACCTTTGTACCTAAAGAGAGCATATTAGGGTAAGTCAGGGTAAGATGATCCCCCACCTTAATTTCTTCTAGATCACACAAAATCTCATCTCAGCACTTTTAATGAGTGGCTACACTATTTTTAATTTTGTCATTTCATTTGATTATCAACATTTGTGAGATTTAGTCACCCGAAAAAAGTGATGTCTGTATTATGTTGAATATCAAAGTTTTTGGCCATAGTCGTTAATCAGGGATTTGCGGACACATTCATGTTTTTAGATTTGTGGAATATAAGTTATAGTTTTTATTTTGAAGTAAAAAGATTAAATTAGACCCTTGGGGTAAGATGACCCGATTTTGGCACAGAAGGCCCCAAGTGGCATGTTAATGTTATTATTTTTAAATACCCCCTTTAATACCCCAGTTAGAGGGCCAATAGTGGAGTAAGATGGCATCGTTGAATAATTTTACATTTTCTTCTAAAATAGCAAATGTTTCTATTTATTTCCTATAATAACACATTGGCTGATCATCATCCTGCACATGTTAATGCACCTGCTTATATCTAAATATGTTGGGATTTAAAAGTAAATGCATATTGTACAATGGCATCTTCCCCTATGTTACCCTATCTCAAAGGAACATATTGGCACCATATTAATACCTAAATGTTTCATGGAACCTTTTTTACAGTGTACCATCCCAGTGACAGCTTTTGTACCATTGTACCACCGAGTGTATATGCTTTGATTTCTAATTACCTTATAAACCACTCCAGCAATGGTGGTGCCTGTTTTCATGGGTTTTGGAGCCTTGATTTTCCCCTCTTCCGAGCCATTCTCCAGTACAATATTTCTAAAAGGAGGAGGAGGAGATTTGTGTAGCTACACGATATTGCAATGAATCGAGCAGGTCATGTCAGGATACACTTTTAAAAAGTTTTACAGAATTTATTTGATGTGTGAATATTACATTAAACTCGATTGTAGAAAACAATGTAGGCCTACGTTTTCATTTTGAGGAAAAATACCGAATTAGGTCTGAACATACTTTCACTTTTGTTCCGACACCGTGAAACAATGATAATGATAATGCCAAGTAGCCTATATATTTTTTTACATTTTACGCACAGTATTATCATATTATAACTGTGTGAAGCCTAATTTCTTCTTACCTTGTGGAATTTTCGAAGTTAAAACCAGGCAGAGCAGGGTCGAGGACGCAAGAAAGTGCCATGTCCAAAATCTACTCGGGAACTTTTCGCTTCGTGTAATGCGCCTCGCGAACACTAGGTTTGCTGTTCAGATGAGCGTGTACATTCAGTCGAGCGACTCGTAGGCGAGACGATTATCCACAATCTGTATTCGAGTTTATAATAATGGAGAGGCATAATTCATACTCACAAGTAAAAGGTGTCAGCACTGGCGTAAGTTGGCTATTTATCGTGTTTATAAATGACTTAAGCCTTTGCAGCTTGTTGTTTGAAAAGCTGACGCGAAATTGACTTTTAAATATGCTAAATCGGAGGCAGGTGATGTTTATTTGATCGTTTGAGACAATGTTATGGAATAATCGTTTAAATATATAATGTTATTTAACTGTGTAGTTGTAAATCTGCAGTTTAAGTATGCTATAATGTAGCTCAAAGTTACTTTCGCTTTCGTGAATGCATATTGTGGCATCAATCGTCAAGGCGATCGAGGGACATCTTGAAATATCAACTTCCATTTGGAGAGATCTAAGGTTTTAATTATGGATCTGTCGCAAATTCCCACTTAGCTTACTTATTTAAAACAATAGTAGAACATGTTGTAGGGTCAGTTCCGGCCCTCTCGATTCATTTTCCATTTGACCATAGATGTCACTAAATCTCACCTCAACACAATTTATTGAGTGCAATGCCTTTTATATTTTGATTTAACTGCATTTGTGAGAATTATTAGACCTGAACAGTTAATGAGGTTAAAAGCTAATACATTTATAATGTTCATATATGTAGCATTTTATATTAATGATAATTTCTTCATTACTTAACTAATTCATGATTTCATTATTAATTGGTTAGACCACCATTCTTGCTGTTAAGTTCAATGGAGGAGTTATCATTGGGTCTGACTCCAGAGCTTCTATGGGAGAGTGAGTATTTTCCAACAGTTTGTCCTATTACACACAATTACAGCTCTCTTAACTACAATATATATTTTAACTACAGGTCTTATGTGTCATCCAAAACCATCAACAAGCTGATCCAGGTGCATGATAAAATATTCTGCTGCATAGCTGGATCATTGGCAGATGCACAAGCTGTTACCAAAATGGCCAAATTCCAGCTGTCTTTTCACAGGTCTGTTCATTTCTGTAGCAGGAAAGGTTGAGCTATTAAGTTTTGTCCGTGGCTGTAAAATCTCTATATGTCTTTAGTATTCAGATGGAATCTCCTCCCTTGGTGAAAGCGGCAGCATCCATTATGAGGGAACTTTGCTATAACAATAAGGAAGAGCTGCAGGCAGGCTTCATCACAGCGGGCTGGGACAGGAAAAAGGGACCACAGGTGATTCTCTGCTAACACAAACTATAGACAAGACAAGACTATAGACAAGGACAAAGGATATGAATAAAGTTCAGCATCACAGTCACATGTGGCTCTCAAATGCTCTTAGCCATGCAAATAAATAAAAACAATAAAGAAAATATAATACTAAAGGCGGGCGCACACGGTGCGATTTTTGCTGTTTTTACGAGCTCGCAGATGATTTTTTTCACTCGGGAGAAATCGCATGGTCGCGGCTCGCAGCGTGTGAGAGGAATTACGAGCCGGGCCGAGCACGTTATGAGCACCATCCCGACCTCCCGATAATTTTTAAACATGTTAAAGGACAAGTTCGGTATTTTACACTTAAAGCCCTGTTTTCAGATAGTTTCTGATGAAATACAATGGTTAAGATTGAAATTTGGACAAATGCTGCTGTCCCGAGAATTTTAGGTTTTTGTGGTAGCACCCCCCACCTATACAACGGTTGCATAGGTGCACTGGAAAAATCGTTCGTTTACAAAGACGTGAAACTGGTCAGGGGTATTCACTGATATGCTCACACAAAAATCGCTGCAAAAGATGCTTTCAAACAGGTGTTTTACCATTCGTTGTAAAACTGTGGACCTATTTTTCCAAACGCCTCACACCCGTACATTCTTCCGTTGAGAGCTTGAATAATAGACTCTCCAGCCCAGTTGGTGGTGATAATGCACCTTTGCCAATTGCAAGCAAACCACTGGCATTTCATTGAATACACAGAAGAAGCAGAAGAAGAAGCGGCGGAGTAATACCGTAAAGGTGCTGCGGTCTCACAGCACGTCCTATACAAGTCAATGGAGTTGGACAAAAACTACGATAAAACCTGCTGGAAAGCATCTTTTGCAGCGATTTTTGTGTGAGCATATCAGTGAACACCCCTGACCACTCTGTGAGTTTCACGTCTTTGTAAACGAAAGTTTAATGCGTTTTAGGAAGGATTATTCCAGTGAACCTATGCAGCCATTGTTAAGGTGGGGGGGTGCTAACACAAAAACCTAAAATTCTCGGGACAGCAGCATTTGTCCAAAGTTCAATCTTAACCATTGTATTTCATCAGAAACGATCTGAAAACAGGGCTTTAAGTGTAAAATACCGAACTTGTCCTTTAAAAAAATTTTGGGAGTCGGCTCACCAGCTGTCCCCTATACGCTGATTTCACGCAGCCGCCATTTTGAAATCGAAAGTGAGGCTCCGGTGGGAAGAACCCCGGAAGTAAAGATAAACAACAATGCCTTGGATTACCAACCTAAAGCTGCTGCCGCGATTTACACTATTGGATGTTACTATTCAATATAGGATATATATATATAGTTCATTCCTGCTTCTTTTTTTACATTCTGAATTATATATAAAAAAAATATTTTATTTATAAATGAATTTCACTGTATATAGTCTAAAGTATGAAAGAAATGTTTGTACATTTTTAGAATTGACACACCATCATTAAACACAACAATACGCCATCGCATTCACGACTCTCCTGTGATTAAAGGCGACACTTCCGGTTTTCTTCCCACCGGAGCCTCGCTTTCGATTTCAAAATAACGGCTGCGTGAAATCAGCGTATTGCCCTAATCATACACAACCACATAGATGGGGCTATACCTCAGTGGCAGCCAGCAACCATACAGCGTGCCCATACACTGTCACACACACACACACACACACACACACACACACACACACTTTTCTCTCTCTCTCTCGCTCTCTCTCTCTCTCTCTCTCTCTCTCTCTCTCTCTCAAGTTTTTTATGTTGAAAGGAATGGCTACTGTTCTCTGCTTTTCAACAAATCATTTGCACACACATTTCTGACATTTTTCTATCTGAAGCTTTGCCTGCATGCAACATTGACGGTCTCTGTGTTTAGCGCGAAAGCTCACGTGATTGCTGCCGGCTCGGGATAAAGTTCGTGCAGGACAGTTGTGCCGTGTACCAGCTGCTTTGACGCGATTATCAGTTAAACTGACTCGCAACGTGTGCAATATATCACGACCTCCCGAGTGTCCGAACTCGCACCGTGTACGCCCGCCCTAACAGCACAGTTTGCATTGAGAAATATTGGTTGGTGTGGAAATAGTTAGAACTAATGTTACAGAATGGCAATGTAAAGCAAAATAAAGCATTTTAGTTAAAGGTATAGTGGAGGATTTTCCCGAAATTTAGGAAAGAACCGCCCTCTCCACTTTTTGAAAAAATGCACATGCGCAACACTCTACCTGTTCCCAAGAGGGAACGCCTATTAAACGTGTGCACGAGAGAGCATGCACGAGCCTAGTTCTCCATGAACTCCATCTCCTCTCTCTATGTTTACCGTGTCTGCGCAGTGCGTGACAGGGCTAGCATCGCTAATCATAGCTTACATTAACTTTTACTAGCAGTGATTTTAAATGGATTTCTCCAAATAGTATGCCAAACTTTACCTGTCGAGTTGAAACTTCGCGACTGAGGCATCAGTGGGAAGGCCAACCTGTGCTTTTAGCACACGCCAGCGTGTGAAAGACACTTTTTCTCTTGCGACCCTCAGACATTTTGAAAAAACCCGGTGAGAACGGCGAGCTTCAATGAATGGCTGAAACCGTAGCTCACCACACATATACACCTGAAAGTGCGCATGCGCAGAAAGCGAAAACTACCTAGGGACGAGCATGTACGACGGCCTTGTGTAAACATATCACCAGAATGATTGACAACTAGGAGGACCAATAGTCTTGATGATCCACCCGGAAAAAGAAAATCCTCCACTATACCTGTTTATCAAGTGTTATACAAACCTCAACCACGCAGATGCATAGCATTCTCATTTGCAAATGTTTTGCCTTTGCACAGATATATGTAGTGTCTTTGGGAGGAATGCTACTCAGTCAGCCTTTCACCATTGGTGGATCTGGCAGCACATACATCTATGGTTATGTGGATGCCAAATTCAAACCTGACATGAGTTTAGAAGAGGCTACACAGTTTTCCACAAATGGTACAGTAGAATTGCAATAAGTTTATTGACATTTATATGTATTGTGAATAAAACAATGTTTTAAGAGTTAATGGCTAATGTTTGTGTCTTCACAGCTTTGGCTCTGGCTATGGGTCGGGACAATGTTAGTGGTGGTGTGGTTCACCTGGTTGTCATCACTGAAGCAGGAGCCAAGCATATAGTTGTTCCAGGAGATAAACTGCCCAAGTTCCACGATGAATAGAACACACAACTATGACCAAACTAGACAGTTCTACAAATATCACTACTTTGTGATTGTATGCAGATTTATGATTTTGCTGAAGCTTATTTTCCACACACCCTTTGTTATCCATAATAAATATGAAAAGTGTTATGTACAGTGTGATGTCCCTTCTTACATGCATAGCATATTATGTCCGTTTCAGATTCATTTTGTTTGTAGAAATATGGACATGCAATCATAAGAATATCCACACAAACTATACAAAATGGCAAAGAGTGCTTTCAGAAAAGAAAGCAGATGAAATTATTTACTATGCCTCCATCTTTTCTGATTGTGAACTTTGAAAGGGCCCATGTATTTATTTGGGGACCTATACAAGATTATCTTTCAATCTTTGACCAAACATTTTGAAGAAAAACACTAAAAATAATGATTTTGTGTTTAAGTAAATACAACAGAGCAGATCTAGTACAGTTCAAGCATTTTCTACATTTGCATTCAATTTGTGTAGAAATACTAATTTTGACCTATGCAAATAATAGAGTTGTTTATGATATTTACAATGATTCCTCAGTTGTCAATACCAAAGTACGGAAAATACGTATTTATAATTGTAAGTACATATCAAAGCCATAAAATTAAGTAAACATCGACTTCATTTGATGACACTGGTGTTTCCAGCATGCACCCCCGTGCATAAATAATTAATATGGTTGCATTTCTTCACTGTGAGTTTTATTTATTTAATGTTTTTATTGTTTTCAGCTGTAGTAAGGTGTGGTTTGGGACAACTGACGTTTCTTTTACATTCAAAATATCCCATTTGTACTCAAAAATTATCCACTGATTGTTACCATTAAAGTGTATGAAGTGAAGGGTCTGTGTGTGCAAAAAAGATGCTTCACTTAAGGGCCCCAGACCCATATGCGAGAAAGTATAGTAAAAGGGGGTGCTGTGGAGAATTACTTTAAGTTAAATTATATGTCTAAATATTGTATAGGCTACAGTTAATTTTTCAAGTATCTTGACTATTTTATGTGGTCGTTAAAATGACAGTACTACAGTCATAGGCTTGCTTCGGTGTGTGAGCTGAGCACAAAGGGGAGTAACTTTCTTTCACTTTCTGTTAGACAGAAAATGGAGGAATAATGTTGTAGGCACCTTAAAATGCTGCAGGACTAGCAGTACTACACAACAAAGTATCTTTTTTTGGAATTCAATTGATTCGCACTATAAAGTGCTTCGTTTGAGTTGTGCAGAGCTATCGAGTGTCGAGTCTCCTCTGGCGTCTAGCGAAGGCAGGTTTGCACAGGATAGGTAGTTGCTTTCCATCCATTCAAAATGTCGGAGGAAATGTTTCCAGAACCAGGATGGCTATCTGAAGAAGTCAAAACCGGGGTAAGCCATTGCCTCATGCGCTTAAAAGACTCGAACGTGTAGTTTATTTCAAGCTGCATAAAAATAAAGTTCACATTTAAAACTTTTTACGATAAAAAGGTTAGCTTGTAAAATGCTTCAGCAAGCGTTAAAATGTATTCATTCTGTAAGGTTAGCGTCATAAAATTATATATTTTTTAACATGAATGCAATTTTGCTTCTTTTTCTTTATTTCTTTCTCTTTTTTTTATTTTAGACGACAATCATCGCGGTTACTTTCGACGGTGGAGTTGTTCTTGGCTCAGATTCCCGAGTGTCAGCGGGGTAAGATACATTTTGTACTGTAGCAGCCTAGTTTATGCAAAGCTGCCTGTAACCTATTACATTTCCAAAACTTTCCACAGAAAGTTTAAAAACATAACACAATAATAGACAACGTATGATATGCTCATTGGAATCTTTCCAACTCAATGCTTTAAACAATATAGACGTACAGAGGTAGCCTATCATTATTTAAGACATAGATAATCATAGTCATTTATTCAGTGAATATTTGAAATAAGAATCCTCGAACTAAGAACATTAAAATGCTGTTTCTTTGGGAATTGTTTTCAGGGAAACAGTGGTGAATCGTGTGATGAACAAGCTCTCCCTCCTCCATGACAAGATCTACTGTGCTCTGTCTGGATCAGCAGCAGATGCTCAAACCATTGCTGAGATAGTCAACTACCAACTGGATGTGCACAGGTATTTATCACCAATGTCCTGTTATTCTCTGGGTCTATAACTTTAGATCATGAACTTACTGTTTGGCACATTGACAACCAGTACCAAAGCAATGTGCCTCATAGATTTTCCAGTGTCTCATAAATGTGATGAATAATGTATCCTGACAGTATTGAAGTGGAAGATGACCCACTTGTATGCTCTGCTGCTACTCTGGTGAAGAATATTTCATACAAATATAAAGAGGAACTATCAGCTCATCTTATTGTTGCAGGGTGGGACAGGAAAGAAGGAGGACAGGTTAGATCATTTTGGTTATATTACAAACTGATATATTGTAAACGTTATGTATAGCATTTTGAATTAAATTATACATGTTAAATATCATAATGTTATTACTATTGTATATGTGGTCATGTATGCCTCATTCCAAACAGGTCTATGCAACACTTAATGGTTTGCTGACCAGACAGCCTTTTGCTATTGGTGGCTCAGGGAGTTTTTACATTCATGGGTTTGTGGACGCAGAGTACCGAAAAAACATGACAAAGAGGGAATGCCAAGAGTTTGTAGTAAATGGTAAGTTTGTGCAGTATACAAACACATATATGAGAAATGTCATGTGCTGCATCCCAATTTGCCCACTACTAGCCTACTACTGAAATGTTTTAAAAGTGTGTGCTTTTTTTTATTTTTTATTTTTTTATTCTGTTACGGTTTAAACTGCCCTGTCAATCATCTTGTCACAGTTAAAATCGTTCACATTCAATTAAATTGAATTTCCTACCGTATCTGAGAAAAAAATGTGTATCACGTTAATCTGGCAGTCATGAGTCTTACATGTGGAGAAATGTTATAATGTGTTCGCATGATGTTTGTTGCCATTATAGTGTAGAAAGTGAAGGGTCTGTGTGCGTGAAAAAGATGCTTCACAGTGACAAAACTTTAGGGCCCCAGACCCAAATGCGAAAAAGTTTAGTAAATGGGTGCAATGGAGGATTTGTGCATTGAAAAGTTATAGTGACCAAATAATGCATTGAAAAGTTAGGGACCAAACTTATGTCCTTCAAGATGGCTAATTTTGATCGGTTTCTGGGTCACAAGCTGGAGGTCGGAGGAGCAAAGAAGCATCAATTTGAGTATTGAGAAACACCCAGAGTGTGCACAGACCTGTACTAATTCTAACCAGAAAAAGTAGAAGTATCTTTGGAGTACTCAGTAATTAAATGCGAATAATATTAGGACGGATAGTATGTGAATTGGGACGCAGTAATGTTAATAAGGAAAGAGATGGTATCATGTCATTAGTGATTAGTAAAATTATTAAAGTGCTAATTTTAGAGATGCAGATGGTAGATCAGTTAGTTTAAATGACTATCTTTAGTAAATATGGTAAATAAGGTAGAAATGGCAGAGGTATGGGAAATACTATACCACACTAAACATGTTATAGAAACAGGTGCATTGCATCAAGTATAACAGGAAATGACCAGCAATTGATAAGTATGTACTGTAGATGTTCAAATGGCACAATACAGTTTTATATGTGGCCTTTGTGTTTAGAATTCTCCCTTTATCAATGTGCTGGATTCAACTCTTGGCTCTGCCAAGACTGATTGTAGATGGACAGCCTTTTATTTTTCTCATAAAATCTCAATAACTAGTATTCAATGACTGTAAATATATTGATGAAGATCAGGCCAGGAACTGACAGGATTTATGTTACTTTCATAATCATAATCTCTCAAAATCAGTGTGTTCTCTCTCTCCCTCTCTATAGCTCTCTCTCTGGCGATGGGTCGGGATGGCTCAAGTGGAGGAGTTGCATATGTTGTTACCATTGATCAAGATGGAGCAGAAGAGAAGTGCGTTTTAGGAAATGAACTGCCCAAATTTTTTGATCAGTGAATTTAAGTGAATTCTTTGCTCTGAAAATTAAGAACATCAACATGTATAATATTAACCTGCTTTCACAGAGCAGAACAAAATACTGCACGAGATTGCAGAGTTGTTTCTATCAATTGTTTAGTTGAACCACTGTGTGAACAGCTGTATTCACTTTGTCTCAAAGTTTGATAATAAACCATATTAAAAATGTATATGCTTTCAAGTTAATTCTGACACCAAAATTATTTGAGTCAAAAATTATATATTAGCAATAATAGAAATACTTATGGACCTGTCTAAACAGAAAACTGAGCACAGCCTGACTAAGGACTCCTTTGCTATGACTCATCATTTGCTAGGCAGAAATGAACAAGGAAGGTTGTAGAGCATGTTCTGTTATGGCTTCTCGGAAAAGGGAGATATTTGTTGCATCTTAAAAAAAAAAGCCGCACAGTAACAAATATACATTATGAATAATACTAATGATAAAATATTTATTGATTTGTTTTGACTATATACAGCTGAAGTATTTTTTGATAATCCTTAGGTTCAGCTAGCTGCATACTCTGAAGGTAATTACAAATCCTGAGGCACAACTGACTTGAGTAAAAAAAAAAAAAAGGATCGACAGAGGAAAGGTTAAAATGTGAACGCTTTTTTTGTACAGCATTGAACAGCCTTTTTTGGTTATGTTGAAGGAAACCCCCCTATCCAGAGAAACTGAAAGTAAAATAATGTCGGTGTCCTAAAATGCCCCGGCGCCGTGTGAAGAGAAGACAACGTCGCACTCCGTAGGAACGGGACTCCCAGCGTTACAGAGAAGAAAATAACTTTTTATTTATTTATTATTATTATTATCTTACGCGCTCGGGCTATACAGGGTTACCACGGCAACCGACTTACACGTGCAGCATGCAGAAAGTTTTGGTGTTCGCGTGTATTTTATGTGTTGATATAATAATAGTTTACACTCTGGACCTCGGAGCAACTTTGCTGAAGTCTCGTACAAGAAATCTCGACCATAATCTATTACGCCAATGGGCTGAATCTGGACTGCGATGCACACTGCTGTACGCAGGATCTATGTTATCTAAAGATGCTGCAGGTCCATTAATAAGGAGATGGATTACAGTCCACTGTTTTATAGCTTCGGTGTATGAAACCGGACGGTTGGCGTTGTTTGACAACTATCGCCTTGATAAATTTAATATGTGGCTTGTCGGAACCGTCGCTGCTGCTTTAGCTTGTCTTTTTTGGGAGGTAATGCTACCTGACACGAACGGAGAGAGCAACGGTAAAGAGCGCAAACAGAGGGCTCGAGTCCTCTTCATCCGGGTCATCCGTTTATACAAGCCAGACTACTTATTATTGTGTGGAGCTTTTGTCTTTCTGGCTCTAGCAGTGCTATGTGAGTATTTCGTTGCATTTACTTAGTATATAAAATACAAGTATAATGTAAACCTGTTTTGTAAAGTTCCTTTTACGTGTTTTTAGGTGAGATGTTCATCCCACTGTACACAGGAGAGGTGATTGACATATTGGGTTCTCATTACCAGTGGGATAACTTCAGATCAGCCATAATTCTTATGGGATTATTCTCATTGGGAAGGTTGGTATTTCAAAATATGTGTTTGTATTACAAAATGCCCATTTGGTAACGTTATCTTAATTAACACTGTTTTTGTCAGTTCTTTCAGTGCAGGTTGTCGTGGAGGCCTGTTCATGTGTGCAATCAACAGCTTCACTTGCAGGGTTAAGATGCAACTGTTTGGGTCCCTCGTAAGGCAGGACATTGGCTTCTTTGAAACCATCAAGACGGGTAGATCTAATGCAATGTCTGGTGGTCTATGGATGCAGACTTCAGTTATCATCATAGCAATGTCCTTTTTATATGGTGTCATAAATTGTTTCCACTGAATCTCTGTCTTTCAGGTGATATCACATCTAGACTGTCCACAGACACTACTTTGATGAGCCGGGCTGTGGCCTTGAATGTCAACGTCCTTCTACGGACCCTGATTAAGACCCTAGGCATGCTGTATCTGATGGTAAACCTCTCGTGGAAGCTTACATTACTAATGCTGATGGAGACACCACTGACAGGCTTACTACAGAACATATATGACACGCATTATCAGGTATGGGGTTAATAAAAGTACTATGATGAATGATGGACAACCTTTTTTTTTTGGGCCTATGTAAATCATATCATACATCACATTTCAAGTTTTTATGGCCTTTTTAGAGGCTGTCAAAAGAAGTTCAGGACTCCATAGCACAATCCAATGAGACTGCTGGGGAGGCGGTGTCAGGCATCAGGACGGTAAAGAGTTTCAGGACAGAGCTTGGTGAAGCCCATCGCTATGATGTGCGCTTGATGGAAACCCATAATTTAAAGACCCGACGGGACACTGTCAGGGCGATTTACCTGCTAGTTAGGCGGGTTAGTATGAATTTACTTCTTATTTTAATGTGCGTATGAATTTATTTTCTTTGAAGCAAACTTGTTGATATGGAACTGGATACTGCATTGCTATGGATCTTTTCTGATTTGCAGATGACAGAAGTGGGAATGAAGGTGGCCATGCTTTACTATGGGAGACTCTTCATCCAGTATGGACAGATGAGCACAGGGAATCTTGTCTCTTTCATCCTTTATCAGCAAGACCTTGGAGACAATATCAGGGTGTGTCTATGTTTATAAAAAAAAAAAAAAAAAGAGGTTTTTGTGATGACACAGAGAGTAGAGAAAAGTTGTATCACCTTAATCAGCAGTCCTCACAAAAGCATGTTTAAGTTAAAATAATTTATAAATATTTATCCATCTCTTTCACAGACTTTGATCTATATCTTTGGAGACATGCTGAACTCAGTAGGTGCGGCCGGTAAGGTGTTTGAGTACCTGGACCGAAAGTCTGAAGTCAGTATTGATGGCAATTTGCAGCCCAGTGATCTGAAAGGACACGTCAGCTTTCAAAACCTCACCTTCTCGTATCCCAGAAGACCCGACCACAATGTGTTAAAGGTACATCTTTTGCTCTGAAGAATCACTTCACTTAGTCTTTGTCAAGGTTGATAAGGCAATTCACATGAACCTGTCCTAAAATATCTTTTATTTCTTATATTTTAATACTTTTTTCATAGTGTTTATAAACTGCATGAGTGCATGAGTACATAAGTTTGCAAATATGTTGTGTACGAGAGCTATACATGATTTATAGAAGGTTTATCATATACTTGTAATAATTAAGTCTAACTTTTCATCTGTTTTCAGAACTTCTCTCTGGAGTTGAAGCCCGGTCAGATGACGGCTCTGGTGGGAATGTCAGGTGGGGGGAAGAGCACCTGTGTGAGTCTGCTGGAGAGATTCTACCAGCCACAACAGGGACACATTCTGTTAGATGGACAACCACTGCAGAACTACCAACACAACTACTTGCACAGCAAGGTGAATAGTTTCAAAGAACAAACACTTTACTGTTGTACTATAGTTTAATTCCATACCACCTCTGTTCATGCATACCTACAAGTCTACTCTAAAGAACCATATAAAACCAACCAATGCAATGCAAGAACATATACTGTAAATAATCTCTCTCAGATAGCAATGGTGGGTCAGGAGCCTGTACTTTTCTCTGGCACCGTTCGAGACAACATTGCCTATGGTCTGCCTGGCTGCTCAATGGAGAGAGTAAAGGAGGCCGCCAGCAAAGCCAATGCCCATGCCTTCATCTGCAAACTGGAAAATGGCTACGACACAGGTAAAGAAACTGCTATCACTTACCACTTTAATTCTCATATTTGTGCCAGTGGCTAGGTCAACTGTTATTGGTCAGTTCTGATGGGACATAAAAAAAAAAAAAAAAAAATTCAAATTATTTTCCAATCTGTGAACAACAGAACTGCTAGAATTCATAGATTTTAGTTATACATCCAAAAAGGCTTTGCCTGAAAAACTTTGCTGGTCCACTTGCTAGACCAGCACTAACCAGCATAAACCAGTGGCCAGTTGCATAAACTGTTAAGACTAGTCTTACAAGTTAGTCATCCAATTTTATTCTTTAAAACTGTTAATAACTTTTTAAAGTCAGTAACATAAAAACGTAGATTGGTCTAATTTGACACCGAACAGTAAGACTAATTACCCCTAACTAACTTCTAGTTGATCATTCTAGTTCTTAAGACACAGTCTTAACATAATGGCTATGTTTATGCAACTGGCCGCAGAGGCTGGACTAGCATGCAAATACACTTCGTCTAAGATGGGCTTTACATTTAAAGTCATTTTAGAATTACTGATTATCAGACATTCTGGATAGTTTTCTTTCGTATTTCTGTAATCACTCAATTTATGATTGGATAAGCAAGGGTTTAGATTTAAGCATGCAAAGGTGTTTTATTAAATGCTAAGTACACAGCCATTAAACAGTGCTTTCTCTGTCAGATGTGGGAGAGCGTGGTAACCTACTTTCGGGAGGTGAGAAGCAGCGAATCGCTATCGCCAGAGCTCTGATCAGACAACCTCAGGTGCTCATACTGGATGAAGTGACCAGCTCTTTGGACACTGAAAGTGAACAAATGGTAAATAATATGGCTATTCATTATGAACACAAATGTACATAAGCCTTCACAAATCCCTGCTTCCTTTAGTGCTGCTATCAAAAGATTTCTTATGTGTTTTATTATTCCACAGGTTCAACAGGCCCTGGCGTGCTGCCCCACTCAGACCTTGCTTGTGATTGCTCATAGGCTGAAGACCATTGAGAGGGCGGATCAGATTGTCTTGATTGACAGCGGGGAGATGGTGGAGTTGGGCACACATGAGGAACTCATGAACAAGAAGGGAAGTTACTATAAACTGAGAGAAAGGCTCTTTAGTGATGATAACACAGTCGAAGACAAAGAGAAATCGGACACAGTAAAAATCGAATAGCCTGTCGTAGAAATATTGTACATTGTAATAAACAAACATGCCACTGTAAATAGATACCTGTAAGGGCAAAAGTTGTGAAACTGGCCTGTACATAAACCCAGTGATGATCATCAGTCAAAATGTTCCACTCTTTGATGGTGTTAAATTTTGGATTTGTTGGAAGTTGTAATATTTAAATGTGAATAAATAATGGATTCTTGCTAATCTGCTTGTGACTGATTTTAATAGTAGTTTAATTCAAAGTTTAATTTGAGATTGCAGTGTCTTATGGGTGCCTGTTATGAATGAATATACTGTATCTGCTCATGTGATGTGCTTAGATAACTTTAAACTATTATACTATATGGTTTACAGCAAGTGATATAGTGACTTGTTTTGTATTTGTTAAAAAGGAATATTGTTCAGAGTTAGTATGAGTACAGAATCATGGTCAGAAATGGGGCACAATTGGTTTAGTGAAACCATGTGAGTTTCACAAAGCTGCCAGTCCGGTTTACTGGCGCTCTGCCTGGTAGCACCTTTTTGGTATTGTGTTAGTTAACCCGATTTGAATGTGCAGATGCAAAACACACACACACACACACACACACATGCAGGTTGGATTTTCATGTTTTATGGGGACATTACATAGACATCATCATTTTTATACTGTACAAACTATATTCTAATCCTATAGCCATCACAGAAAACCTTCTTTTTTTTTTTTGCATTTTAAAAAAACATCACTTATGATTGATGAGCTGTTTAGGAGCAAAAATCTCCCTGCATGGACAAGGATTTTGGATATTGGCAACTTTGTGAGGACATTTTGTCCCTGTAACGTATAGTATACCTGAACCACACACACAAAAAAAAAAAAAAACATATTACCATTTTAATGTTTTTAATAAGTGTTTTTGTCCAAACACAATATTTGTATAATAATATACAAATCTAAAGAACAGAAACCCAACTACCCCATCAGTCTGACCTCATTTCACCTCATTCATTCTCATTTCATTTCGTTATCACATTATCAAAGCTAACAATGCTCCATAAAATTGAAGTTTCATTGCTGTTATGACCCTTGAGCAACACATAGCTGCACATTGCTATAGATCGATATGCAGGTGAGAACCAAATGTTCAATTTTGATCTATTATTTTTACACTAGCTGTGTGGTAGCTTTGTCACACACATTTTATATTTATTTTGAGCTGTGCAGCTACCACGAGATCAACTATCAAACAAGCTAACCCTGTTTTGCCGGAAAGTTCCTATTGTTGTTTCACCTGGTACACATTTGTGTGTTTGGCTTGGTGTCTGGCTGTACCTCGCTCATGCCGTAATCCCCCACCCCCTCGGGACAGATATGACAAGATATGGCCTCCATTTTATAACGCTGCCAGCACTTTACCTGCCTTAAAATGGCTGTCTCCATTTTTCGATTATGCATATAGCCTATGTATCTTTTTTCCTAAAGTATGAAAGCATGTTCGTTGTGGTGATGGATTCTGGTTTAGATTAAAATTACATTACATTGCAGGTTCAGTATATTCTTCGAGTAGACTTTGTCGCTAATAAGCTTTATCATGAAATGTTATTTAAAATGGAATATGTATTACTTTATTGCATAAAAATAATTTTACAAAAATCCAATTTCTACACACCAGGAAGGCAGAAAGATAAAGACAGTCATTTTCTCACTTAACATCGGGATGCTATAAACTGACTGAAAGGGTTTTGGCCATGAACGAGTTAAGTGTTTGCAGAATTGTACATGCCAGTGAAGGTGCACAATTGGTTTCGGGAAATCACATGACTTTCAAGAAATGCCAAGATTGCCAGTCCAGTTTATCTGAGCTCTTATTGGCAGCACCATTTTGTGATAGCCGGCCATTTTGTGATCTGAAATAATAATTTGCAAAGTTCAGGTGAAAGTGAAAGAATCTCATCACATTCTCTCCAGTAAAGAGATTGAGGGCATGCATATGCACATTTTCTTTCATTTTCTTGAAATGCAGCAGTTTTTCAATGCTTAATGCTAAAGCAATATTACAACCATACCACTATGTAATAATTCTCTATTATAAAAACAGTATTTGCTTTTACTTTTTTTCTAATTTGTTGTTGTGATAAATCAATTTAATTTCCCCCAACATATTCAGAGTGCTGCTATAATTATAGATCACATTTGGGTTGATAGTTTTGTTGGAAAGTCCCTATTGTTCTTGTTTTAGTAAGGGTTATGCCCCACTCATGCCGTGTCCACAATGTGTTGTTGTTTTATCACCCCCTATTGGAAAATATACTGTCAAAAAGAAATTGTACAGTGATATCTTGGCTTTCATTAGTCCTACAAGGAACTTCCTCAAAATGACTGCCATAACATTGCACAATGAATAACTGTTGCTGACATACATGCAGATTATCTAATCTGTCAGTTGTGGCACATGTATTTACCATTTTTATTTATCGATTTTTCTGATGGAATAAGAAAGCATTACTTGAACTTTTTTGAAATACATAACAGATAATACTGATTATCAGGTTTATTGCTTAAATGGAAGCTGGGTTGAATAACTTTTTTCAAATATTATGAAACTTCCAGCTATTAGTTTTTTTTCTTTTCAACTATTTGCCTTTTGATGAAATATGTTAAAGAGTAACTGACAGGACATAAAAAGGAAGAAGGAAGAGTGATGATATATTATAATATGGCTGACAAGCTTTTAGTTACTTATTAGTTTAGCCACAAACATGCTACAGAAAAAAACGAAACAACAGACAACAGCCGAAACAAATGATACAATAGCTAATTTTAAGTTAACTAAACAGAGCATCATTTTTAGTGTGCCGTGCAAGACTGCCCTAGTGAAAGAAAGTATACTTTATTGTATTTAAATATATTTCCTTTTTCAATAGTACATTGCAAATATACCAACGAAAAATCTTTTAATATATTAAAAGTAGGCGATATTGCCTATTTATTCATGCCTATTTACCTATTTACCTATCATGCCTATTTACCTATTTTCACAATACAACTTTTAACACACTTTAAAATAATTGTATTATAGTATATTTTCTAAAGAATATATTTTAGAAAAAAATACTTGAAGTGAAAATTCTGTTTATTTTTTAAAAGTGTATTTATTTACACTTAAAAATATATTTTAGGTATTTTCAACTGTGCTGAAAATGATCATTGTAACAATACATTGAAAGTATACTTTCAAAATACATTATAAACAATAGTATATTGTACAAAGTATAGCTAAGTAATATTTGTTTATTTATGTGCATTTGTTATTGAAGACAAAGTGTGCAATTTGTAGTATTTGGAATAAGCCAAAGGTATTTCTGAGCATATACTTTTTACTCAAATATAATAAACTTATGGTATATTGCTTGTATGTTTCGAAGACACTCGTAATGAATTTGTAATGTACTTGTGACACAAATAAAGTACACTTTAACATCACTAATGAAGCATAATTACACAGGCATATACTTAAAGTATATAAAGTATACTTGAAGTTGTTCCAATTAAGCACACAACACTGTAAAAAATGTCTAGCCTCTCCAAGTCAAAATTTTCTAGTGACTGATAACATCTAAAAAAATTTATTGGCCCAAGTGCAATTCTTGTTGCAATAGTCTGTTAACATTGGCTGAATGAGAAATAATGATAAATAATACGTCAGACTAATTGAAAAATTTAGATGTAACCTAGAAAATTTTGACTTGGGGATGTAATTTTTTTTTACAGTGAAAAGTACACTAAATACACTTAAAGTTATGCTTTACTATAATTTAATTACAACTAAAATATACTTAGAACAAAATCAAAATAGCACACTTCAAGGTAACTAATCATTAACTCACTTGAAGTACTGAATTAGTCTTGCTGCAAGTATTCTTAGAAGTTTTTTTCCCCACCAGGTTGTGTTTAACGCATCTATTTTTTTTGTACTTCTCGACAAGCTTTATTGTGTTATATACTGTATACTAACATTTCAAAAAGAAAAATTCTATCGCTCCACACACCAGGAAGGCAGAGATAAAGACCATTTTTGCACTTAACACAAGAACATAATAAAATAATAAAATAATTGAAAGGGTAAAATTATTCAACTACTAGACTAAAATATTTAAAACTCTGAAGGACACCTCTGACATAGATCTTTTGACCATTTTTCACTTTTAGCCATTTTTGGAATGCCGGTCATTGTTGACCTTTCATTGGCCGTTCAAAAGGCTTGCCTTTATACTTTGTTAGCGAGACTTAAATATGTCTCACCACCTTCCTTTATATGTGGCTCAAAGAAGTGTTTACTTCACAAACTAGCCAGCTGAGCATACCTTTTATATTTTTTGCTAAATGTTAAATTTCATAAAATCAGTGTTCTGTTGATTGATATGAAATAAAAAATAAATAAATAATGAAAGCGAATGGCTATGAATGAGTTAAGTGTTTGCAGTTTTTACATGCCAGTGAAACTGCACAACTGGTTTTGTGAAATCATGTGACTTACATGAAATGCCCAGTCCAGTTTATCTGAGCTCTTGTTGGCAGCACCATTTTATGATTGCTGGCCATTTTGTGATCTGAAATAATTATTTGCTAAGTTCATTTGACAGTGAAAGAATCTCATCACATTCTCTTCAGTAAGGAGAGAGAGGGTTCCTTTCACACCCTTATATTTAGCAGTTTTTTAATGCTTATTGCTAAAGCAATTTTAAAACTATACCAATGGTTTAATGGTTGCTTAAAATACAACCAGTATTTACTTTTACTTTCTTTCTAGTTTGTTGTTGTGATACATCAACTTAATTTCCCCTAAAAATTTCAGAATGTATTTATTGATCACCTTTGGGTTATAGGCCTGTTGTTTTGATGGAAAGTCCCTGTTGTTCTTGGTTTGTGGAGGCCTGTTTATCTTGCTGCCTGGTTATGCCTGACTCATGGTGCATCCATGTTATGTTTTATCACCCCCTATTGGAAAATATAAATCCGGCAAGAAATGGTATGTTTTGGCCTCCGAAGGTGTTGCCTCAAAATGACTGCCATTGCACTGCACAATTAATTGTTGCCAACAGGCATATTGTATTATGACATCAATTGTGATACCATTTTTTTTTTTTTTTTTTTTTTTAACTATTTTTACATTTTACATTTATTTTTATTTATCTATCTCTCTGTTGGGATTTCTTGCATTTCTTGAACTCTTTTTAACTATGTAACAGATACTACTGAACATCAGGATTTAAAGCTGAGTTAACTTTTTTTAAATATTGTTGTAATATATAAAATATTGTAATAAAGATTAACTATTAATCTTTTCTGTTGCACTATTTGGCTTCGAATAAACTATTTTTGTACATTTCTTTATTGATTGAAAATAAATCTATTGTGGTAAATTGAATAAAAAAAATTATTTGTATATTTTGTAGGATTGAAAATAATCCAATATATTTGAAAATGAACAAAGACATTTGCTTTTACTGAAATGAACAAAGATATTTGCTTTTACTGTTTCAACCACCCTCTTTCTTAACCCAAGGACCATTTGGAATTCCTAAACTAAAGGATAATGCCTGTAGGCCAACATGTGTGTACTTCAGGGGTCTATGAATAGGCACACCTAGTATGGTGGGGGAAATTGTAATTATCTGATTGGTCAGTTTGAACCTCTCACATTTGGGTTTTAGTCACATGGTCAAGGAAAGGATCAAATATTGTAACTCATTTCTCTCTCTCTCTCTCTCTCTCTCTCTCTCTCTCTCTCTCTCAGGTAACATTTTACATAAATGCTGGGTGCAATTTATGGTATAGGCTATCATCATCTCATACATCTATTTTTGTGACTATTTTAAGTGTAACCATAACCATTTAATGTCATTAAACCTTTTCAATTAGAAATAATGTGCTAACTAGTTTTGATTTTTGATCATATTGCAATACAGTATTGTCAATATAGCAACGCTCTCCCATATATTAAGCTATTGTAACTGCGCTTCTTTCCTTCGTTGGTATAAGTAGCAGTGGGTGGTAATAGACAATAAATGTTCAGTTTTCTACCATCTTGCTGACAATGTTTCTTTAGTCATTCGGCAGTCTTCCAGCCTGAACCCCTGCAGGACACAAAATGGAAGGAAGAAGAGTGATGAGATATTACAAAATGGCTGACAGGCTTTTTGGTACTTTTTTTTGTTTTAGCCACAAACATGTTCTGGAAAAAATGAAACAACAGACAACAGCTAAAACAAATGATATAAAAGCTCAACTTAAGTTAACACCACAAAGCAGCATTTTAGTGTGCCGTGCACGATTGTTTGTTTAAAGCATCTTTGTCTCCTTGGGTCCTGACAAAGCACTTTATTGTTTTCCCGCGTGTTCTTCTTTTGGTTTGATTGTATAATCACGCCACCAGTGGTTGAATATCACATGCCAAGCATAATGACAACACCCTGGAAAGTCCCGAGCCGGCACTCTTTCGCTTTCTTTTCTACTGTAGTTTGTTGGTGATGCCACGCCAACGCCAAGCTTACAGTCCTGTGATTGTGATGGGGGAGGGAAGGAACTGATAGATGGATCAAATGCAAACTAGCCGCTCCCTTGTAAAAATGTATGACCTTTAACACTGAAGATATTTTGAACCTAATCAATGATTATTCAGTTTTACTGCCACTGGATCAGTCCATATAAAAAGTATTGTTAAAAAATGATTACAAGTGATATTGGATGACATGACACGGAAACTTGGGGAAATTCTTATCATTTTTATTATGCCGGTTGAAAAGAGGTTTGCATGGATCTGACAGAACCTGTTTCAATGAGTCATCACAAATAATAATAATTAAAAAAAAAAATCATTTCCAAAAATTATCTGTGATAATGAAACTAAGCAAACCACTGGACCGGGCTTTTAACAGCAGTCCTGACTGATATATTCTAACCTACATTACAAAACAAACAAACTAAAACCAATGTCTGGACAGCTGAGCGCATAAAACATAAGCTAAATGTAAATAATATTTTTAAATATTAAATATTTCTGCACTACCCTCAATGTGATTCACCCTGACATACATACATATATGGGCCTATACTCTAAATTCTATTATGCACTATCAACAAAACAATTATATAAGGTAATGAAATTGTTAGAATTCAAATAAGCTTTTATTATATATAACCTACATTTAATAGTAAAGGTTTATGAGCAGACCACTCAAGGCATTGTGCCAGTTTGGTTTGGTTAATGGACTGATAATCCCCCAGAGTTCCCAAAAAGGGGGAATTTGAGGGGTGTGTAGCTTTATGGTTACATCAACAGAAATGTGGTAAACTGCGGCATTCACTATAAGAAAGCTCTTTTAGTCTGGGAAGTCCCTTCTCCAGTAATAGTTTTTTAAGGGTTTGACTGATAAAGAGCTCCCCCATAAGGCTAATACATGCATTTCACTCCTGACCGACTAACGGACAATGTTTTTGTCAGTAGGCTAGCCTAGATAGGATAGCATATTACATATTTTGGTCCACTTTCCTTTTATAATAATTTTTATATAGCTTAATAGTAAAACAATTTTTTTTATTTTATTTCATCATTCAAATGTTAGTTTTTTCCCCATATATTTTCTAAAAACGCTACTTGTTTCCTGGTATTCCGAACATGAACCTTCCTCGCTCACATGGCAACTTCTTACGACGAATCACGCGCCCAATCAAAAGTAATAAAACAGATTTAAGGCGCCAAAAATGCTAGTTGACCTGATTTCTAATGCACAGACATTGGCGCCATCTTGTGAACACAAATGCAGTTTCTCAACGAGATAGCATGATATAGCGTTTCTATAAAAAAAAAAATATATATATATAGGCCTATATATTGGAGATCACTTAGATCACTCACCAGTTAACATTGTAAAATGTATTTATTTATTTATTTATTATTATTGGTATAACACTCAAAATGTATTGCTCAAACTGTTTGTCTTCTGAATCTTGCAGCACATGTGGTCTGACTGAGGTGTGATGGTTTGTGGGTTAGGCTATGTGTTATGTGTTATGAGAGCAGAAACATGCAACAGTAGTGATGTGGTAATGTTAAGGTCATATGGTGACTATGGGATTGAGGGCACGCTCCAGTGGGTTCTTTATTGTTCTTTGATCTCCTAGAATTTCATATAGCCTATATAGGGTAATTCCGTGTCAACTTAACCAGAGGTCCCTGGCTATTTTTATTTTATTTTGATTACATATTTTCAATACATTTCAAAATGACAATTTTCATCTGAGATTTTGAGCCAAATTACAGGGGGTAAAAGTGACTTTAGGAAGACGGCAGCATCATTATTTTATATTTTACACAGAAATTGGTAGGTCTATTATTTAAACCTGTTCAATCTTTGTTGCATTATATGCCAACGGTGACAGTTCAAAAACGGGAAAAAGCACTTTTTTGTGTGTGTTTTTTTGCCCATAGTTTGCATGCCTGTAACTCAAGAAGCATTAAAGATATCTTATTATATAGATTCTGGTTCTTATCAAACTTTTCTTTTGGTATCTTCATTTTAAAGGCCCTATATTGTTCAATCCCAGAGATATAGAGATCTTAAAGGGATAGTTCACCCAAAAATGAAAATTAGACCATGACTTACTCACCCTGAAACCATCCTAGGTGTATATGAAATTCTTCTTCAGCCGAATACAATCGGAGTTAAATAAAAAAAATGTCCTGGTTCTTCCAAGCCTTATAATGGGAGTCAATGGGTATATTTTTTTGGAAGTTCATCAAATCCTATCCATCCGTGATAAAAGTGCTCGAAACGGCTCCGGGGGGTTAATAAAGACCTTCTGAAGTGAAGCAATGCGTTCATGTAAGAAAAACATCCATATATAAAACTTTATCGACTAAAATACCTTCCGGCAGAAGGCCGTACGCAAGTCCCATTGCTTCGCTTTCCCCCCAAGCGGATTCTTTTTCCAAAGTTTGCATGCCTGTAACAAGTATTAAAGATATCTCAATTTGATTTCAGATTCTGGTTTTTAACAAAGTTTTCTTTTAGAATCTTTATTTTCATGGCCATATATGGTTCAGTCCCATAGACATGGGGCAAAGAGTTTTTTGTTTAATGGTGTTTTGAATTTATCTCACTGGTGTTCTCTAGGCATTGGAGTCTGTGTGTTAGTTAGATTTTTCCACATAAATGTGTGCATCATCTGAGGCCAAAGTTTGATTTTCACAGAAGTGAATATGTTTTTGACTGAAATACTTTAGTTTAACAAGGAAGTTTGAGGTTTGTAATAATAATATTTAATAATTTGTTACATTTATATTGCGCTTTCTAGGTGTTCAAAGCGCTTTACATTTGGAAGGGAGAATCTCCTCAACCACCACCACTGTGCGGCATCCACCTGGATGATGCGACGGCAGATTGTGCCAGAACGCGCACCACACACCAGGTTATTGGTGGTGGAGAGGAGACAAGGTGATGAAGCCAATCAGTATATATGGGGAAGGGATGATTAGGAGGCCATGATGGACAAAGGCCAATTGGCAAATTTGGCCAGGATGCCGGGGTTAAACCCTTACTCTTTTTCCGAAGGACATCCTGGGATATTTAATGACCACAGAGAGTCAGGACCTCAGTTTAACGTCTCATCCGAAGGACGGTGCTCTTTGTAAGTATAGTGTCCCCATCACTTTACTGGAGCGTTAGGACCCGGGGGTGAGCGCCCCCTACTGGCCTCACTAACACCTCTTCCAGCAGCAACCTAGTTTTCCCAGGAGGTTTCCCATCCAGGTACTGACCAGGCTCAATCCTGCTTAGCTTCAGTGGGCAACCAGTCTTGGGCTACATGGCTGCTAGCATACAAAGTGGTGTGTAGTTACAAGATTCTATTTATAGTTGTGAGAAAATTGTACATTGTTTAGAATTGTGTTAGCGATTGAGAAAAATTTTAAGATACAAAATTGCAAAAAGCTCAAAACATATTAAATGTTATACAGTGTAGGCTATGTGTCATGTTCTGTTAATGTCATTTTCATGGAGTTTGATTCTCTTCAGTTACCTCTTTCCTTTGTTCTAGTTTCCCGCCAGTCCTTAGTTGTCATGCATTTAACGAGCACAGCTGTTAGTTAATTAGTTCATTATCATTGTGTATTTATGTTCCTCTTTCTCCTTTGGTTCTTGGTCGGGTATTGTCGTGTTATGTTCGTGTCTACATGCTGTTACATTACCATTTTGCCTACGGATTTACTTGAGTTTGTTTAATATAGTGGTGGGTGAGAGAAACGAAGCGTTCGAAACGCAACACGCTGGTGACCCCTGCTGGTCAGAACTGTAAATGCTGTAAATGTGTAAATGCAACAAAAACTCAGACCAAACATGCATAAAAACACCTTTTACAAAACCCATTGCAAATGTTTTATTAAAAGAAAAATCTATCAAATTAAATTAACTAATCATCTATTAAGATTAAATATCAAGTGTCTGTATAATATGTGTTCTTTTAATTTTCAGGGCTTCTCAGCTATAGGCCAATAAGCGCATGCTCAGTATGACTTTATTGTTGTTAATAAGACTTAACAACTATTATTCCTTTTAATTATACTAATGTCTAATTAAAACGACTACAAATGTATAAAACTGATTAAAGATCAGGTAAAACCATAGACTATTCGAAACAGTTAAGACGTAACAAAGCCTCGTTTACTGAAATTGCATAACTCTAGAAGTTAGCCTAATTGATACATGCTTCGAACCACTGATTCAAAAAAGATTTGTAAAGGTATTGAAGCTTCATGAAGCAGTGTTTCAAAATAGCCCATTCACTAGTTTTATAATAAATACACAATTTAGCCCCATTGTGAACCTGGAAATGTTGAGTACACCAAAGTTTTATTGCAGAATGTGAAGTATGGGTCCCCAGCATACAGAAACTGCCGGATGCTCATTTGCATATGCTGAGCAATTTAATTAGCATTATTAGCTTAATCGTCCATTTTGACCACATATTTTGCACTGTATGGCCAATTTCTACAATATGTGAGTGGTTTTAGAGGTTTTAGAGGATGCTGATTTCATTTCTGGCACTTTTTTTTTCATGGTAAACACAATAATCTCACATTTCAGAATCACAAGAGCTCTTGCTCTTTGATGTGAATGTTGATAACCTAAATTTGTTTACATTTCTTGAGGTCCGGTCATGTTTTTATGCAAATAAGCTGTTGCAGCTAGCTGTTGTAGTTGTAATAAGTATGTTGTAAAGCAAGGGAGCATAGTCTAGTTTTAAAGTCGAAATTCACCTTGCAAATATTTTTTTTCTTATATTGCCTTAATATCCGTACAAAAGTCAGTCAAGGGATTTAATGTTGACATTTTAATTTTGACATTATGTTTTCACATTAAGATAAAAGGTGGAAAGAATTATAATGACAGTATTGTTCAATACATTGTGAATTTCTAATCAGATCCATTTTGTGGGTGAATCTTGTGAGTTCTTGTGGTTTGATAAGGAAAGGATTAAAAACAGTTGATATTCAGTGTTATTGCTTCTTTCTCAAGATGTTGTGGAGGATTATTTAACCATTCGACTCTAGGGTTAAGTACTTTCAAAACAAAGAGAGATGGTTTGATCAGGTCGAAATGTTGGGAAAGAAGTGTCTGTTTGCACCATGCAGTGGCAAAGATGGCGACTTTAAAATATCTGGGTTGAGAATTCAAAACAGTGCTTTTTCTGTGGTCTTATTTGTGAAGAAAAATACTCTTAAAATCCTAACAGGTGGAATCTAGTTCAAACATTTCAGACTTTAGATAGGCCAGGCCTTCCATCCTTCAAAGATGTGATTTTGTCTAAATTTGATGAACGGCAGGATGATTGGGCAGAAGTTGTGAAGTTACGGATGAATGGCATCATGGACCTACCTGCAGCTGATGCTCAATATCACTCCAAGTGTTACAATGCTTTCAGGAAGGTACCTATTGACTCAAGAGCAACTGCTAGTAAACCAGTTGACCAACCTGTGTGATTATTATGGTGATGCCGTTATTGTACTGAGAGTTGAAGGATGCCAGATGATTGTTGGCTTTAGGCAGTACATTGGTAAATCACTCAAATTAGTAGGACAAACTGGCCTCTGCAATGACGATGATGATGATGTCCATTGCCTCGTGAATACGACCTTGGCGTTTTTAGGCATGAAAGGGTCATTCAAGATACAAGTGCAACTCTCCTAAGACTTGTCTCCAGTCAGGGAAGAAACGGTGACCAAACCAGCACTCACACTTACTCAATGCATCCAGCAGCACATCAGTAAAAGCTGGAACAACTTTGGGGCTAGCTGTAAAACTTCATCATAAGCATAGTAGTTCAGAACTGGTTTGGAACCTAAATGAGCATGGTCTTGTTGTAACATATGATGAGGTCCTCTGGTTCCGGAAATCAGCTGCCAAAAATGCCTCAGATGATGAAGATAAGTACCTGGGGGTATTAGGACTGGAGAGGTGCATTGGCCCTATTCACAGTTGGGGTGATAATTTTGATATTTTAGTCTTCACACCCAATGGTTGCCGCACAACACATGCCATGGCCACTCAGTTTGTCAGCTCCATTCTGCTCCTCTTCCCCTGGACTGGTCGGCCTACAATGTTGTGCAAGATCGTCACAGTGATGAAGGTGTGTCTAAAATGAAGACTATAAGTGTCTTTGGACCATTGCTCGACTCGCCTCCTGCTCATCCTGATACAGTGCTCCGTACCATTACATATCTGGACACTGAATCTTATGTGAAATGCAGCACCTTCCTTCCATTGCAAAAGATGACCTTCTTGCCGGAAGTCATGTGTGCCGCCATTCAGATGGTGCACATGCAGTGAGTGCCGATATGTTTGGGGAGCAGATATACATCAGGCAAGGGAAGGGAGCAGGGGGAATGAAGGGTATTTCAACCAACCCTGAGCAGGTTGCAGTTTGGATCCGATCATTTGGCATATGTTCACATCTCTCTCAGTCATTGGATGACATGTACAGTGATACAGTAGCATCAGAGAATACTGTGTCCAACAGACACAAAGAGGAGGGTGAAGCATGACGGGAGTTAGATGCCGAGGACCGCTCTAAAATTGTGAGGATGCTGTGGGAAAACACAAATCCACTCATGACAGAGAGCACTTTGCTCTACCACATCATAAATGGACAGGTGGCTGATGAAAAAGTGAATGTGCAAAAATGTGCTGAAGATTGGCCAGGCTATGTGTGAAACGTTTTCTTCATCACTTCCGGAGGCATTTCATGCACCCATCTCTAACAAGGAAGTGACTATGAAGTTCCATAAAAAGGGAATGAAGGTCAGTGGGAAGGTTGTTTGTGACCTTGAGTCATTATTTGCTCGACTGTTGGTGGTGGGAGGCCAGAGAAAAATGGAGCTCTCTTCTCTCTTCAAAAATGAGCTTAGCCCAGTCCCCTTGTCTATCATTGATGACAATGGATGCCTCCGAAAGGGCAATAAGTCAGTGCTTGTCCAGCAGCTCGGAATTCAAGTCTACAATCCCCAGCCACCAGATGTTGTCATTGTGGATGCATCCCAGCTCATTTATCACGTGGTTTGGCCATCGTCTGGGACAGTGGCAGATCTTACAGCAAGCATGGGACGTCGGCTTAATTGTTACGACACCCAAACATTTGTCATCTTTGACAGATATTTGCAGGTGTCTGCCAAGGAAGAGCAGGAGAGAGCTCCACTGAGTACAAGCTCTCATTGACTACACCTCTACCTAGTCGAGACAAAGTCTTGAAAAACAAGCACAACAAACAAACTCGGGCTGAGCGAAGTCCTGTGTACTTTCAATGTAGGAAGTAAGATCATGATGGTCAGTAAAGCTGACAGCATTGACACTCATGATGAGGCTGATATATCACTTATATCTTACATGTTAGATGCTGTCAGACATGGGGCTTCAACTGTTCACATTCTCTGTGATGACACAGATGTCTTTGTGCTATATCCTGTCGGGAAGGGGAAGGTGTCTGCACTCAAGGCCATGAGAGTCGTACCTGGTAAGATTCTCCACTGTATTGGAGAGGCAGAAGCCACAGAATTACAGATCACAAAAGCAACGAGGGCTTTCTTTCTGGCTCTGTACAATCAGAGGAACTGTAACCTTGGATGCAGCCTGGTATGAAATTTACCGAAAGCGCAAAAGGCCCCCAGCACTGAAGACACTACCTCCTACAGAGCACAATATGCACCTTCATGGAAGACATGCCCACCTACAGGTGCTGCTATGGAAAGCAGCAGATCAGCCTGATCCACCGGTTGTGGATATCACCTTGTTTGGATGGGACAAGAAGATGGGCCTAAAGGAAGGAGAGGAACTGATTATGCCCACCCAGGATTCAAGTCCAGTTGCTCCTCCTGCTTTGTTAGATGTTGTCAGCTGTGGTTGCAAAGCAGGGTTGAAACCTTGCACATCAGCAAAGTGCAGCTGCAGGTCTGGCCTGTACCAGTTATTGTTCCTGCAAAGGCAATGATGGTATATGCTGCAACATACTTACACAACACCAAGAACACAAAGAGAGGGATGAAGGGTCTGGAGAAGATGATGACAGAACAGATGAGGATAGTGAAGATGATGAGGCTGCCTGTTGCCAGTGTGTGCTTTGTGTGGTGCAGAGGTGAGGCCCTCTTGGTTAGCCTTGCCTCTGGCGGGCTGACCCAGGTTGCCCAGACTCAGTTTTAACTCTTGCATCTGGCAGAGTTTTAACTGGGTCCTTGTTGGATCTTGCGACTTGCGGACCAACCTGGGCAGCCCTTCTGCCATTCAGGCGTTGCCCTAGCGACTTGCTGGGCCTGTCTTGTATGGCATATATATAGTGTATATTTGTACATAGTTTGTTGATCTCACATGGTGATGGGCTTAGGTGATGTCATCTCATTGGGTGTCTTAAAAAGCTACCCCATTAATATGTATCATACAGTTGCAGGATCCAAGTTATGTCAAAACCCTGCATTGCTTTTTCCTCCAGAAATGCATAACATTCAGCCTAACAAAGATTCATCGTTTATCCAAAAAGCAATTTTGAATCTTCAAAAGTGTCAGGAGGAGATTCAGCCTCACTACACCCTGAAAACAATGCATCAACATTCACAAGAGCACTCATGATTCTGAAATGTAAGATTATTTTGTTTACCATAAAAATAACCTAAAATTATGCCTGAAAGTAATCAAAATATGCCTAAATAAATAAAAATATGTCATAAAATTAGCTCTTTGAAATCTGAAAATGCCATAAAGGAAATCAGCATACTCTAAAACCTCTAAAACCACTCACATATTGTAGAAATTGGCCATACAGTGCAAAACATCTGGTCAAAATGGATAATTAAGCTAATGATGAATTGCTCAGCATATGCAAATGAGCATCCAGCAATTTCTGTATGCTTGGGACCCACACTTCACATTTCTGCAATAAAACTTTGGTGTATGCAACATTTCCGGGTTCACCTAGTTGGCTACTAGACTATTATAGGGTGACCAGATTACTCATGGTGGAATATGGGTGGAATTCCTTGACATCTTTGCGTCTGACTTGATCTCCTCCGCCACGCTCTCTAATATCCCGCTTTCACTAACTGCAAGTTATCGATAAGGAATTGTGATTGGATGGTAATTTTGTTCTCCAAAATATACTATGATGAGATTGGCTATAGGCTATTGTTACTAATGCTACTCACTTTTATATGATCACCCAGCAAAGGCTATTTAGGAATGAAGAAATATGGGACAAAACATGATTTTTTTCATAATAATTGGAACACTAAAAATAGAGCAGAAATACGGGACTGTCCCGGGAAAAACAGGACGCCTGGTAGCGCTTTATCAAATGTATCGGACCTAAAACGTTACAGAATACCTGACCTACGAAGTGAATACTATGGAGATTGCGTCCATTAACATTGGCTCCAATGGGGAGTTTCCCAAGCCCAACAGGTCTATGATTTAAATTTTTCAAGGAGGAAGAGACCTGGAGGAGTATGGAGAAGTTCATCAGCCACCTTGACGTTTGCAACGATATCTCGCTAATGAAGGGTTTCTGGTATCAGTTTGGAAGATGAGATCTGGCTGGTCATGCCTCGTGGAAACTCTTGCTTGACGCTGGCTCATCACATAAACTTCTCCCTGTGGGTCAACGGATCTACTTTTACTCTGGGCAAAGTAGAAGAGGATCCCGCCACCAGCGACCAGCCCTACTCAATATCCGTCACCACCCCAGAGCAAGACCCAGCGCCCACGTCTACTGCAAATAGGGAGCCAGAGTCCCCCGCAGACGGAGAGACCCAGCCATTACCTGCAGCAGATATTATGCCTAAACCCATACCCACAACAGAGCCAGTGCCAGCTGCCAAGTCCATCGTAAATGCAAAGCCTGAGGTCCCGGTTGACCAGTTGTGTGTGCCTGCCACAATATCCGTGCCAGTGGAAATATTGGTTGTGCTGGATGAGGAGGAATGGCACGGTCCTCACTCACTCTGTCATCAGTAAAGTACTCTGGCTCCACCTCGGCCGTTCGTTGCCGGGACTCCTCCTTGGCTTCCCAGTCCTTCGGAGTCACCGGGTCTCTCGGTTCCACAGACTCCGCCTGGGCCTGTACATCTCTCTCATCGCTGTCGGTTGGGCTCAAATTATCTTCTTGGCTCCTCCCTCCATCACTGCCACCGTGGGTCACTTTCCTCATGGCCATCTCCTGGGTCGCTCTGGGATCTCGTCGGCTGTCCATTCCTCCTTGGATCTTTCCACCATCCACCGCCTCCACCATTCACTCCTCCATGGGCCCTTCCACCATTCACTCCTCCATGGGCCCTTCCACCATTCACTCCTTCATGGCTCTTCCCACCATCATCACTGACTTGGTCTCTTCCGCCACCATAATCTCCTATCTCCAGCTCTTTGCCGGCCCCTCGTCCTCCACCTGAGCCCCCGCCCTCCCTCCTGGGATGGACTTTTATGGCGGAAGGTCGCATCGGGACATTCTGTTATGTTCTTTTAGTGTTAGTTTAATTTTGATTGACTTTTAGCTTGTTTCTCTTCAGTTACCTGTTTCCTTTGTTCTAGTGTCCCACCAGTCATTCGTTGTCATGGAAATTAATTTAACGAGCACAGCTGTTAGTTATTTACATTTACATTATTTAGTTCATTATCATTGTGCATTTAAGTTCCTCTTTCTCCTTCAGTTCTCGTCGGGTATTGTCATGTTATGTTCGTGTCTACATGCTGCTACGTTGCCATTTTGCCTGTGGATTTATTTAAGTTTGTTTTATATAATAAATACCTTTGTTATGGAAAATTTTCCATCTTTATCAAATTCTTCGGACATAAAACGTTACAGTATGACCTTTAAAACTGCTATTCTACTGATATTGGTGTACTAGTTAACATAAAAGATTTGTTTCTGTAAAAAAATTAAAATAAAAAAACCTCAATCCTGCTGCCAACAATATCACACCACATTAAATTATGTAATTTAATTTTGTATAAACACTTAAAAATAGTTTATCTCGTAAAACTATTTTATGTAAAACTATACATCATAAATAAGATGTGGAAAAGACTCTACTCAACACTTACACACAAGCTCGAATTTAAAATGTTCCAGTTTTTCCATACTGTCTATGAGTTTTTCACCATAATAAACACTAGATGTCAGTGTTGTACACAAAATACATTTCCCGACTTGTGGCAAATTTTGTGTAATAAAAATGATACACAAGTTTTATTTACACAAATATAGATTTCTTGAAGTTTCTCCATGTTTTGAAGCATTTGAAAATAATTATAAAATTTGATTTCAATCCTTAAAATATCAAAAAAAAAAAAAAAAAAAAAAAGAGGAGTGCCTTAAAATCTATAAATTCCTGGGAACTTGCATGAAAAAAAACCATACATATTACATATTTTGTTTTTATTTTAATTTGTATATATTTATGGTATTTTTCTTTTTCTTTTTTGATATGCTGATTGGTCTTCTTGTTGGTGTGTTTAACAATTATATGATAATGCCTGTTTTTTATTTGAAAGACTTAAAAAAAAAAAGTAAAGTAAAGCTATCCAAAAGTATTCTTAACATAATAGTAAACTACATTTAGTTTTCTCTAATTCAGTTTTTATTCATTATTTTTTCATCATTCTGATAGATGACATTGCACAAATAAGAACTATTCTTAGCAAAAAAAGGATCTCTCACTTGTGGGATTTTTAATAGAGAGAGCACAACAGAGGAGTAAGAAAACGTATATAATAACATCAGTGGTGTTTCAAGTGAATTGCTGTTCATTTACCTTATACTAAGTTACTTCTGAATTATGTGTTCCCACCACTGTAGCTCCTGCCTAATGCAAAATTGAATAATGTATAATACAAGTATTACATATATTGTATAATGCCTGATGGAATCTGATAACTATTTGTTTGATACCTTTGGTTGGCTCAAGATGCACTGCATACAGCTTGAATTAATGTTGTGCTTCCCTTTCAGCAACATATCTGCTAAGACATTTGAATGAGTCATGTTCAACCAAGTCTCTACCTTTCTTACAATGAACAACCTCCTGGACAACAACCAGTCTGGTTACAAAAGCGCACATGATTGCAAAGGGATTGGTGGATTCTCTTTTGCATAGGTGAAATACTGTGATAATGCAACAATAGTGCTGCAACACTTCACTTGTGCAGAGTAGAGCCATTGGCATTCATTGTGTCTGAGTTCAGTATAGAAGTGCAAATGACTGTGAGAATCACTGTTAATAGCTCTACAATTATAAGACTATTGAGGTTTTCACAGATAAGACCTCAAAGAATGGGCTTCTAGCAGTCGTTGCCGTGTCAGATACGCCCGGTAAAAGGAGAACTGAAACAGATTCTAAGGGGGGAAATATTATATACAGAAAAAAAGCTCTTTAAAATGAAGTTCTATGCTTCATCTGACCATTACTTATTGTGCTGCTTAAATCAGCAATGAATACACAAAAAAATATTTTGACCTAAATTTAAGACTTGAAATGCGTATGAAATGTCCATCCATTTGGATTACACAATTTTAACATAAACAATATAAAATATGTAATGTGATGCATATTTGTGCAATTAAAAACACCTAAATCTTACATTTTGGCCCTTTTAGAATGTAGAAAGGTTCAATAGAGAATGGGAACTATATTTATAAGATTATAAGAATTAGATTAGGCTATATACATTTTCAAAATGTAATTTCATTTTTATGGCATTAAAACAATGCACGTTAACACAATGCAATTTAACTATTTGAAGTAGAAAAGACTGAACTGAAAAAAACTAGACCAATGACCATCCTCCCCATCTAAAACCAAACATCAAGCATTGCAGTGACTGTAAAAGTGTGTGCTTTCCTTCAGCACTATTGCCAAGAACAGCCAGCTATTAGGAAAAAGGAAAGAGTGTGTGAGCGAGAGCCTCCATAGCAACCGTTTCCCCTGCTGGCCAAGTTGCCTTGTGACGCTGAGTCAGACTGGGTTAGTGTTGTCTGCGCTCACTTTCGTGGGACATGAGTGACAGGCCAGGCTTGTGCTTTCCCATTTGTCATGCTGTTCTAACAGATGTTGTGGTATAGGACAACATAGTCAAATAAATACCTGTAACCTGACAAATATTCAAATGTATTATTTTAAAAGTAAGCCTCTGAACGTGATATTTTGTTAACTAATAATTAAATTAGGCTACAATTAGAATATATTATAACATGTCTGATGTATAAATTATATATTAATGTTAAAAATCTAATGAGAAAAGGAATAATTATCTGCATCTTTCCAAAAACATTTCCTGGTAGAAAAAAAACCTTAAAAAAAAACATGGGATGTGGCTGTGTAAGCAGTATAATGTTGTCAACAATATATTGCAAAATAAAACCAACATTACACAGCATTAGCTATTGCTTATTACATTTAAAGTTTGTTTTTCAATATTCGCCTCTGTTGGAACTTTAAAAGGATGCCCTGAATATTCCTAAACTTATCTCAGTTTCAATGTAGCTATTTTGAAATCATTCAAAATAATTAGTCACAGAACAAGTTTCCCATTTTAGCTCACAGACACTGTGATGTTTCGAGGGGGGAGGGGAGTCAGATGAAACTGCACATGCGCAGAGAGGATTACATTCAAGGGAGATGAAAGCTATTGATTACGTGGATATCTCGTGCTCCAAATAAACTTTTTTTTTGCTATGCGTTTACTCAGCTGAATTCTAGTATTCAGAGCATTTGGAAGGAATCTAAAGGAATCGGATTACATTTTTCCAAGAAGATAATCTCGGTGAAAAATAATCAGGTTTAATTTTTGCGATGGCGCGGTGGTTTTTCGAGACACGTGATCTGCTCCATCCAATCATGGCGCAGCAACGATAGCCATATCTTCTTTGTTCTGGATTTATCAACGTTGCTGACTAATTACTCGTTTACATTTGATGGATTTTTAAATATCATGTATTTGATCGCTAGGGAATGCTCTCTGTATGCAATGTATTTAAAAGGAAGACGTGTTTTATGGAGTTCCTGCTCAAAACCAGTTTTAAGCCACGCGAGTAGTTGTGTGGGTGATCACATGACTCTCCCTGCCCCCACTTCGATCCAATGAATGGGGAAGAAGAAGTCGGACATGTTTGAGGGAAATGTGTTGAATAAAGAAACGTGGCTGAAGACAAGAAGAAAATCAGGATTTTTCCAACAATGAGGATTTCGACATATTTTGTTTTTCCTTTTCATTTTAGGTTCACTTAATCTGGATAGAGGTATATGTTAAGATATTTGGATTTATTTCCAAATGTAGTTGTTGTAAAACATTAATAATTTAAATTAAGCGTTTTAATTTAAATAATTTATAGATAACTAATAATTTGCCCTGTTTAGTGTTGTACTTTTGTTTCCCACAATGTATGACATTGTTTCAAATATGTAACCTTGGCAGTGGGGGATGGGCGGCAGGACATTTTTCTAAAAATATGTTGTCCTAAACTCTTTTAATTTGAAGATCATTTTAAAATACTGGTTGTTTTGCCAGAACATCTACTTTTAGGCGTCTAACAATTGTTAATGGCTTCTGGAAAGAGAATATTTAAATCAGTGTGGTTTAAGTGTCCTCTAAATGTTAACTCGGCTGATTTAAAAACTTCGACAAGATTATTAAATAATGATTGGCTTTTATCAAAACAGCTAGAAAATTAGAGGCGAATCAAACGTATTTTGAGTGTTATTGATGATTTTGGCTGTGGTAGTTGGTAGAGCTCGACGTCGGCCTAAACGCAGTAGTTGTTTTTCCAGGATTTTGTTTAAATTCTCGACGTAATTCGAACATTTAGGTTATTTCTGTCTAATTTGGTGTGTTTTGTATATATTTTGTTCCTTTAATAGTGTGTTAACCACTGCTGGTCGTCGTTCGAAGGACTAAAGTTGCTGCGTCATTTATGGAGGACACTCCTTGTAGGCCATGTTGAATCGACACAGAGAAGGACATCGCCTTTTGTCAGCTTTAGTATGGGTTTGAGATCGATATATGGTATTTTTTACATTGCGTTAATGGGACGATTAAAACATTATTGTATAATATCGTTTTTGGCGTTAAATTCTCTGGTTTGTTTTTTTCCTCCGTTTTATTTTCGGGACGAAGCACTATCACGTGGTTGCCTTTAGACGTTTGAGTTTTTATGTAGTATTTTTGTTGATTTTTTTTCCCAGGCAGTCGATGAGCAACAGCGCAAGGCGAGGTGATCTGTACCGTACGTGTATGTGCCGCATTTGTCTGTTACGCGTGACTAATCTGGTGAACCAATGGAGTTTTTCCAACCTGCCCTGGGTAAACGCGCCTTAGTTTTGGAGGACCAATCAGCGAAGTCTGTTGACGTAACACTCAACTCTTGAGAAACGCAGTATTTCTGGAAATGGTAGCGCAACCTTAAGTGTTGTAAATTAATCGCTAAAATGTTTCACTATATGTTGGTTATAGGAGCGGTGTTGCCTAGACGAGTGTTTTATTTGCGGAATATGATTTAAATCCATAAATCGTGCTCCGGGGGATGCGCGGGCGTGGCCTATTTGACAGACAGGTTGAGTGGCCTATAGAATATGCGTAGGCGTGTACGAATGGCGTTACATCAGCCAATGGAGCCGTCGATGGGTTTATAAAAAGTCGGGCGGAGCCTCAGCCTCGCCATTTCATTGTAGCGCTGCGCTGGAGGATAGAGGAAGTCAGAAAAACAAGGCCGCGAAACTCGGATATTCGAACGAAACCGGTTCATAAACCGAATCCGGATCCATCCCGATGGAGACGGCCTTTAGCCCGCCCTTTGACAGGTACCGGTTGGAGTAAATGACATTGCACTTGTTCTGTGAACGAAAATGTTGTTTGGATTATTGTCATAATTCGTCATCTTTCGGAATTATTCTGTTTTAATCACTTGCGTCCTGTCGCAATAACTATATACCGGAATAATACGACTGCATTGACTTGCACTTTTTAAAGGCAGTGGTGTTGCAGAGACTTTATTTTTTTACAACGTCAGTTCGCCACTAGTCTTCAAGTTTTAAAGTCTGTTTTTTTAACAGGCAGCTGCTCGCGTTTAGTGCGCATGCGCGTTTTCGCTCCCTGAGACGGGCAGTTTATTGACAAATTTGTCAGTGTTCAGACTGTCAAGATTGAGTAATGCAATCGCATTTTCATATGTGAGGTTGTTTGAATTGTATAATTAATCGCATGTCGTTAACATGCATTGCTAGAATGCAAACGTGAAATTAGCATGGTAAGCTAATGCTAACAGTGACCACTATATTTTGGTCATAAAGGTTGCGGACACGCTACAAAAAAAATTGTATATATGTGTTTTGGGTTATTATTAAGACTCGGAAGTGTGTTGAATATCCACTGCTCATATAATAATGCATCGGTCATTTCTTCTGCGAGTGCGTTACAGTGAACATGTGGCTGTGAATATGATCGGTAGATTAACGTTAACATGAAGTACTGTCTGGCTTACTGGGAAAGGCTTGTTATGATCGATAGCAGCTATGGTGTTTCTGTTATGTATTTATGTAACGTTAGGTCATAAGGCGGCGCCTTGACTAAAAAATGATTATTTATTAGTGTTTTGTAAGTTGTTTTGCCGCATCTTATATTAGTTTGAATGTTTTTGGATTACTTTGAGGATCGTATGTTAACAACTTTTCGTTTTTTTTCCTTCACGTTTTAGTCATTCTGAAACTCATCTTAAAAGTTGAACTTCCGCCTCACACCACGTGGACTTTTGTCAACATTTTACACGCGTGAAGGCTGCAGTTCCGCTCAATCCTATTTGATCACCTCACGCCTTCGTTTGGTGGCGAGTGTTATTGATTTGTGAAATCTAATGGCACAACACTGAATTTGTAGAGTTGTTTCGCTTTTTGTTGCTTAGCAACGCGCGTAGTTAAACGAGCCGCATGATTCCCGCCGTCTACCCCTCCCAACCAGCATGCTGTATATGGGACAGAATAATTAGACATTTTTTTGTTTTTCCAAACATTGTTTGTAATACAACAATTTACTTGACTGAAAATAAAACGCTTTCAATGTCAACTGTTTGTGATTTTTGTATCATTTAGCAGTGTTTATAATGTACATTAAATTATTCAATTTAAAGTTGTTTAATGTTTTATCAGCATGACTAAATATTTATAATGTTGAAAATGTATTTAGCTATTGTGTGGTAGATTTATTCAAAGTTTATTTTGAAGCAGCATGTCTGCATTCTGTTTTATTCAGTTAGTTAAATTTCACTCAAGAGTCCATACTGGGGCGAGAATGCAAACCTTCACTTACAGATCCTGGCTGGAAGGCATGAGAACAACATTCTGCAGAAAAAGTTGAACACCCACCTTAACTTTTTTTTTAGTTTGGTTTCATATTAAAATCACGTTACAGCTGCAACGTTTTTTTTTTTTTTACAAATATTGCATCATTGTGTGCAGTCTGAGCAGTCCTGAATAAATGAAGCCAAAGAGCATTTAATATAGCACTTATGACAAATAAGTTATCCCCTTATTGGGTGCTGTCCTCTTGCCCATTTTAAAGTGTTGAACAGGCCTCAAAAGGTAAGTCTCATGGAGAGAGTGAAATTCTTTATACTGTCAGGTTATATAAAGCACATTTATTGTATATTTAAAAACAAGTGAGGGTAGTGCAGTTTTACATGAGCAATTTGTGGATCAATGGCATTTAAATGCCCACTAGGGATACATTCCTGTATACATGAGCTCATGATAAGTCATTCGTTTCTGTTTTTTAAACCGACTTAACCTCCACAATTGTAATGACAGCGTTCATTAATGGAGATCATTTTATAATGAGCATTAACTGTGCTTAAAATCAAGTTTAAATGTTAATACAGTTGTGGGATAATTGTTATATTTACTTGCCTTTTAATAATAAAACATTGTGAATTAATAGTAATATTAGGGCAGGCCAACAGGAATAATTGATTTGTGCTTCAAACTATTTGTTTTGAAAGCTGCACACTCATTGGCTAATGCCTCAGATAAACACAAACATGACCTGATCTGGGTTAAGTCTATTTAAGGTCACGCCACCAGTTTCCAGTTGGACTGGTGTATCGGTTTGGAATGAGTCTTAACATAACTCACTCATGACCGGACAGATGAACTGCTGGAAGGGCAATTGTGTTTTCATGCTCGGTGCACATAAGCAAAACAGATGATTAGTCAAGAGTTTGAGTCATGATGAGTGTGCTGTGATTGTGTTGACTCGTCATATTTCATTGAATTAAATCACTAAGTTGTCCGTCGTTCTGTCTCTATAGTTCAAATTTGTCTGGGTATAAAACAATAATCCAATATTTGATATTATATAATATTTGATTGCCTGGTTTCACAGACGAGGCTTAAGCCTAGTCCCAGACTAAAATGCATGTTTGAGTTATCTTAACTAAAAGCGTCTTACACTGACATATCTTAAAACATGTCAGTGCCGTTGTTTTGTCTCAAGATTCTAAGGCATGTTTCTAAAAGTTATTTAAATGTCCTAATTTAACTAAGGCCTACTTTTGGCTTAATCTAAGCCCTGTTTGTGAAACCAGGCTGAAATGTTCTCTACTGGCTCTTCTCACACGACTCACCCTCATGTTCCTGTTCTCCACAGCTCTTTGGGCGGGGGCGACGGCATGCAGGGGGTCATGATGATGGATCAGACCATCTCCGGACCCGGCAAGCGCATCCGCAAGCCGTCGCTGCTGTATGAAGGGTTTGAAGGACCTGCTCTGCCCCAGGTGCCCCAATCCGGACCCCCTCAGCCTCCTGTACGGGACCCCAATCGACAGGGCCGCATGACCAACCAACTGCAGTTCCTCCAGAAGGCTCTACAGAAGACCTTGTGGAGGCATCACTTCGCCTGGCCTTTCCATGAGCCAGTGGACGCTTCCAAGCTCAACCTCCCGGTAAGTTTGTACTTGTTCCAGATTGGACTGTTTGGGAGATGTTTCTCAGACCCTAAGACATGTTATTTAGTTCTGAGTTTAAATATTTAACTAGATGGCAAGTAATGAGTCTAAACACAAGCTTTTGCTCATCTCTTCTCTCACGCAGGATTATTATAACATCATTAAGCAGCCCATGGACATGGGGACCATCAAGAAAAGACTAGAGAACAATTTTTACCGCAGTGCCAGCGAGTGCATGCAGGATTTCAACACCATGTTCACCAACTGCTACATCTACAACAAGGTCAGTCAGTTCATTTATGTTTAGTTAAAACCTTCTTTTAGTGCTCAACCTTGTTTTTTTTTCAGAGCTTGATGTTATTTTGTTGTTCCATCGTGTGGCTCAGGTCCCCAGCCTGTTATGGTGCATCAGTAGTGTTGTCTAGAGACTGCCATGTGATCTAAAAGTCTTCTGTTTATTATAGCCAACAGATGACATCGTCCTGATGGCCCAGTCTCTGGAGAAGGCTTTCCTGCAGAAGGTTGCACAGATGCCCCAAGAGGAAGAAGAGATTCCCTCACCTGTCCCTAGGGTCAAACCGGGGAAAATTAAAAAAGGCCAGAAATCAAGTAAGAACAAGCTGAGAAAAATACAGGATGAACCTGAATATAAACTGAGCTGACAGGATTGTGTGGTTAAATCTACCTGGATGTGTGTGTATATGTGTATGTGTGTGTGTGTGTGTGTGTGTATATATATATATATATATATATATATATATATATATATATATATATATATATATATATGTATATGTATATGTATGTATTTAAAATATAAAACTATATATTATTAATAAAAGTATACTTTTGTAATAATTTTATAATTATAATTTTTAATACTAATAAAACTATTTACGTTTGTCTGTGTGTGTATATATATATATAAATAAATGTCATACAATACATTTTATATGTTGATTTGTGTTTCTAGTGAATGCTCAGTTCTACAATATTTAATCAACTAGAAACTGTTCTTTTTAAATAATCAACAAGCATTGTAAAAAAATTACTTCAAACGATTTGTTTGAAATTCAATTGATGCAGGTGTTTATTGGCTGTTTGTCTTGTTGCTTATGCATTTTTTTTCCCCCCATCTCACTTTTAGTTTCTGGTGGATTCACGACAGCTCATCAGGTCCCCGCTATATCTTCTGTATCCCAGTCGTCCTACTCCCCTCCCACTCCAGACACCCCCGACTCGGTCCTGTCCACCCCACCGCAGATGCTTATAACCAAGACTTTACTTCCCACTTCACATGGCACCCCTGCACTGCTGGGCCTGCCACCTACTCAACCTACTGCAAAGGTAAGAACACCACTTATTTCTAAAACAAACTGTTTATACACGATTTGTTTTCAGATGCAGCATAAGCTAGTTGGAATACCAATGTGCTTGTTTGCATATTAGATGCAATTTAGCTAATCTTTCTTTCTCAATCTTTTCGATAGAAAAAGGGCGTCAAGCGCAAGGCAGACACGACCACCCCCACCACCACAGGCATGCCCCTCGCTATGGGTATAGGTGGCATGGGTGGCATGGGTCTCGGCTTGGGCGGCTGTGACTCCCCGCTTACCATCTCTGCTTTTAGTGCAGACCCCAAACAGAGTCTGTCCCTTGGCCTGAACCTGGGTCTTGGCGGAGGCCTGGTTGGAGACAAAGTTCCGGCAAGACGAGGTGGCAGTGGCAGGCCCATCAAGCCACCGCGGAAAGACTTGCCCGACTCCCAGAACCAACACCAGCCAGTGCGGCGTGGGAGGCTGACCCAGCAGCTTCGGTACTGCAGCACCATTCTCAAGGAGCTGCTGTCGAAGAAGCACACAGCCTACGCCTGGCCCTTCTACAAGCCGGTGGATGTTTCCTTACTGGGACTGCACGACTATCACGATATTATCAAGTGTCCCATGGATCTGAGCACTATAAAGGTGCGCGTCGAAGAGTTTTAGATGCATAACCATTTAAAAATGCCATCATGTGCACAGTCAGATCTTCATGTATTTCTCAATCTTGCAGAGGAAAATGGATCATCGGGAGTACCGGGATGCATTGCAGTTTGCTGCTGACATCAGGCTAATGTTTTCAAACTGTTACAAGTACAATCCCCCAGATCACGATGTGGTGTCCATGGCCCGAAAATTACAGGTACGGACTCTTCACGATCATGATTATTTTGCTGAAAAATGATAATTGTGAGTATTTATCACGATTGTTCTCATTTCATCAGAGTTTTTGCATTTTCATGCAAACACAAATCAAGAGATCGTCGACTCGTACTCAGGATCTAGTTTCCTGATTTATTATACTTGTCAGATACATTAACACACCCTCTACATTATTAAAACTGATAAAACCTTGAGAAACTTATGTCAAAAGCTAAAATTCCTCTTTCTAATTTTTCTCTTTCTATTAAAACAGCAAAAAACACTTGTATTGTAGCACAGGGGTTGCATAAGTGCATTCGCAAACATTAGTTTATTTATTACAGTTCTTCACTGAGACTTCATCTGTCAACCCCAAGAATGAAAGTTAGTGGGAGGCTTGTTACCAATGCAAGATAACAAATGTCAAAATGTTTTTAAGATAAATAACCAGTCAGCCAATATCGCAGACGATTATCCTTGCTTTATCGAGCAAAGCTGAAATTGTGATCACGATTTAAGAACCATTAATCATGCAGCCCTACTTTTTCTTCCTTTTCTTTACACTAAAAGTAAGCATGTCCAAAGTTGTATATTAAAATGGTCATCTCTCTATTTCAGGACGTCTTTGAGTTCCGCTTCGCCAAGATGCCTGACGAGCCCCTGGATTCCCTCCCACCTGCGTCCCTGGGCGGCGGCCTGGGCGGTCACTCCTCCTCTTCCTCCTCCTCTTCCTCCTCGTCGTCAGAGAGTGACGTGAGCAGTGAGAGTGAGAGCGAGAGCAGCCCGAGCTCTGACAGTGAGGAGGAGAGAGCGCATCGCCTGGCCCAGCTTCAGGAACAGGTGTGTACACAGGTAGCGACTGAACTTTTCCAACAAAGTTCGCTAAACCGGCACTGACAGATTTGACGTATTTGTACGTTTACTGAGAGCTGCAGTGGCCGTGGGTTTAGACACACAGTGACACTCATTCACTCGCTTGTCTGCAGTTGAGGGCGGTGCACGAGCAGCTGGCCGCGCTGTCCTCTACGCCCATCGTCAAGCCCAAGAAGAAGAAAGAAAAGAAAGACAAGAAGAAAAAGAAGAAGCCGGAAAAACACAAGCGGGCCAGGAGCATGATGGAGGATGAGGTAGTCATTCGGCCGCCGAAAACACCAAAACTGTCCAAGACACCAAAGAGCAAGAGCAACAGCAAAGCCGCGACCTCCACTCAGGGCAAGAAGGGCTCCAGTAAGAAGAGCAACAAGAGCAAGTACGTCTCTACCCACTGATTTACACAGTTGCTAATTCATAAATCATCAAGAAAAACAAACGTATCTTATTCTTTCTCATGTTTCCCTTAGATCTTCAAAGAAATCTCAAGCCGCATCGTTTAACTCCCTACCCATGAGCCACGGTGGTCTTACGCCACACTACGACTCTGAGGAAGAGGAGGAAACCAGCCCCATGAGCTACGACGAGAAGCGCCAGCTCAGCCTGGACATCAACAGGCTGCCGGGAGAGAAACTGGGCCGCGTGGTCCACATCATCCAATCACGAGAGCCCTCGCTGCGGGACACCAACCCAGAGGAGATCGAGATCGACTTTGAGACGCTCAAACCATCCACGCTACGGGAGCTAGAGCGATACGTCATGATGTGTTTACGAAAGAAACCACGGAAACCTTATGGTAAGAGCACATTTCATTTAAATAGGATTTATGTAGTGTAGTTGGTTTGGAAGAAAAGATATTAGGTTACTCTGAAAAAGGAATGTTTGTTCTTGAGCAACTAACGGGAATCTGAAGCTAGACTTTAACCCATAATGCTTTGTTTAGCCCCACCTTGCCTGGGTTTATTCAGCACACTCCACAGGTGGAGTCATCTGCTCTTTACCCTTGTGTGAACAAACACAATGCTGTTCTTTCATTCTTCCACTGATGTCGAGTCATTTCCCATGTGACTCTTGTGTCAATATAGGTACAATGTTGAATTATTACATGGCATGAGGAAAAAAGAAAAATACACTACCCTTCAAACATTAAAAAGAAATTCCCTTATGCTCACCAAGGCTGCATTTATTTGATAAAAAAAATACAGTTATAACAGTAATATTGTTAAAAATTATTACAGTTTAAGACAATGATTTTTTTTATTTGAATATGTTTTTAAATGTAATTTATTCCTGTGACGGTAAAGCTGAATTTTCAGCATCATTACTCCAGTCTTCAGTGTCACATGATCCTTCAGATATCATTCTAATATACTAATTTCCTCCAAGTAACATTTATTGTTATTATAAATGTTGGCTGCTGAATATTTTTGTGGATACATTTTGTGGATTTATTAAAAAAAAATTCAGAAACTTTGTGGAAAATTTTTTCAGGATCCATTGAATAGAAATATTTATTTATTTATTTATTTAAGTTAATATGTTATATTGGCTCTTCTCTAGATAGGAGTATATGCAGCCTTTTTATATTTTATTTTTTTATTTATATTTTATATAACTTAATGGTAGCAAATGACAAATGGACAGAATAAGGGAAATTATGCATTTGACAGATGCTTTTAGTCAAAGCGACTGTATCCAAGCTATACCCTTGATCAGTTCATGCATTCCCTGGGAATCAAACCCACTGCAAACGAAAATGATTGACAGTTAGTAGATTTTGTTCACTAGATCGAACTAACATTTGTGTGAACAAAACCACACAGATGCTGATTCTCTCAAAAAGGTCGCAAATTAAGTGGTTTAGCTGACGCATGACTAATAAATAGCCACCTAAATAAAAATGGAAATGTTAGTTTTTTTAAATGCTATTTCCCTACTCTCATTTACTTTTATTGTATCTTTGATTGAACATTTTAACCTCTTGTACAGGTAGAGACTCCCTTGTCTGATTATGTCATATATGACTTAATATTCTGCAATGCTATTGATTTGACTGCACTGACACTATCGGATGAGAACTGAACTGAGCTGGATGATGACATCACTGTTTTCTCCAGAGCTGCTTTATAGATACAATAAACTCATTCTATAATTGATCAACACTGAACTGATTTCAACTGAACAGTGACACTATTGTCTTTCTAGAGCGCCTTCATTCATTGATCATCATTTTCACTGTAAAGCTGCTTCAAAACTATCTGTATTGTATTATGTTCTATATAAATAAAGGTGACTTGACTTAAAGACTTTAGAAGTTGCATGGGAAATTTGACCAAATGTGCGTTGTGTTTTCCAGTGGCAGTCAAAGGTGCTGCGGGTAAATCTCGTGAGGAGTTGACTCTGGAGAAGAAGAGAGAGCTGGAGAAAAGACTGCAGGACGTCAGCGGCCAGCTCAACTCCGGCAAGAAACCACAGAAAACCAAAGGTAGGGACTGAGTTCCTCACAGATGATCAATCAGAACCAGGTTAAGACAGATTCAATGAAATGATCTCTCGCTCTTTCTCTTTCAGTGGAGAAGCCCACTGCGGTGGAACCCCATGCCATGGCGTCTCGTCTCAGCGCCAGCAGTTCCAGCTCAGACTCCTCCTCATCGTCATCCTCTTCCTCATCCTCCGACACCAGTGACTCAGACTCAGGCTGACCCAATCAGAAGGAACAGACACGCACTCCATCCCAGAATAGAATAGATCTCCTGCTCTAAATAACAATAACTAGTGGAACAGAGAGACATATGAATAAGGAAGAGCAGGCTTTCTCTTTAGATGTATAGAGGCAATGTGAGGTCAAAGAGAATTCTGGGAAATGTTGGACGGAGAAGGAACTGATGGAAAAGCAGACATGGGCATCGTCGTCTAATTTGGGACTCATTTCCGTTAGTCCATCCTTCTTTACCTTGTGTATATAAATGTACAAAGATATATAAATATCTATTTTTCTTTTATAAAGAAGAATTTTAAGCAATTCCCTGGTAGGGAAGAAAACAAAAATCTGACTTTTTCCTTTTGTGAATATTTTGTTGCTTTTTATTTTTTCTCTCCCTCTTGTTTGATCTATTAGTTGTTTGTCCTAAAGAAAACAAAAGGCTTGGATTGGAAACTACTGTCACTTTTGTTTGCATGAGCGAGTGTGTGATGTGTACTTGTGCCATTGAATCCAGTTTTCCCGCCCGCTCTGCACATATACGTGGATGTGTGGCCGCTCGGTTGTGCATTTGAATGAAAAAACAAAGCTCCACCTATTCAAATGGCATCTGTACACCCTGAAGTAAGATCATGGAATCACGTCATCCGTCTCTGTTCGTTGGCTTTAGTGGCGTCTTGAAACTTGAATCTGATCTCACCTCCATCCAGCCTGCTTTATTCCCCATGGTCAAATGAATTGAATGGGTTCAAATCTGCATTAAACACACAGAATCATGCTCTTTGTATTCAGCTGGGCTACATGAGCATTTGTTTTTCTGGATGCGTAAATTATTTTTCCGTTCATGTGGTTTCGGTCCGGATTTCTAGGGCGGAACAGAGTCTTGGATGCACTATCAGAATGACACAGCTGCTTCATTAGGTGTTGATATGAATACTGTTTTGTACATTTTGAGTTTTAGTCTGGTTTTGTTTTAGTGTGTTTATTATTATTTGCCCAGAGAATGAATGCACAATTTATAGTTTTTAACATAATGACTCTCATTCAGAAATATAATGCTTGGAAATGTAGGTTCAGTATCATAGCACATGCAGTTACACAACAACAAAACAATTTGAAATGTTTTTTTTTCTTCCAAAATGTGTACATATGTAAGTTTCATGACCTCGCAGCTTGCATCTGTCAATATGACCTGATTTCTGTTTCCTGCGCTTTTTCTTTTCTTTGTTTACTCCTGTCTTCAGCTCTTCTGTTTAGTATTGTGGCTGGTTTTTTCCACAGCTCATTATGTTTTTTTTTAAAGAAAACAGCAAAATATAACGAAATGAAACCTCAAGCTATAAGCATCATCTCAACAGATGCTTCATGCGACCATAATTCTCATCTGATAAATGTCACATTAATAAAGAGGGTGAGATGTTCTTAAAACAAAATCTTGTGGCTGAGTGTGTTTTCTTTAGGACCATACAATTTCATTAGCATTTTTCTATATGAACTTCAATGGAATATGTATTGAATCCAGCAATTATTATAGTTATTTCAAATCTTATAAATCCAAATATATAGAAACTTAAATTCATTTTATTCTGCTTGTTTCCAAGGCAACATTTCATTTAGTTTACTGATTATAATTGAAATTAAAAAATATATATAATGACAGAAACAACAAAATGACTAAAACTAACTAAAATTAAAATGGCAATAATATAATACATAATAAAAACTAGTTGAAAATATGAATAGATATGATAGTTTGTCAATGATACCTATGGCATCATGTCAAAAATGTTCTGTTCTGGCCAAAGGCTGTTCCAATATACATACATAAACATACATATATATAAATATATATATATATATAAAACATTTTCTCACTTGCTCCTCCAAAATACCCCAAAGTTGCTCAAAAATATTTTGATCTGGTGACTGTGCAGGCCATGGGAGATGTTCAACTTCTCCTTCATGTTCATCAAACCATTCTGTCATAAGTCTTGCTGTGTGTATTGTGCATTATCATTCATGCTGACACAAGGCACCCCCTTCAGGGTACAATGTTTAAACCATTAGGTGCACATGGTCCTCCCGACTGGTTCTGTGGCTCTTGGCAGCGATGCACCCATCAAGCCCAGTAGGGAATGACATTATATCGCAGCCCAAACCATCACTGATGTGCTTCAGTCTGGCCAGCAACAGTCTGGGTGTTAAACATCTATGGGGCTTTTTCACACTGTAACTCCCACGGATGTGGGAAAGACAGGGAAGGTCGACTGATCAGAGAGCAATACATGTTTCACATTGTCCACAGCCCAAGATTTGCACTGTTGGCACCACAGAAATTGACATTTGACATTGGCACCAGTGACCAAAGGTTTGGCTATACCGTGAATATTGACTGTGGAGCTCCAGATGTTTTTTTGGATACAGTCCTTACCTGGACATCCCTTTCAGACAGCTTCCTCTTGTGTCCACAGTTACTCCTGTTAGATGTGGTTTCGTTCTACATGGTGGTATCCCGACATTACCCTGGATACCATAGCTCTCCATACACCACAAAGACTTGCTGTCCTGCTCACAGATGAGCCAGCGAGATGCGCACCAACAATTAGCCCTCTTTTGAACTCTGATATCTCTCCCATTATGTTGTGTGGATTGCAATATTTGATGTACAGCTGTGCTATTGCTCAGATAATTCAACCACACACTCTTGAAACTGCCAAAACTTCTGCTTTTACAGAGGCGATAACACTTGCTGACGATCAATTAATCAAAGACATTTGATTAGCAGTGCTTGACTGTTCTGGAAGCAGTAAAGGTGTACTTAGTCTTAGTTTGTCACCCATGGATTCTCCATTCTGGACAAGTTTTTTGTAAAATAAATAATTACACAGTGTAATTGTTCATCTGAGGCTGTATTTGCATAATTTTAAGACTTATCAAGGACTAGATGATTTTTTATTATGTCCTGATACATACACTATACCGTTCAAAAGTTTGGGGTCGGTAAGAATTTTAATTTTGGGGGAAAGAAATAAAATAAATCAATACTTTTATTCATCAAGGATGAGTTAAACTGATCAAAAGTTACAGTAAAGACATTTATAATATTAGAAAATGTTCTGTTCTTTTGAACTTTCTATTCATCAAAGAATTTTGAAAAAAAAATTGTACAGGACTGTTTTCAACATTGATAATAATAATGAATGTTTCTTGAGCATCAAATCAGCATATTAAAATGATTTCTGAAGGATCACATGACACTGAAGACTGGAGTAATGATGCTGAAAATTCAGCTTTGATCACAGGAATAAATTACAGTTTAAAATATATTGAAATAGAAAACAGTCATTTTAAATTGTCATAGTATTTCACAATATTACTGTTTTTATTTTTATATTATTTTTATTGCTTCTTTTAAAAACATTAAAAAATCTTACTGACCCCAAACTTTTGAACGGTAGAGTAAAAGTTTTTTTTTTTTGTAGTCTACGGCAAGCGTTGTGTGATTATCCCGCAGTTTATTTTTTACCACAATTCACATGGGTTCACACTCCGCGGTAATTCAAGAGAAAAAAATCTCCGAATGCTCCACGTGAAACTTTGGTCGACTCTTCCGCCCTTTTTCTATCGTGTCTAATGATTTTGATTAATATGCACGAGGGAGGGAGAGAGAGAGAGCAAGACAGCGTGTTGTTTGAAGACGTGCGTGCGTGCGCGCGCGGCCGGGGCTCTCTCTCGTATGCGCCCTGTCAAGCGCAGTCAGTCATAGATTCTACATCACTCACCGATCAAATAAGGCTTTGGCGGCCGCCAAAAAAAATTCAATGCAGGAAAACCCCTGGATTGGTTATATAACGTTGGATAGAATGATGGCCATCGCGTATCAGCGCACATAAGGTACACACTGTGAAGTAATTTGCAAACGTTTTTTAGAGAAATGAAAACAGGTCGACGAATCGACGCGCATATTTTGCGTCGACGTCATCGATGACTTCGACGCGTTGTCCCAGCCCTAATCCATAAACTTTTACTCTACGAAAACCATTTTCAAAAGTGTGCATTTTCAGGCCAACAAAACGCTGTTTTCATGTAAATGAACAGCCAAAAAGCACAAAAACTTTTTATTTAAATAAAAGATTTATTTAAGATCATGTATTGGCAATGCAAGAGTCAAGCTCCTCCAGCACATCCCAAAGACTTTCAATGAATTTAAGATCTGGACTCAGAGGTCCAGATTCTTTCACAATTTAAGGCTGGTGAATTTTGACATTGTCATCCTGGAATATGGCCATGATGTGTCCTCCTACATGATTGTTTAAGAAATGAAAAGCTACACACTATCAATTGGAACTGTTCCCAAACATATAACATGCTAGAAACATAATAATCAATGCAATAATGATCCAATCATAGACTCTCAAGCATTTGCCTATTTAAATCCAAACAGCGACTTTTTTATGCTAAATATCTCCAGGAAGTCATTAACACCTGTTAGCATTAACATTTGTTAGCATTTCCATTCATCTCAATGGCAGACGCTCAGTTAGCACACGCCCCATTGTGTTGTGTAAAGAGCCTGTAGTGTGCTGAGGTAAGTTTAGGATCTTATATTTGGGTAACATAAGTGTATGGAAAGGATTTGACAGCTCATTGGGTTATTGAACAGAGATATTAATTGTTATATATGTAGTTGATTCACCCTGAATGCTCCTTAATATATTGTGTAGATGATGTGTGAACATAATATTTTAGAAGATCTTTAGCTTTCCTTTACACAGATGTTTTTGGATAAAGACAAAAAAGTTGAAGAAGTGGTTTACAGGCCTTGTGTACTTTTTGTTCTTGGTCCCGTGGATGACTGATACTAAATTATGAGGAAGTATCCATGAGCAGTGACGCGAATGAATGCTTTCATTATTTAGACTGATTTTCAAACAGTCTCCTTGAACAGCACTGCTTCCACACTGGAAGAAGAACACTGAAATGAGGACATTCAGACTCACACTTGTTCTAGTGGGCTTTGCGTTTTGTTGTGTCTCATCTAAAGGTGAGTTTAAATATCTGCAATTACATTATGAAGGACAGGACTGACTTGTAGGGCCAGTCTCACCATTTTACGGTCACTACCCTTACAAAAAAGAAGTTTATTCATGTGTGCTATTAGTAGGCCTATACTTCTTTTGAACTAAATATAAGAAAGTATACTTGCAGTCTACTTTTTATGTAGCCTACTTCTCAGAATGTACTTCTCAGAAATATACTTAAAATTGCACTTGAATATACTTGACTTTTACTAGCAGAAAATTCTAAGAGTATTTTCTCTACTTCTACTAAATTTTTTGATCGAGATGTAGCCTACTTAAAAATAGAAATAAATATTTTTACTTGGCTTGTAGTTGTGTGTAATCTTTTGATTGAGTATCCTTTTAAATACTTTTCCCCCCACATAGTTGTACATACTGTCGTATAAACTTGTATTGTTTGAAATTATTTATTTAAAGAAAACAGATATGTTCATAATTCTGAATATCTGGATTTTTTTGTGTAGCTTCTAGTGTACAGGAATTTACTTCAAACCTACTTTTTCCCCGAATGAATCAGTGTTTTCACTGTTATACAGTATGGGGCGCTATAGGTCCTTTTACAGTTGGTAAACATGGTGACGTATTTGTGTGGGCGGGGCTTAGCTGGAGGCAGAAAGATCCCTCTGGCCGCTTCACTAACGTTAGTTTGCCAGTTTGTTAGCTTGTTTTTTTTAACAATGACTGGAGAAAATCCAATTTTATCTTAATGTGCAAGGTCACTCACTGTCCAGGACCACGATTGTTATTTGCAAAAGTTCATTTTAACGGACGGAACCAGATTGGCCGACCCGTACACGCTCAGTCAATGGACGATCTGACAGGATTAACGTTAACGCTACCAACGGTTGAGTGGCCTGACTTCTACACCTGCCCGATAGAGAAACCGAGGGTAAAGAGAAACTGAGGGCATATAAATCTTTAGATGCCTATAACTATGTGCTGAATGGTCATGTAAAGATTTGTGTGTGCGATCCGCAGTTCTGCCTAGCCAGCGCCAAGACGACAATGTAAAGAGTGACGGTGCAATTTTAAAGATGTGGATATTTTCTAGAAATAAAAATTCCAGATACAGCATACTCATTTTTCATCGATTCTTGCACCCAACAACACAACAAGATGACATTTAATAATAAAAATAATAATTTAAGCTCCTTATTATGTAGCCGAATCTGTGCTGGTTTGTATTGGCCGCCTCCAGTTTTCCGTTTGTTTTGCCTCCAGCTAGCGCCGTGACGTAACTGTGACGTCGGCGCAAAAGGGGTCTATTACACATCTTCTGAAAGAATAAGATTATCCAGAAAACAGGTGTTGTGCCGAATTTCGACCAAATTATTACCCCACTACCCTATTATTGGTAGGTTTAGGATTGGTTGTGGGGGAGGGGTTAGGATTAGGCAATCAGGTACTGACTTCAACGAGGGGGGGGGGGGGGGGGGGAGTAATAATTTGGCAGGGGGTCGAAATTTGGCACAACACCTGATCAAACCACAGGGGAAGAAGAAGCTGAAACAAACAAGTGATAGAAGATGCTCACGCAAATCAAATGTGAAATAACTCGATCATCAAACATTAAATCAAAACTGCCTTACGTTACCGAATGAAATGTCGAACCCATGAAGAGGGCACGACTGTGATGTGAAGCTTTGGGCCATTGGGGGTGTTGATGGACTCGATACTCCATGGGATCATCGTTCTGAATATGATCCGGACGCTAAATTAGTCTATCCGATTGTTAAGTCTGACGTCACACGTGGCGTTTAGCCTTTTCCGGGTCCAAGCGCTCCTCTCGTCCAGAAATAACAATGGTGGAACCTGTACATTTATTTACGATCACGTCCTTCTTAGTGAGGCACCCTTGGCGGTCAAAAAGGGTTTAAATTCCTTTAACACCAACAGAGTGGTTAGTGTAGCTCATCACTCAGGTGGCATAATTAAGGGTAGAGTCCAGGCATCAATGAAAAATAAGATTTACGAGGTTGAAGTGAGTTAGCTCGGGACACGGGACACAGCACTGCGGCATTGTAAAAACACTCAATAATAACCAAAACACTAGCGAAAGCGGTAGGTAGGTAGAGAGGACCTGGACTTTGGACCCGGAAAGAGTATTATTGGAGAGTGGTTACGTCACGACTTAACAACCGAATACTTATGCTTCGTTTCCAGCGGTATGTTGTATACGCAATTTTTACCGTTTCCATTGTCAGGAGTTGTGAATGGTAACCCTGCTAAAATAATATATAAATAAATAGTATGAAAGTAAAGAAGAAAGCAGTTCACTTAAAGAAAACTTACAAGTATACTTGCAGTATAAAAGTAACGTTACTAATAGTTTTTACTGAGAGTATAGCCTAGCCTACTTAAGTGCACTTTCTTAAAGGGGACATAACACACAGTTTCTGCCAATCTAATGTTTAATTTTAAGGTTCATTAACGTTAGTTAACATTAATTAACAACCTTAGTTAACATGAACTAAGAATGAAAAATTCTTCTACAGCATTAATTCATCTTAGTTCATAATAATTTCAACATTTACTAATACATTATTCAAATCAAAGGTTTTTGTATTTGTTAACATTAGTTAATGCACCGTGAGCTAACATGAACTATGAACAGCTGGATTTTTATTAACTAACATTAACAAAGATTAATAAATACTGTAACAAATGTATTGCTCATTGTTAGTGCATGCTAGTTAATACATTAACTAATGTATAATGAACCTTATTGTAATGTTTTACCATCCTGAGTAGGCTACCTATAAAGAAGTATTGCATCCTTCATATCTCTGAAGAGTCTTTATATCAGATTTATAAAAGACAGATACAGCATACTAGCCTAGAAATCTAGACGCACCTTAGCGGCAGCAAAATGTATTTTGCAGCCAGGGCAGTCTAGCAACTCTCTATTGACTTTCGAGCTGCAAAAACCTAAATTGGGTCAGGCCAATCACGTCGTGTATAGAGTAGGCGGGGCGGGCTTAACATAATGACGAAAGAGTTGCGACGGTTCCCTGCCACTTGAAAACAAAGAATGACGGCTGCTGCTGGCGAACATCTTTCGAATCGGCTTTGTCCGCGACTCTGGAGGACTTTTCTTTGAGAAAAGAGCATAGAGCAGCACTTAAGTCATTCTTAAAAAAAAGGAAGATGTGTTCGTAGTTTTGCCGACCAGATATGGCTCCGCTGTTGGGAAAACGCTCTGGTTGGTTGAAGCGCTGTCCTATTGCGTGCAGAGGGAATTTGAAAGACAGCCGTTTATCCCGCCCCTCGGATTGAGCTGTGTCTACGGTGAGTTGCCAGACCCAACATCTTGATGTAGGTCTGGCTTGCCAGGCTAACAGCATACCGCTTCTTTCCGAAAACAGTCAAGCTCTTGGAGGCGTGCCATGGGCGGAGCTAAAGAGTTACCAGCAAATGGACACCTATGGTGGTCTGCTAAAAATTGTAGGGTTATTTAAACACAAACAAAACATCATCACATTATCCATGGATAACTTTTGATTCACTATACATTTGTGTTGTTTACGTTTACGTTTACGTTAAATGCCAATTGCCAACAAAACACATTTGATGCGGTTTTACTTACCACCTGCGGTTTCGACTCATGACCGGGATCTTTTATTGCTGGGACCGTCTTTCAGTTTCAACCGATCTGCAAATCCAGCGTCGAACTGGGCCTGCCCTTGTTTATAAAACATTCATCACCGAAATGCCGGGAACAAACAAACATACTTGCACAACTCTCCGGGAGAAGTGGCCATACAAGGAATTCCGCCCTTTATGACGTCATACAGGGCAGGGCCATACTCGAAAAAAACTTCCGAAACTTATACGAATCCTGAGGGAGTGTATTTGGCACAGAAATACTCTGTCATACATCCAACTCATAAAAAAAAAAAAAAAAAAAATTTGGCCATGTTTAGCATGAGAATTAACTGTGTAAATAAGTCAGAATGCATGAAATAGCATTAATAATAAGATAATAATAATACGTTTACTGTTATGGTTACTTAAACATATATACTAAAAAGTGGGCCAATTTAGTCCCAAGCAGTATTGAAATAGTACACTTACAAGTGTACTACTAGTACATTGATATTAATATACTTACTACATAAAGTATGCTTAAAAATATACTTGAACATTACTTAAGTACAGTTAGGTCCATATATGAAGAGTTCAGATGCAAAAGACTCTAAGTGCCATCTTGAATTTTCTTCTAGAATTATCATTTTTATCATGCTCGTATATTTAAGTTCAGTCATTTCACTTAAATGCCAATGAAAATGACCTATTAATTGTCATTTATGTGAAATTACTGAACTTAAATATAAGAGCTTGATAAAAATGACCATTCTAGAAGAAATTTTCAGATGGCACTTAGAGGCTTTTGCATCTGAACTCTTCATATATTTGGACACAGGCACAATTTTTCTTTTTTCAGGTATTTACCAAAACATATTCAAGCTATAGTTATTTAATTAATATGGGCAGAAAGTGCACACTCTCAGGTTTAATTTGAGGGTATTTACATCCAAATTGGAGGACGGGTTTAGGAATTACAGCTCTCCCCCCCCCCTTTCAAGGGACCAAAAGTAATTGGACAATTGAATCAAAAGCGATTTCATGGACAGGTGTGGGCTATTTCTTCGTTATTTCTTCATCAATTAAGCAGGTAAAAGGTCTGGAGTTGATTCTAAGTGTAGTATTTGCATTTGGAATCTATTGCTGTGAACCTACATAATGCGTTCAAAGGAGCACTCCATGCAAGTCAAACAGACCATCATTAGGCTTCAAAAACTAAATAAATCCATCCGAGAGATAGCAGGAATATTAGGAGTGGCCAAATCAACAGTTTGGTACATTCTGAGAAAAAAATAATGCACTGGTGAGCTCAGCAACATAAAAAGGTCTGGATGTCCACGGAAGACAACAGTGGTAGATGATCGCAGGATTCTCTCCATGGTAAAGAAAAACCCATTCACAACATCCAGCCAAGTGAAGGACACTCTCCAGGAGGTAGATGTGTCATTGTCAAAGTCTACAATCAAGAGAAGACTTCACGAGAGCAAATACAGAGGGTTCACCACAAGGTGCAAACCATTCATAAGCATCAAGAATAGAAAGGCCAGATTAGACTTTGCCAAAAAGCATCTAAAAATGCCTGACCAGTTCTGGAAAAGCTAAGATCAACCTGTACCAAAATGACGGGAAGAAAAAAGTATGGAGAAGGCTTGGAACAGCTCATAATCCAAAGAATACAACATCATCTGTAAAACATGGTGGAGGCAGTGTGATGGCATGGGCATGCATGGCTTCCAGTGGCACTGGATCACTGGTGTTTACTGATGATGTGACAGAAGACAGAAGCAGCCGGATGAATTCTGAAGTGTATGGGAATATACTGTCTGCCCAGATTAAGCCAAATGCAGCAAAGTTGGTTGGACGGCGCTTCACGGTACAGATGGACAATGATCCAAAACACACTGCAAAAGCAACCCAGGAGTTTTTTAAGGAAAAGAAGTGGAATATTCTGCAATGGCCGAGTCAATCACCTGATCTCAACCCGATCAAGCATGCATTTCACTTGCTAAAGGCAAAACTAAAGGCAGAAAGACCTACGAACAAACAACAACTGAAGAAAGCTGCAGTTAAGGCCTGGCAAAGCATCACAAAGCAGGAAACCCAGTCTTTGGTGATGTCCATGGGTTCCTGACTTCAGGCAGTCATTGCCTGCAAAGGATTCTCAACAAAATATGAAAAATGAACCTTTTATTTATGATTATATTAAAGGAACCGTATGTAAGATTGTGGCCAAAACTGGTACTGCAATCACTTTCAAAGCAGGAACGTAGGCTGCTACAAGGAGCTTCCAATGGCAAGTGACGAGTCCTACACAGTAAGTTTTTTTTTCTGACTTTGTCACGACGCATTTCGGAATCATAACGAGGTCTTTTAGGTTTCGTAACGTTAGACATTTTTTATCCGACACGTTTGTAGCTGCAGCTGTGGTAACTAGAGAAGATCTGGCAACCCGGATGCCGAAACACTACTGACTTCGTGATTGGTAGATAGGTGGAGGGTGGAGCTTCAGGCCAAAACACAACATGACAACATCAACATCAGTTGAGGGCTGCAACTTCACTTTTAAATGATAATATCCTGGCCGGACTACTGTTGTCAGTGATATAAGTATTTAAAATGAACATGATTTCTTAATGTCTAGTGACATATCAGGGCCATTTTATGATTAATTGAAATACATTTCTTACATACGGTTCCTTTACTTTGTCCAATTACATTTGAGCCCCTAAAATGGTTGCAGTTCCTAAAATGTTTACTTGATATTTTAGTTCAACCCCTTGAATTAAAGCTGAAAGTCTGCACTTCAAATTCATCTTGATTGTTTCATTTAAATTTTATTCTGTTGGCATACAGAACCAAAAGTATGAAAATTGTGCCTGTGTCCAAATATATATGGACCTAACTGTATACTTCATAAAATGAACTTGAGGTATACTATACATGAATTATTTTAATCACATGCTCAGAATAATTTTAGCTTCTTCATATGATTTGTTAAATCTAAGTCCGTTTGATCTTCCCAAGAATCTCACTGCACAAAAATGAACTACCTCATTGTTGAATATGCACAGATTTCTGGATGTATTGAACCCTCAAGAACATGTCTTAAGTGACATATACTGACTCTTATTCAAATATCTGTCTGTTCCCTTCAGATGTTTATGTGTTCCAGAACATTGTTGAATGCGAGTATAGCAAAGAGGATTTGTCTGATATGGTCTACATAATAAAGCTGGTCTTCAACCAGAAGCTTATGTGCAGTTATGACTCAAGGCTGGGGAAATATGTTGGTTATGATGAATATGGAATCAAGAACGCTGATCATTACAACAGTCAGACCTGGAAGATGAAAGAGCGGAAGGAAGAGCTGGAGACACTGTGCAGAGCTAACGCAAGATACTATATCAAAACCACAACGAGAAAGGGTAAACAATGTATTTTACATTCTTCTTCTGCATCTTCATTTAAGCAAAATAATGGCATTTTAATGAAATAAAAAATGAAAGCAATGAGTCTGAAGTGGTCCAATAGGTTATATTTAGTGGATTAATTTGGTTGTCTTCACAACAGTGCCGCCCATTGTGACCGTACGTTCCACTGAGAAGGCTCGTTACGGTCAGCTGACCACCCTGGTGTGCCATGCATACAGTTTTTACCCACAGGCCATTAATATGACCTGGCTATTGGACGGATCGGAGGTCACTGGTGTCGTGATCTCTACTGAATTCATGGACAACGGTGACTGGAGCTACCAGATGCATTCACACCTGGATCTGGTCCTCCACAGAGGAGTCAGTGTGAGCTGCCGAGTGGAGCACAGCGGCCTGGAGAAACCTCTCGTCGTTCAGTGGGGTGAGTAAGATCGTGAGCTACTGTATTTATCATTGTTTAGATAACTGGTGGAATTTACCAGTGGTAGTTGGTGCTGATCACCTGATCCATGAACAAAAGAACAGCACACTGCCATAAGCTTCAACTTCTCATTTCTGATTCATGCAGAAGAACTGACCAGGGTTATTAACGTTAACTAAAAAAAGAAGAAGCAAATGTTTTAAAAATAGAAATCTTTTGTAACAACAATATATACATGGTCAGTAATTTGGGGTCAGTCATTTTTTTTCTTTCTTTTTTTTAAATAAATCAATACTTTTATTCAGCAAGGATGTGTTAAATTGATAAAAAGTGATAGTAAAGAAGATTTATATTATTAGAAAATCTTTTTTTATTTTGAATAAATGCAGTTCTTTTTAACCTTTTATTCATCAAATATATTAGGCAGCAGAACTGTTTCCAACACTCATAATAAATCAGAATATTAGAATGATTTCTAAAGGATCATGTGATAGACTGGATGTCACATGTGACACTGAAGACTGGAGTAATGATCCTGAAAATTCAGCTTTGCATCACAGAAATAAATTATAATTTAAAGTATAATAAATTGAAAACCAATTATTTTAAATTGTAATAATATATCACAATATTACATTTTTTTTTCTGTATTTTTGATCAAATAAATGCAGGCTTGATGAGCAGAAGAAACTTCTTTCAAAAACATTAAAAATAGTAATGTTTCCAAACCTTTGGCCTGTAATATATATATATATATACTTTTTATTTAATTAAACCCTTTTTATTGAAATAAAGCTAAAGCACTAAGTTAAAGGAGTAGTTTACTTAAAAATGAAAATTATGTCAACATTTACTCACCTTCAAGTTGTTCCAGACCTGTATTTCTTTCTTCTGCTGAACTTAAAATAAGATATTTTGAAGAATGTCGGTAACCAAACAGTTGATGAACCCCATTGACTTCCATAGTAGGAAATAAAATACTATGGAAGTCCATCAACTGTTTGGTTACCGACATTCTTTAAAATATCTTCCTTTGTTTTCAACAGAAGAAAGAAATACAGTTTTGATACAACTTGAGGGTGAGTAAATGATGACAGAATTTTCATTTTTAAGTGACTAGTCCTTTAAAGCACTAAAACTACACATAAATAAATAACTTAAACTAAAACTACACTCGACACTTCAATTTTTTTTTTCTCACAAATACAAATGTTACTGCATGATGTTTGTGTTGATGTTGCACTGATGTCATGTTGGAATTACTGTAGTAATTTCCCTATAGTAAAATCCACAATGCACATGCATTTCAGCGTAATGATGTTCAGATGGTTTTCTTGCATTGTTGGTTTATTGATTTGCATGTAAACTCTTAAAATAGGTTATTTGTGTCTGTCACCGGATGTTCATTTCTGAATGAAAACATGGTCTTTTCTCTTTCTCTGGTCTTTTCTCATGCTCAGACTCGACCTCCCTCGATACCAGAATTGCAAAATTAGCTGTTGGTTGCTCTTTTTTCCTTATCGGCCTTATTGTGGCCTTTTCTGCTGCATACATCTATTACAAACGAAAGCCCAGAGGTAAAAGTCTACCACTACTGATCCTAAAATAATGGTGTGATAATCCAAGATAGATTTAAAGAAACGACGTAAACACTTTTCTTGTCTTCCCCCAGGTTTCTCTTCCCTTCCCCTCAGTTGAGCATCTGATTTTGTAATGTGTTAAGGGTTGAACCATTGATGAAAATCAACTCTGCTTTTACGTGGATGTGTAAATGTTTGATTCCCTGTTGTAGATTGCTCATTTTAATAAAGATTTTTTTTTTTTTTTTTTTTTTTACTTACCTATGCCTGATTGCCTCTGATATTTGCACATCAAAGACTTGTGAACAAAGCATAGTAACAGAAAAAAAAAATCCTCAAAACTGCAACAATATATCTGATAAATTCATACAACTGTGTCAAACTTGCAAATCTATAGGGATTCATTGATGTACAGTTTTATTTGTAATGATCTGGTGTTGAATGATATCATTTAGGCAGAAAAGCAGCAGAAAGAAAACACTGACTGCATTTACTGTAACAGACACAAGGGACCATCGTTGATTGTTCTCTTTATTTCCCCAGACGCACAGTTTGTATTTCAGAGCAGGTGCAGTGCAGCTTATTCACTGTCATTATCACTCCTCAACTAGGCCTATTTCATCTAGGAACAAACATGTTAAATTAACAAAAAAATAAAGCCATTTTTAGTTTATGCATTTTATAAATATGTAGAAAATTAGATGCCATAGAAATTATATAATGTTCAAAATTAATTTTCAATATTTATTTATAAATGTTGAAAATCATAGCATAATATAAATTAATATTAATTTAATACTTAAATTTAATTTAATTTTCTATACTGTATATATATTATTTGTAGTCACTTAGTTTTATTATCAGTTTATTTTTGTTGTCATTCTGTCTGTGCACTGTAAGCTTCTGCCACCAAGACAAATTCATTGTGTGTGTGTGTGTGTGTGTGTGTGTGTGTGTGTGTGTGTGTGTGTGTGTGTGTGTGTGTGTGTGTGTGTGTGTGTGTGTGTGTGTGTGTGTGTGTGTAATTATAACTATAATTTATTTTAAATGTTTAAGATTTATTGATGGGTCCCTTGGACTTTTATCGAAGCCAGTAGTTGACCCGGCCGTGCTCTAGAATTACATGTATTTTGAACATTAGCGCAGCATGTCATTTGTTTTCTTCAGTTGTACACTTCTGCTCTCTTGTGGTCAGTTACGATATTGAGCATTTGTAAATGACTCCACTGTGGTTCCAGTTTCTCACAGCGCTACCAACTGTTAACATATTTTCCATTTGTTTAGGGACTACATCAATAACACAATAATAACACAATCGAGTAGCAACAACAGTAAAAGTTCCCTTAAAAAAAAAAAAAAAAAATATATATATATATATATATATATATATATATACACTCATATAAAAAAGTAATGCTTTTACCGACATAAATGTGAGCGAATTAAATTTTTTTTATTCATTAAAATCTGTTCTGTACAAACTGCGTCGTCCCACTCATAACTGTGAAGCATGGGAAAAAATATCAGTGGTCTTTACCTCCCTCTAGTGGACATGATTAGGTACTTGAACACTCAGCTGACCGTCATGGCGGCGTCCTCTCGTCTCATATCCAGGCTGACATTAGTGACCGGTGAGATTTAAAAACATTTGATTTGTCTTAATGGCCATATATATATATTTTGTTAGTCATAATACCATTTTATAGTTGAACACTATTGTTATACAAGTCATACAGCTACCGTTCAATTTCAGTGCTCGTGAAAACACCTTTGTTTTGATCATGTTTAGAACTAAAGATTGAGTCTGTAAAATGCAACATTAAAAGTACAGCTTCAGTATTTGTATACAGGAAACATAACACATAATAAGACTAAATATTACATTGTAACATTGTGAAATATTTGCATCATGTGTCATTTTGTTTCTACTAAAGTTTAAGGAAATGTATCAGAGATATATTGATCAGATTAATAAAGCCGTCATGGTGTGTTTGTTTCAGGGGGTGGCAGTGGCATCGGCAGGGCAGTGTGTCAGAGATTCGCCACTGAAGGTGCTTCTGTAATAGTGGCTGACCGCAATGAAGAATCAGCCAATCAGACCTTGGAACTCCTGTCACGTGACCACAAAGGTCAGGATCACATGGCTCTTGGGGTGGACGTGTCATCAAAGGACAGTGTGGAGAAACTAGTGACAAGTATACAGGTGTGACAGACGTGTGTGTGCTGTTCATGGGCTCTTCTAGAGCTCTGAGGGGTCGAATAATAAACCAATGTTTTCTTACAGTGCCGCTACTTCCAGCCGGCCTCTGTGTGTGTGAATGCAGCCGGGATCACTCAAGATGAGTTCCTTCTCAAGATGGAAGAGGATGATTTTGACAAAGTCATTGAAGTCAATCTCAAGGTGCCACAATCTAGAGTCTAACTGTAGTGTTTAATTATGAAACTGTAATTAAATACAGTCATGCAAAACAACAGAGATGGTTTTAATTTTAATCATTGTTAAATAGAAAAAATGATGGGGAAAAACTCTTGCTCTCTCTTGATAAAAGTAACAGTTTTGCTTTTTTTTTTTTTTTACATAAGGTACATGTCTTACATTTCTAATTATTATCAGTGCAAAAACAGTTGCGCTGCTTAATTTATTTTTGTGGAAACCTTGATACATTTCTTTTTTAAGGATTTGTTGAATAGAAAGTTCAAAAGAACAGCATTTATTTGAAATCGAAATCTTTTGTGTCAACTATTTTTACTATCACTTTGGATCAATTTAATGCTTGCTGAATGAAAGTGATAATCTCTTTATAAAAACAATTCTTACTGACCTCAATCTTTTAAATGGTAGTGTATATATAGTTTTTTTCCCATTAAAGTTGTCCCCTTCAAAACCTTTGAATGCAATCTGTACAGTGTGCAAGTCTGTATCCGATCTTCTGTATTCATGATCTGTTTCAGGGTACTTTTCTTCTGACTCAGGCCGTCTCTAAGGCTTTAGTTTCTGCCGGGTCTGCGAAGGGCTCCATCATCACTGTGGGCAGTATAGTGGGCAAGGTCAAGCATTTACAGGATAGCACTATCATGCTGTAGTACAGTCACACTTCTATTACAGTGGACATTTAACATTTGTACACCAAGGATGCTTAATAAAGTCATGAACAAGTGTCTCTTCTTTGTCTGTAGGTTGGGAATGTTGGCCAGGTGAACTACTCTGCTTCTAAAGCAGGAGTTGAAGGACTCACTCGAACCGCAGCCAAAGAGCTCAGCAAGTATGTGAGCATTTTACTGTGACTGGAACATATTTACAGACCTGCACATTGTAACTATTTTATGTTTTGCTTTAGGGTTTGTGGAGCTGCTTATGTGTTAGTAATGGGCTGTAAACATCACACTCTTTAACAGTTTTTATGAAGAGAGATCATGTCTCTTTATATTCTATAATTTTAATAATTTAATATAAAAGATGTTTTGTGCCTTTTAGATTTGGTATTCGCTGCAACTGTGTCCTGCCAGGCTTCATCACTACACCCATGACAGATAAAGTACCAGAGAAAGTCATCGATAAAGTAAGGGACTGTCTTCAGATTAATAAAATCAGCTGATTGTTTGTCATTTAGAGTTATTTGTGTTTATTGATTAAAAACAGCTTTGAACTTTATTGAAGGATCTTAACCTTTTTATTATATTAATGTATTGCATTGTCAGACCATTGCAAGATATCTTACCACATTAAAGCCACTTTTACTGAAACTTTAAGTAATATTTTGGTTATTTTGTGCAGATCACATCCATCATTCCAATGGGAAGGATGGGAGAGCCTGCTGGTAAGTATTTCTTTATTATACAAAAACATTTTCATGAATGCACTTGTGAGTATCACACCAAATGTGACCCTGGATCACAAAACCAGTCATAAGTCGCACGGGTATATTTGTGGCAATAGCCAACAATACATTGTATGGGTCAAAATGATTGATTTTTCTTTTATGCCAAAAATCATTAGGATATTAAGTAAAGATCATGATCCATGAAGATATTTAGTAAATTTCCTACCTCAAATATATAAAAAAAATATTTTTGTGAGTGAATGCAGCAGAATCACGAACATAAATGGACAACTTTAAAGGCGATTTTCTCAATGTTTTGATTTTTTTGCACCCTCAGATTCCAGATTTTCAAATAGTTGTATCTCGGCCAAATATTGTCCTATCCTAACAAACCATACATCAATGGAAGGCTTATTTATTAATGAATGCATTTCAGCTTTCATGTGATGCATAAATCTCAATTTAAAAGAAAATTACCCATAAGACTGGTTTTGTGGTCCAGGGTCACAAATGTGTTCTAATAACTGGGTTGGATGATCACTTTGTATATATAATAAGATATCTTTCTCTTTCACTTTTGCTCGTCTCTGCAGAAGTCGCTGACGCATGTGCCTTTCTGGCTTCTGATGACAGTCGATATATTACTGGCGTCAGCATTGAAGTTGCTGGTAAGAAGCTTGATCTCTTGCTGAACAGCATCTTCAGCAGAAAACCTGTGTATGATTTTATTTCGAAATATGCTGTTGTCAATTAATCTTTTCTCTTTAATCAATACAGGTGGACTCTTCATTGGCTGAAAACAATGTTAAAAGTCTCTAAATTGTTCACCAACACAGTGCCTTTTTCTATGAGAAACTGTCCTTGTATAAATGTAACTTAATTGCTGTAAAAATATTGTGTACAATGCAACAAATGAAAATGAAAATTCTATATTTATACAATTAAAGTGTGAAAATGAATACTGAACCCACTTTTTAAAAAACAATTAAGTTGACACAGGAGGAAATGTGTTGATGTGTGGTTTAATGGGAATGTTTGGACCAAAACAACATCAAGTCAAAGAATTAAAACAGTTAACAGTTTAAAACCCAGACTAATAGAGCGCAATTTTTTATAGGTGTTAGAATGAAAGTGGGCAAAGGAATTATGGTTTCACCAAGACAGGAGAAGACTTGTGCTGGGAAGTTGTTGAAAGGTGAAAATGGTAGTTTGGCTCAAAAAAAACGAGGCAGATCAAATATTAGCAAAAGCACCATGTGACCATGACAACAGGAAACAAACGGGGAAAAGAACAACAAAGGAGTCCAACAGCTCTTTAAATAGATTATATATTACACAAACAGATTTTGAAGTACTTACATAAAACAAGTTTTAGCACCATATTTGTTTTAAAGACAGATGTCTGACAAAAACAATCCTAGCGGTATTGTCCTCGTGAGAAAACCACACAAACAACTTTTAATTCACAAATCATTTTTATAGCTTTTCATTCCCCTCTCCATGTTTTAAAAAAGAAACAAAAAATATACATAAAAAACAAACCACCATCAGTTTCTTTCCCTCTTCCTGTCCCTTCTCCACTGCTGTCTGAATCTCGAGACATTTCCGTCTGTCTTATCGTCTCCGCCTGCACTAAACTCTCCTAAACCTCTATTTGCGACTGAAATGCATTGAAACAATGCAATATTATCACCAATAACTGATCACAAGCAAGTATATATATCATACAGAGAAGGCAGATTTGCTTTCTGGGGTTTAATTTACATATTTAATAGATTGTTGAAAAAAAATAATAATTACAGATGAATACCACATTATTTGTTGTACTGCAAGTGTTGGTCATTTTCTTGTGAGCACCTGTTTGTTTCACAAAATAAATACAATAAAATATTTCTGTACAAATGGTTCTAATGCACAATTCCAGCCTGAACGCTGTTCACACGAAAGGTCAAAGGTGACAAACGGACGGGTTCGTCATCAATACTGAATGCCGTGGGTCAACCGTGTGCGGATTGTCAGATCAAATGCAAATTTGTAGTAAAAAACAACCAGTTTAAGTTCTTTCACCATAAATACTGGACTGGTAAGTTGGCAGCATGTCTAAAATAAAATAAAAAAAATCGACAATTCTTACAGATTTTTTTTTTTAACTCTATAATAAATGTACAACATTATCAGATTCAGTACAATTTGACACTGTAAATGGCTGATTTCATTGCATATATATATATATGGCCCAAGTCATTCAGTACGGTTACAATGCTGGTGTGATTTTATTACAGCACAGAAATAATTCTAATTTCACTTTCTAATGGAGTTTTCATGCTCAGCTTCCGTTCCTCAGTTTACATTTTTCACCTGCATTCTATTCTATAAGGAAAGGGAGGAACGATCAGGCACGGAGGTAGGAAGAGTGGAACGTCTCGGAAGAGAAACAGTGGGGAAGGGGAGCTGTAGGAGAGAGGGGGCCGAAACGGGACGGTCTTCCGCTTTAGGCCAGCAGTATCTGCTCCAACACACTTCTGTTACTCGACAGAATATTTGTCAAGATCTCTCCTGCGAGAATGGCTCTCTTCTCCTCTTGTTGTCCATCCGTTGCTGGGAGTGTTTTTCCCTGGGCGTGTACTTTGTGTGCAACTTTGTTTCACAACATTGTGTGTGTGTGCATGTGTGTGTGTGTGTATGAATCTATGTGTCCCACTTCTTACACGTAATTTCAAATGTCTTTTTTTAGTGTTGGCATTATGTCTATGTTTTAAGTGCATGATTAAGTGAGTATGTTTGTGTGTGAATGTTTGTTTCGGCGATTGTATTCCCCTTGCCCTCAGCATGTGTGTGTTTATCCCAGGAAACAGACAGGTCCCACTTCAAAACCAAATTTCTGATTGTCCTCCCCAAAGTCTGAGATCCTGATGTCCAGCAGAGGGAGCTGCTCCACCTGAGGTGTGTTCACCTCCAGCACTGTCCTGTCCAAACCTTTACGATACTGCAGGGGGAGGAAAGAGAAAGAAATGTTTAAGAGGAGGGACAGAATACCGTGTAATGAGTAGATATAATTACACAAGAACAACCCAGCAAACTGATATTTTAATAATATTGTATTTTGGTTGTAGTTAAAACATTCTAAAAACACACCTAAACTAAAATAAATTGTCAAATCAAGATATGAAGTGCTGTTTACATATAAAAAAAAAAAAAAAAAAAAAACTGCAACTTTGAAAAATAGCTTTGTCTTTGCACTTTTATACAACCAACATTTTCATAAAATACCCAGTCGACTTATCATTATAATGTATTCTTCCAATCAAACCAAACTACACATTTTATACACTTTTTGATTGAGCTTTGAATGATGCTAGCATTACTTTTTGCAACAGTGTGAATATACATTAGCGTTCAAAAGTTTGGGGTCAATTTATTTAAAGAAATTGATGCTTTTATTCAGCAAGGATGCATTCAATTGAACAAAAGTGACAATTGAACAATGTCACTTACATTGTTACAAAAGATTTCTCTTTCAAATAAAACGCTCTTTTGAACTTTGTATTCATTAAAGAATCCTAAAAATGTGATGCTATAGAAATGTTTATTGAGCACCAAATCAACATTAGAAAGCTTTGTGAAGGATCATGTGACAAAAACTCTGAAAAATCCACTTTAAATATATTAAAATAGACTAGAGTTAATTTAAATTTTACAAATATTTTACAATATTACTGTTTTACAGTTTTTTTTACCAGCCATGGTGAGCATAATTAACATGACTAATTAAACATTATTAAAATATTAATTATTAAACATTATTCAAAATCTTACATTAAATGAATGTATTTTAACGCACATTTAATGTTAATTTAGTGTAAAAAAATTACATTAAAACATTTTTTAAAAATCACTATCTCTTCATGACTTAAATTGATTTTTGGAGTTAGGTTAGCTTGTATTTAATATTAATTAAATTTATTGCAATCTCTTGTTCATTTATTCGTTTTGAAAAAGCCTGAGGTAACTCACAGAGCATCCGTCGATGAGGGCTTTGATGAAGGGGCTGGTCTCGTAGCTCAGCTCCTCGTCGTTGGCTCCCTGGAAGTGTAGCGCCCGCTGGTAACCGCTGTCGGCAGTGAGGTCAGCCCAGGCCACTGATCGGTGGCAGTGGTAGGTTAGGTTTTGACGGGCCTGGACGCTGAGCAACCGCAAGAATCCCAGCTGGACGACACCTACAGGCTCTCCACTCAAGTCAACATATGAAAACTACAACACAAAGGAAAGTATTAAAATACATTAAGCTTGACACCAGTCTTTTGACACTGACATTCTAAGATTTTGTAGTCTAACAGGGCGTTCACACTGAATTAATTGGAAATGGAAATTATGGTCCCTTTGTTATTGCAAATCACTTTCAATGTGAATACCCTTTAATTGAAACAAGCTTTTTTCATATATATTAGTTGTCTAAATTAAACATACAGATATGATATGAAGAGTTCTCAAGGCAATAAACTCACCTTGTCCCCATTTGCAAACTGACTGTACCAGGACCCAGGCCATTCCTTTGGCCAAGAGTTCATCTTTACCTATGGGAGAATTTTGGACAAATTAAACAGGATTCGTAAATTCAGATCAATCCAGATTTCAGAAGTTGATGTCTAATGAATGTTTAAACATATAAAGGTAAATGACTTACATTCTCCACTGCTTTGCTGGGATACAAGCACGTCTCTCCACCGGCAGTGAAGTTACAGTAAACTCTGAAAGAGTCCCGTGCGCAGCCTTGATTTGGATCAATCCAGTACTCGCCTGAATAAAACAATCATGATGATTCGATTGCAAAATGCCTCACCGTTGGCCATTGAATGTGTCTATCATGTAATAACCATGATGTCATACCGTCTTTCAGATCTGGTTGGCTGAGGTGGAGGTCCTGGCAGGTGCGGGCCGGGCTTTCCTGCGTTCCCAGCGGGAAGCGCATGCTGTCGATCTCCTGGCGCAGGGAATTGAGCGAGCCGAAGATCTCCTCCATCCCTTCATTACCGGTCAGGAACTCTGTGCCTGTGGCGTCGGCAGCCTCAGTGTCAGCCTCAGACAGCATCTTACTGGCGTCGATGGAGCGCTTGGACTTCTTGGGGATCTGAATGGGCAGCGGCTGGATGACATCACCAGGGGGACCCTGAAGCAAAAGAAGAATTCAGCTGCATTTCAAGGACACAGGAACTCTGGGATGTGCTGATCTCCTTTAATCTTTGTCTTAAATGATTTCCCTGTCAAATGATTCGTGTGCAACATCTTGCATTTTATACTGTAGATAACACACTCACCGGTGGTCCTGGTGGTCCTTGTACACCTTTTTCTCCTTTAGCACCAGCTCCACCCTGTACCACAGAGATAAGACATACAAGATTATTTTACTGTAAAGTATGATGCGTCTATGTATAATGCTTTATTTTAACATTACCTCACACAATATGGCTCATGATATAATTCTCACACTCACTAACAGACAGTTTGTTAAGTACAAGTATTTAAGGAAGGATTTTACATGGGTTACTCACAGTGGCACCTTTAGCTCCTTTGTAACCCCTCGGACCCTGTGAGAAACATCACATCCATTCAGCTTTAATCAAACAGACCAATGTTTTGAGAATTTTGATGCTTCTGAGCTCAAGCTGTGTACTCATAGTTCCAAGAATATTTCCAGAAAATTCTGAATTCGGTATGATAAACAGCACTACAAAACTGAGAAATAGTAATGAAAGTTTACTCACAGGCATACCAGCAGGACCTGCAGGGCCAAGAGGGCCGGTTCCTCCAGACATACCCTAAAATAAAACATCAAGAAATGAAAAAAGTCTGTGATACTTGATTGTATGAAATAGGGTATGAACTACGAATGTTTTGCATGTATGTAAAAAAAAGAAAAAAGAAAAAAGAAGTTTGGAGTTGGTAAGATGTATACATTTTTTTGAAACAAGTCTCTTATGCTCACCATGGCTGCATTTATTTGAAGAAAAAAATACAGTAAGAGAGCAATATTGTGAAATGCCATTACATTTTAAAATAATGTTTTCTAATATAACATATTTGAATCGTGTAATTGATTCCTGTGATGGCAAAGCTTAATTTTCTTCAGTGTCACATGATCCTTCAGAAATCATTCTAATATGTCTGATATGCTGATTATGTCCTCAATTATCAGTGTTGAAAACATGTGCTGCGTAATATTTTTGTGGAAACCGTGATACATTTTCAGGATTCGATAAAAATAAAAGTAAAAAAACTGAATTTATTTGAAACTAAAATCTTTTGTAACATTATAAATGTTTTTACTGTGACTTTTGTTCAATTTAATGCATAATTTCTGAATAAAAGTATTAATTTCTATAAAAAAAAATTGGACCAACCCCAAACTTTTAAACAGTCGTGTATATTTTCCTGTGGCCTGATTTTGATGTGCAGACTTGACCAGACTTCACATACCGTTTCTCCCTTGGGTCCTGATGATCCCTGGGGTCCTGGCATGCCTCTGTCTCCCTTCTCTCCTTGTTCTCCAGGAGGCCCAATCAGACCAAGCATACCTGGATGACCCTTCTCACCCTTAGCACCAGGGTCACCACGAAGACCAAGTAAACCTGGAGGACCCTGTGAGAGGAGGGGAAAGCATTTTAGTATTGAATATATAATATGTATATATTACATTACATGAAATTATAATAGTAGTTCCCTTCTAAGTGTAACTGTTTCAGGAATCAATACCTATATATTCAATACTCAATCCATTACTGTATTTTTGATAATGCAGAAGGTCTTACCATAGGTCCAGGGGGTCCCTTCTGGCCAGCAGCACCTGGGGAACCTTGCTCACCCTGTTTATCAGAACATCATTTTAATCAATACGACATTACATTTTGTTAAATGAACATAACTTTTACAGAAATGAAACACTTCTGATTGGATAACTGTCATCTCATACCACTGATCCAGGCAACCCTCTTAGACCTTCAGTTCCTGGTTTCCCTGGTGGACCCTGTGCCCCCACGGGGCCGGTCTTTCCTGGAGGGCCGAGGGCACCTGAATCGCCCTAGGAAAAACAGAAAGATTACAGGAGGAAAAGAACTACAGAAATTCTGTTGTATTCTTTCTCAATTCTATAGTTTTACCTTGCTTCCTTTCTCTCCTTGACGACCCTCTGGTCCCCTTGTACCAAGAGGACCCTAAATTATGAACATTTACATACAATTAGAAATCCAGAAATCTGCATTTTTATAAGATCCTCTATAATATTTATTGTATATCAAAAATGTAAATGTAATATTACAAATTACTCTCTTCTAGGTCAAGATCAAAGGCGCTCTTACTCTCTTTCCTGGAGGTCCAGGTGGTCCGTTCTCACCAGTTGGTCCAGGTGAACCCTATAGAAAATACAACATGTTGATAAAGACCTCATAAGGCCCAGTATGCATAAGGAAGATGTGCACTTCATAAACAGGAAAATGATCACTCACAGCATCTCCTTGTTCTCCGTCCTCTCCTCTGTCACCCTTTGCACCATCTTGGCCCTGTAAGAGGTCAGAAAGAAAGTCAAAAAAATGTTTGTTGGAACACTGAGCAATGATGAATCATGTACTATAATAAGACCAGGAACATGTATTGAGAATGTACAAAGTATCATGTATAAGTATATAACTGGGAATAGTTCTACTCACTCGTGGTCCAACTTCACCAGGCGGGCCAGGATCACCAGGGAAACCAACAGGACCCTTAAAAATACAAATATCAGCTGCTGAAGGGTCACAGATAGACCTATCTCTTGTTTATCATGTTTAATACATACAGGGTTTCCTTTGGGTCCATCATCTCCAGTAGGTCCCTTTCCACCAGCAGGACCGGCGGTGCCAGGCTGCCCAGCCTCTCCCTTCTCACCACGCTCTCCTCTCGGGCCCTGTCATTGGATAAGCAAAACAATGAAATGTTAGCTGTGATTATACTTACTAATTGAATAAATATAAATGTGAGTATTTAATTATCACCATTTTTCCTGGCTCTCCACCAACACCAGGTGGTCCAGATTCACCAGGCTCACCCTATCAATACAAATAAAAAGACGTCAAGTGCCATTCATCAGAACAATCATATAGTTGTCATCCATGCACAAAGTTGAATGCTTTTATACTTGCCTTCTCTCCCAAGGCACCTGGATTACCCAAACCTCCTGGAGGACCTTGAGGACCCTGCAAAACGAACGATATGCATGAAACAAAATAATGCCATTCTACAAAATTAACTTACCACAGTATGCCATGATCGACCAATTTTAATCAAGTATTAGAGAGAGTCAATGCATAGTGGTTATAAAACATATAATAATGAATGGTTATAATTAGTAATTTATTATTTATAGTCCAAATTAATTTACTTACATCAGCACCATTAGGACCAGCTGGACCACGTGGTCCTGGGGGACCAGGAGGACCCTACAGTAATACACAACCAGAAAAGATTAGGAAATACATTCATTCTAATCGTGATTCAAAACACTAGAAGATCATATGCTGCATTATACATAACAACTGCACTTATTGATTTCCTGAACTCTCTTCAAATCAAAATATTAAGACTCACCAATGGTCCAACATCTCCTGTCTCTCCCTTTTCTCCAGATGTGCCTGGCAAACCCTAATGAAGATGAATGAAGTATAAATTATAACTAATGCATCCTGTGTGTAGAATTGAATTGGTACGAGTGAATGAAACAAGATTTGAATGCCATACCTGTAGTCCAATGGGGCCTGGAGGCCCGGGGAATCCTCTTGTCCCTTCATCTCCCTTAGTGCCAAACGGTCCCTGCTGACCTCTCGCACCTGTCTCACCATCAGCACCCTGAGTAGAGATGAGGAGATTTGAAGCACTTGTTATAAAAACCTATGAATGGTACCATGCATTTCTAATCCCATTTGTTTCCATCAAAGTGCAATGTAAGCATTTCTTTAACATGTAATATGTGTGAATATGTATGATTTTCAAGAAATTCCTTTCACACTTACAGCTGCACCAGGCTGTCCAACAGGACCCATTGTCCCAGGTGGACCAGGAGGACCCTGTAAATATGCAAATAATTGATTATAGATTGATATTATGCTCATCAAAACAAGGATTTGTTGCTTTAAGTGAAAGCTAATTTCCTTACATGTTCTCCTTTGGATCCTTTCCCTCCCTTTTGTCCTGGCTCTCCAACCTCACCCTATACAAAGAACAATGCAGAATTCATTTTTGACAAGGACATCCATTTGAATGTGATGATTTGAGATCATATGTAGAGGTCACTGACCTTGTCTCCATCCTCTCCAGAAGTACCTGGAGGTCCAGCAGGGCCGGGGAGACCAACTGGGCCTTGGATGCCATCGCGACCAGCTGGACCAATTGGACCTTTCTCTCCCTGTAAAACAGGATGATCTTGTGTGACGGCCCTATAAATAAAACTGTATTAGAGATCTGGTTCAAACTTACAGTAGACACTTACTGGCACTCCTTTCTCTCCTGCAGATCCAGGGGGTCCCTGAGGTCCAGGTCGTCCAGGTGGGCCAACAGGACCTGCAGTGCCAGCACCTCCTCTCTCCCCAGATGAGCCCTGCATAGAAATTCAATTAGTTGAAAAGCCAACATATGAATTCCTCAAAAGTGATAAAATAAATTTTTCATTGTAACCTTTTCATAACAATTAAGAACTTAAGGAATTATCTTAAGACCACTGTAATGCACTGTACAATTGTAAACATACATTCTGTTTGTATTTGTTGTGCTACTCTTCATTTAAGCTGATTTAAACAAGGCAAATATTTTTTATGATGCAATACACAACATCTTAATGTTTCTTAAAATATGCATTATTTTTGTCATGCAAAATATAATTTCTTTTTTTCTTGTTGATTTTGTGTTAAAACATGAGAGATATGAGACATACACCTATTCATGAGTCAGTGTAGAACTGATCTAATCAAAGTCTGTATTCTACTCATGATATTTTGATGATCTGTCTAATATGAGCAACATACAGCAGGTCCAGGTGGTCCAGCAGGGCCTTCATTTCCTTTCAGTCCTCCAGTTCCCTATGGAAATACACAGGTAGAGCTCAGATATTAGGTGTAAAAACATGTGGAGTTTTAAAGTTGGTTGACCAAACATAGATAGAAAAGGTTTTACAATCTACAATTCACTGGTAAGAATGAGCAGGTCTTATTACCGGAGTTCCCGGCAGTCCTCTTTCTCCTGGGAATCCTCTCAGTCCAGGGGGTCCGTCTTTACCAGGGCCGCCAGATGGACCGGGATCTCCTTTGGTTCCCTCTTTACCAGAGGGCCCAGGAAGGCCTTGCTCACCGGGTGGTCCTGGGGGTCCTGAGTGGCCACGCTCACCCATCTGACCAGTCTCACCAGAGGGACCCTAAACAAGAACTAGATTTGAGTAACGCTTGTGTAGTTCAATACATTTCTCAATTGATTTCAAAGATTTATTGATCTTTGAGGAATTGTATTAATTTGTGAGAGGAAATCCATATTGCCTCTACCTACAAAGAAGTAATATGGAAGCCTCTACCTCTGATGAAATTACAAAACTCACCTGTGGTCCAACCACTCCTGGTGGCCCAGGTGGTCCAACTTTGCCTTGGAAACCCTACGAATACAATGAAAACGGAAAACTTAATTTGTCTGCACATTTAATCTCATCTTGATCTCAGTGAATGTTGCAACTTAGATGCACAAAAACAAAAGATACGTACAACTTCGCCTCTCTGTCCAGGGTGTCCAGGCAGTCCATCTTTCCCTGGAGGTCCCTTCAAAAACCAATCGACATATCAATAAGAAATAGACACAAACTTAAGTTGTAAGCATCAGATCCAACTAAATAAACTGGAACTTACAGGAGGTCCCTTTGGCCCAGGGAATCCATTTGCACCTTGAGGTCCGGTTAATCCCTGAAAAAAAGAGGAAACATTACTAATAAAATAAAGATGAACCAAAAATCTAGGCTGGTTTTAAAGGGTTTAAATAAATACAATAAAATGTTAAATAAACATACTCTCTCTCCAGGTGGTCCTGGAGGCCCATCACTGCCTGATCCGCCCTGAAACATCAGAATGAATTGGTTGTGTACACATAATCTATAATAATTGTTGGCAATTACAAGATTTAATTCATTTTTTGAGAATAATTTCACTTAAATGACGTTCATACCTTAGCACCTGGTTTTCCTGTTGATCCTCGGGGTCCCCTCTGCCCTCTGGGACCCTAAATAAAATCAAATAAAAAATAAAATCATTGAGCATTAGTGACCTGATCTGAAATCAGATATCTGCTTGAAAAAATCTAACAACAAGAAGTTTAATCTACAGTTTCAACATATTAAACCATCTCAAATCAAATGAAAGCAAAAAGTGTGTGTTTATAAAGAGGAGCAGAATAAGATAAGAGTTGAGATGATGAATTAAAACAGGTCCTTACTGTTGGCCCTCTTAGTCCTCTTGGTCCAAGTTTTCCGATCAAACCCTGGAAAGAAAAGAATCTATTCAGAATTTTTCAGCATCATCAATTATTTTCTAAAGGAATGTGATACTATTTCAATTATTAATGTAAATAAAGGACATTTCTCAACTTTGACTTAAATGCAGATGTCGCATTGACATCGCTCTGACTAATGCTGCTTGTCTGGAGTTTGAGTGTAATTTAGTCTAAAATAAAATCTTACTCTTGCGCCCTTCTCGCCATTTGTACCAGGGAATCCTGGGAAACCAAGGGAGCCCTAAAAATACAAGCATTACATTGATTGAAAAGAATGCATTAAATTTGATGAAATACTTGGCTGTATATCGCACGATGTGTCAAAAACAATATTATTTTTGTTTACCTTAATTCCTTGTCTTCCGGGATAGCCAGGAAGTCCAGGCACACCAAGTTTACCCTGGATTGGCATAATTTAGAATGATTTAACACAGCTTTAGACCAGCAATATATCATTATAACAATATACATTACTGTCAGCAACATCAATGGCAATACAAAAATAGCTAAAATTATATATAACGCAACAAAATCAGCAATCATCTCTCAGTTTATATAATCAAACTAACCTTCTCTCCCAACACGCCGATAGGTCCAATCTCACCAGGGGGACCGACACGACCCTTTGGCCCCTCAGGACCGTCCTCTCCTCTCGGGCCGGGCACTCCCACCTCTCCCTGTTGGTGCACAACACATCTTACTTTGCTGTTGAAATGTGTCAATAGAGTCAAGTGCTTCTACTGTGGGCCTGCCAGCTGAAGCAACTCTGGACTGTACCATTTTACATTTGTGCTAAATCACATGCTATTTGATGAGTTTCTATCCAATGATGTTTTGTGTAAGACGTACCCTCTCTCCCTTCACACCAAAGTCTCCTTTGATTCCAGGGAATCCATCCTCTCCCTGAAAGTAAGAAAAAGTTATTTAACACCGACCATTGAACCTGTACCTTTGGCACAAACAGGTCACAATTACTGAAATACTTTATAACAACGATAAATTTGACTGATGTTTTTGACCCAAAACACTCACCTTCTCTCCTTTGTGGCCCTTCAGTCCACGGATACCTTGAGTTCCCTGTGAATGTCACAAAATATAATATAATAATAATATTCAGTCTGATTTTCAGTTATTCAATTATGATCTTACTCAAGATATCAATAGCCATTACCAAAGTCCAATACATAAAAAATATCTATAGACAGAATTGTTTCTAAAAATGACAAAGACACCAGGTGACCAAATGATCATTTTAATAATATTTACACAGATTTAATTTCCAGTGAAAAATGATCATAACAAAACAACAAAAGCTACCAGCATTCAACAAAATAAAGAATATATATATTTTACCTTGATTCCCCGAGGGCCAGGATAGCCAATAGACCCCTGAGGACCATTAGGACCCTAACAATATATGAACAAGGAAAATAAACATCAAAATATGAACACACTGGAATTTGTGGGAACATGTGCACATCTGTAAATCCTAGATATATGACATAGTAAGACAGTTTCATATATTATCTCTTTGTACTGAAGGCTAATGTCATTGCTGATTACAAAAAGTATACAAATAGTTGAGGCACAAATGACCTTTCATTTATGAAGGTAAATATAGAATATACTTAGTATTATGATATGGCCTCACCTGATTTCCTTTGGTTCCACCAGGGCCTTCCTTTCCGGGATGACCCTGTGGGATGAGAACACGTACGGCACATTCATCACCACAGGTAATAACACATATATTTTTGCTGTCTTCTGTAATCATTTTTGTTTTGCCACATTAAGTAAACTGACAACTGGTCTAAAGATATTAATTCACATAAACTGAAAGTCATTAACACACCAAAGAGGCAATATAAAATAATATCTAGCACTTACAGGAGGACCGTCAGCTCCGGGCATTCCTGGTAGACCTGGCTTTCCTGTGGGTCCCTGTTAGAAGACAAACAAAACGGCAGTATAATTACATTAAATTCCGTTAAACATAATTGATAAGACTGGATGTGTAAGTATGTTGAATCTTTTTATCAAATGCAGACATTAAAGTAAAGCACACATTCTGTAAAGCACATTCTTTGATTATTAAAAATGATTGCTTTGTGTTCTTCAATCATAAAAAACACTCACTTTCTCTCCTGGCGGTCCATTAGCACCCTGTGGCCCTGGAGTTCCCTGTTGCACAGAAAAGCATTAATATCAAATACACTTCACTATGATTTTGCACATTTGTTATTAAATTTGTCATAAACTTCATTGCTCACCTGTGTTCCTGGAGCCCCCTGCTGTCCTGGAGGACCAGGCTCTCCTTGGGGTCCCTTAAAAGAGAGATGAGGACAATTAGAATGAGGACAGATATTTAATTTAATGTTGATTTTATGAATATTTAGCCTATTACATAATATGCCAATTATTGCATAATTTTAAACCGTAAAAAAATTGGCAGAGAACTCTGACTATTTACTGACCAAGTTTCCTTTTGGACCATGTGGACCATCATTTCCGCGGACACCCTGGCAAAGGCAGATAATAATATGGAGAAATGAAAGAAAGATCGATCTGGATATCCATGTACACATATTTATTTTTCAAATCTTCAATTTAATGATGGTTTGTTGAAGTTTCTGTGCAACCTTAGCAATTATAATATTGACTTAAAAGACCTGTTTTAACACTTTACTAGTACTTGTAGCTTCGGATGAATACTCACAGGAGGACCAGGAAGTCCAGAAGGCCCTTTAGGCCCCAGCAAACCACGGGGCCCCTACAAAATAAGAAAAAGGTTAATCAAAGGACACACAATGAAATCCAAGTAAAACACAGAGCCTTATGCATTTTAAACTGGAGAGTAAATCCATATTATACAGGCCAATAATATCATATACACTGTCATATCAGAAACAGAAACACCCACCGGTTCGCCGGGAAGACCTCTGGGTCCCACGTCTCCATCATCTCCCTGACAACAGTCAAGATGAAATAGAACAATTCAAAAAATCAAAACTCATTTTTTATGCTTTACGAAGATGATGATGATAGATATAAAACAAATACAATCAACAAATATCAAGAGAATATTTAGACAACATAATAATATTCACTATTGTTAATTTACTGTAACGGCACAGAGGTTAAAAAAAAAAACACTTAGAGAATTACCCTCTCTCCGTCCTCTCCAGGGGGTCCTAGGGGCCCCATTCCTCCAGTTTGACCCTGTAGAAAACATTCAACATTTTAATATTATACATCCAATCGCTACATAACAAATTCCTGAAGCCCTGAAACAGAGCTTATAATTAACATTAAAGTTCATGAATTTCAATGAATGTTAGCCCTTACCCGATAACCCTTGTCTCCAGGCAAACCAGGAAGGCCATCAAAGCCACGGTCACCCTAATATAGAAAAAGACACGCATATTTATAAACAGCTTGTCCAAAATATTCAGTCAAGGTCAACATGACCTTTTTTCAGAATTGGAAGACATGTACAGCTGAAACTAAACACATAACACAATGAATTACACACAGAACACAACTTAAACAAAAATAGCTAAAATATCCAACCTTAATTCCAGACTCTCCTGGCATTCCTCTGGCTCCATCAGCACCAGCACGACCCTGCAGGATACATCAGATATAAACAAATCGGTGCTAACATGGTGTTAGGAAGCTCAGGGTAATTGCCAAGTTATTATGATGTTCTGATCCTTAGATATGGCCTGTGTCAATGTAAATCAATGTTTTTATTTTTTATTAGTCTGGAACACTGTATTGGACTCACCCTCCGTCCAGCTTTACCAGGAGGACCAGATAATCCTTGAGGACCTCTGGGACCCTGCAAAACACAATAGGGATGCATGATAAAGGCTATTCTCTTTAGTTTTTATGCAAAATATATGAACGGTCCTCCGGTCAGAGCATATCAGGATGGCTCAATGTCTCGCAAATGTTCTTGAAGACAAGACTAACAATTATAATAACACAGAAACACAAATGCAGAACCCCTTACCTGAGGACCAGGGTCCCCACCCTCTCCCTTTAAGCCAGGACTTCCAGGTGTTCCCTATTTCAGAACCAGATAACAATATCACACTGATTAACACTGATAACGCACTTGGCAAAGAACATATAAAACTGTAACAGACATTATATATATATATATATATATATATATATATTTCATTTGTTTATTTTTGTTTAGTTCTTTTACCACAGGTCCAGGACGGCCGGTGTAACCCATTGGCCCTGATGGACCTTTCAGAGCCAGCTAGACAGAAAAAAACTCCATTAATTATAAATTAAGATGTATAAAGTTAGGATGTATAAAGCTATATATAAATGTTAAATGATTGTTATATGACAGTTTCGACTAACCCGAGCCTGAGACAGAATGGCTTGAGCTTGCGCCTCCTGTGCTGAGGCAACAGGCCCTTTTTCGCCACCACTCTGTCCAAAACGGAACTGCAAAAACAGAAAAGAGGTTTGCAAATCAAGAACCAACTTGGACTATCATGTTTGAGGGAGGAAGGAATTAAGTCATATATGACATCCTTGACAGTAATGGTATAATGGTGACATCTAGTGGTGAGATGACTTTATGAACACTGAGAATAAGAAAGAGGATAGAAGACTTACAGGAAGCATGACAGAAGTTCCAGGAGGTCCTGGGACACCGTCCGCTCCAGGTAGACCAGCCTTACCAGTAGGACCCTACAGAAACAACCACTCTGATTAATTAAAATGCTTTAACTACATACTCTTGACGTGAACTTGGAAAAACTTAGGGAAACAATGAGCACAACAATGTATGTATAATGTTTCAAATGTACAAAGCATACTCAAAAAACTAAAGCGTCATTTTTGTAAACAAAAATATTGTCTACTCACCCTCTCACCAGGATCACCAACAGAACCAGGGGGTCCTTGAGGGCCAGCGGAGCCAGGGAGACCCTAATGCAGAGAGAAAATGGCATAAATAAGAGTTTATAAACTACAAATGTGAAACATAATTTTTACCATAACATTTTACTAGCATTTAGTAACAAGTAACTTCTGCTAACTCGCATTGGGCCCTGCCCTGAGCTTGGGATGGTCCTGTGTTGTAAATACTAGGGTGAATTCAGGTTGAGGGAAACTTTAATGCCATTGAAATGACTGAGGAAAAAGTGTCCAAATCAACCTGAATTCACCCTATATGAGGAGAAGGGAAAATAAATTGCAATGCACAATATGGAGACCTAGGAAAGGAAGTTAAAAAAAGGAATAGGAATGCTATTGATCATAAATTCACTCAAAACAATAAAAGTGAACATACTGCTGGTCCTTCTGGTCCAGGTGGCCCTTCAATCAGCATGCCCTGTGAGAGTGAGAGTGGTAAAATTAAGAAATTAAAGACAGAAATAATATATTTAGAAAAGATGTAAACATGCAATAAATCAATGTTATTCTGTAGCGCCCTCTGGTGGTCTGGGTGAATTGCATGTCTTAACAGGTTTAGTAGTTGTATTTACAATTTCCAAATGTTAACCTTTATCATAATGGTTTTGGCTAATGATTTGACTATGGAATCATGATGCTTACAGGTTCAAGGACAGCAGGCTCTCCCTTCTCTCCCTTCAGGGCTCGCACGGAGGCCTGAGGAAAACAGATATGTAACCCAAAACAGAGCCCAGTCAATATACAAAAAGATGAAACCAATCGTCCAAGATGTTCAGATAGTGGCTGAGCATTGTACACCCACCTACATTATAACCCTTGAGTGGTTATGAATGTGACTCATAACTTCCCGTAAACCACTGAAACTCCTTGATTCGCCTTGACGGACAATTTATTTTATAAGGAAGTCAAATAAATACTTAGCTGACAAAGCAGGCTTATAATGCCGCTAATCTGCTGTTGTGAGGCCATCCATCTAAATGCTGCACCTTAGAGACTGAAGTAACCACTATACATTTTTATTGTTGTATTTATAGCAGATAAGGATCTACAAGTCTACAGCACATTAATACATACTGAAGAACTTGGTGCTGAAGTCAAGCTGTTCAATGCTGATCGAGATTAAGGCTGGTCTCAGATCAGCATTAGAGCAGCCGAGTCAACCAATATTGATGCCGCTATATTGAACTAAGCACTCTATGCAGACTTGCAGAGGAATCTTGAGCAAAGGGGGCAGTGTTCAAGTCTTGTTTGCTGACAGGGGAACTATTTCCTGTTGATGACATAACTTGCTAACCCATTACTCTCTAAGCAAACTTGATTTAGTCTGAGGTAAAAAGATACTGCAAATTAGTCAACTCTTTTTGGAAATTGAAGTTCTCTTCCAAAACCTAGTGCGCTGCCTTTCTGTGTACTGCAATGTTATTATTGTTAAAGGGATAGTTCACCCAAAAAGGAAAATTCTGTCATCATTTACCCAACCTTATGTTGTTCCAAACTTGTATAATTTATTTTCTGTTGAACTAAAAAGAAGTTTGGTAACCAGAAATTTGACAGTAGCCATTGACTTTCAAAGTAATTTTTTTTTTTCTACTATGGAAGTCAATGGCTACTGTCAACTGTCTGGTTACTGACATTCTTCCAAATATCTTCTTTTTATTTCAACAGAAGAAAGAAAATCATACAGGTTTGGAACAACATAAGGGTGAGTAAATGATGATCGAATTTTTATTTTTGTGTGAACTAACCCTTTAACTAAAATAAAAAATCATTCCCGTTAATTGAAATACAGGTTAATTGAAATACAGGTTAATTGAAATAAAAAAATATTAGATGAAAATCTTGTCACGGCAGATAAGTGAACCAACAGAAATATTTTTTTCAAATGACAGAAGTTACAAAATTACTAAAACAAACTAAATATGAAATATGAATAAAAAAACTAATTCAAAATATTAATAAGTACTATAATAGTATATAAACAAGATAACACTGCCTACAAAACCCAATAAACTGATAAAGTGCTCGTCATGTTAAGATTTAACTCACAATTGACAGTTTGACTAACATGTTGCTAAGCAAACAATGTGATACTTTAATAATCATAATACACAACTCACATAAATATTGTCGATATTACTTAGATTATACATTAAGTTGTTACAAACTAATTTTATCATTATCACTATTTAATCAAATGTCCAAATATTTAAAAATCTGTATTTCTTAATATCTTAACAGCTTAGATATCCCAAAGAAAAGATTCTTGAAAAAAAAAAAAATGAAAAAAAATACAAGATACAATTTCTGCCTAGGCATAGGTTTTGGAACAGAGCTTAAGTCCTAGACCCAGGGCTGGTTGCATAAAACACCTAAAAAGTCTTAAAGGTTAGTCATCTCAGTTTTTTTCTTCACAACTGGTCCTAACTTTTTAAAGTCAGTTGCATAAAATGGTCGATCAGTCTAATTTGAATCAGAAAAGTTAGACTGATTACCTCTTGGCTAACTGCTAGTTTGTCAAACTAGTTCTTAAGACACAGTCTTAATATAGTGACTAAGTTTATGCAACTGGCCGCAGAACTTAAACTAGCACCAGTGCTTAGCTGGTCTTCACAACTGTCTGCTTCTGCTTGATGCCTCTGCAAGACTTAAAGCCATAGCAAATTCAATTGAAGCTTTTATCAAAGCTTTAAAGGGAATTTGCTGGAAAGCACAAGATAACTTACACCTCCCTCATCTGTCACAGCGGACAGGGCAGGGCCAAAGGTATCTTCCGTCTTGCTTTCGGAGATGGGCTCATTGTAGTCTCTGTAGGAATAGTCATACTCCTTCATTCCAAAGTCACTTGTTATGTACTCCTCAGCGAAGGGCTCGTCGGGCGCTTGAGACACCCCTTCACCACCTGTCTTGGTCGCATCTATTTCCTCGACAGCGACAGTCTCGTCCACCTGGGCCGTACCATTGGGAGCAGAGGTAGGGGTGGGGTGGATGGTTTGGAGGATGGAAGATTATATGGTTTGATGGGGTAGGAATGGAGAGAAGATAGGAAAATCGAGAGGGAAAATGGGAATGAGAGGGCAAAGAATAATCAGAATAATAGATCTTACCTGTTAAACAGATCATGAGAGAGGAACACAGATATGGGCACAGGTTTACACACACACACACACATTCACACACTCACTCATAGCACACAAACTGATCTCACCAAAACTTCTTCATGTCTAATTTAACAAAGAATTGGTCTCTTTTAACGCTTTATGGTTCAGTCCAAAGGCCCGTTCACACCAAAAACAATAACTGTAAGAGATAACTAATCCACACCAACAGACGATAACAATAATTTTATTAAAATCACGCACTGACACTTTAAATGCTCAAGCTGTTTAAAGACGGATGGATTCTGATTGGCTATGTTGTTGATTGACAAAATCATTCTAAAAGTGATTCCAAAGATATTGTTTCTCTTTGTTGTTATCATTTTAGCTGTGGTGTGGACTTCCCTATTGTTACAGAACTAGAATTATTATTAAAACCTTATTGTTATGGTGATCCATCTTGATGTGAATGGGCCTTTTGAAAGAACTTGTCCAATTCTTCTCCAACATCATGACTTTGACTAAGCAAAATGTGAGACCATAATTATGAGTGTTGTGCCTCAATATGAAATTAAAGTCTTTTTTGTGGTGTATTTGTCCAATATTGTTGTTTTCAAGCTAATCTATTGATATACTGACCACAGAATCACTCAGGCCTATGGAAACACACTTACTTTGAGGCAAAAACTAAAGCACTACTTCCTACTAGTCTCTTACCATTATATTGTTGACTATTTCATTTAACTTTCTGGCCATGTAGATTGTCCGTTTCCAAACTATTACTAAACATATTGTTTAAACTTAAATACAAACCTGACCGAAAAGTCCCACTCTAGGCGAAAAATTATTTAGTTAGGTCTAACTAACCCACTAATTCATTGTTCGCTCACAAAAAAAAAAAAAGCTGTATATAAAGTTAATCAGTTTCTCTGACCTTACTGATTAATAGTGACTGACTCCCAAACATATCTCACTCTTAAAAGAAGCTGTCCAGCAATGAATGCATGGTATTCATTCCATATTTGCACCATTTCTTTTGTGATCTCTGTTTCTCAAGATTTTCATTCTTATGTCAAGATGATGTCACATCCGGTTTTGATATAAGAACACGGATAAAATCTTAAAGCAAGTGAAATTAGAATCACAAAAGAATATCTGATCAAATAGATGCAATGCATTCATTTTGCACTTATCATGGCACACGTGGCTGCAGAATTGTTAATTGTTAAGGTAAAATAAACACAGGCTGGTCTCACCTCCAGTGTAATGATTTAAAGCAATTGAGAGACTCTTATAGAGATTGTTGACTGCTCCAGGTCTCTCAGCTATCTATGGGTGTGGGTTACCTGGTTAGTGGTTTCTTCATATCCATTCGGATCACTTTCTGGCTGTGGGGACGCCTCTTCTTCTACTGTGTAATAATAATCGGTCTCTGTGGGGGTGTGGTCAGCCTCTGAGTAAGCAGGATCTACGTCCTGATTGGAGGAGGCCAAGAGGTGGGTGGGGTCGGGGTGGAGGTAAGCAGATTTGAAGGAGAGAGATTGATTAGTATAAAAACAAGCTCAGGTCTGATGAACTTGTTACATGCAGAAAGAAGAGATCAATGTGCCTTTGCTGATAGAAGACGGCATGTCTTCTGGCAAAAAGCCATTGTTCTCGTGTCATAGTAAAATCAGAACAGGAAACTTTTGCAGCTGGAATCAAAAAATCTTGGAATAAACCTTTGCATCGTGAAAGTCTTATTTTAATCACCAAGATTTGCTGTCCCAGACAGACTTTCCTTTTAACCTGGTTTGCTTTAATAAGCCACATTGCCATGTCAAGCAAAAAAATATAGTCAAGTTGGGTCAAAACTTGACTTTACAGGTGTTGACGTTAGTGGCAATGGTCACTGGACCATTGAAACACAACAGACACCATTAATAAACAACTTTTGGGCATTTTGTCCTCAATTTCATGGAACAGATCTTCAACAAAGACAGAGAGAATTGATAATCATGGAGTGCAGCCTCGCAGAGTCAATATTTTGAGTAGTATATTTTCTGTGAAACTGCTTCTCTCATATTTCATTCACAGGACAGCATTTAATAAACAACACATAAAAGAGAAACAGGCTGAAATCAGAAAGTGAGATGGAGAAGGAGATTCGTTGTGTCATGTGTAACATTGAGCTCTACCAATGACTCATTAAACTGTGGGATCTTATGACTATGTTTCTCAACTGATCACATGCTCTAATCGGCATTACCTGGTAAACTACTTTCTACAAACTAACCAGTTAGAGAGTGTAGATTTGGAGTGACAGGAAATAAAATGGAAGAGAAACAAAAGACTGTACAAATAGCCATGCGGTGATGACACAGTCTATACCGCTTATCATATCCTTCTAATGATCACTCGGATCATTTGATATATGAAAGGGTGGAGGAGATCCAGCGAGTCTGTATGTCTCCAACCTCACAGCTGGTCAATGTCATGATACCTTCATGGTTTTACACACTGTTTTCTGAATTTTGATTAACCTGATGGAAAGTATAATGGAAAAATCAATTGAAGATCAATTTGTTTTAACATTAATCCTGAAATGTATGCAAAATCTGAAAGGTACGATGTAGGATCTTATTCAAAAAGCACCTCAGAGTATGTGTTGTATCTGTTATCTTTCAACATTTTCAATGAAGACAAATCCCAGATCAACCTTTACTCTGAGATAAGAATACAATCCTGATCCAAGATGACGAGGTTGGAAATACAGCTCTGGACGGCCAACACGGGCTCTTGATTTTGTACCTGTTGATAACCATTGGTGGGTTTCTTCTTGGGTATTTCTGGAGAAGAGATGGTCGTGCCACGCACAGCAGCCTTGCCGAAGGGTGGGAAATTTTTGGACATTGATTTGACGTTATTGACATCCGAGACCTTAGGTTTTGAAGGGATAGGGAAAGGCGCAGGGGTAGGTTTGAAAACAACAGGTTTTCGAGTGACGGCTGCTACCTTGGCAGTTTTAGTGACTTGAACTTTGGTCGGAACCTTCTCTACCACAGTTTTGGATGGTTTAGACTTCACGGGTGATGCATTGGCTTTTGTTTTGTCTGTCTTGTCTTTGGTTGGTTGTGGTTTGGCGGTCGGTTTCGTTTGTCCCAATTTCGTTGCAGTTGTCTCTGACTTCTTGGTTATTGTTACTTTGGTCACTGCTGCCTTTTCAGTCTTCACTGTTTTTGCACCATTGCCATTAGTTTTAGCTTCTCCGTTTGCTTTTTTCTCCACAGCTGCCTTCCCATTGCCATTGTTATTGACTTTACCATTGCTGCCAGCCTTAGCCTTACCATTAGCATCTTTCCCATTCCCATTGCTTTTGCCGTTGCCATTACCATTTACTTTAGCCTGACCATTATTTTTTTTCTCCTCAACCGCCTTTCCATTGTCATTAGCCTTTTTTTTGTTGTCATTCTTTGGGGTTGCTTTTGGTTTGGCTGCTAGTTTAGAAGCCAAAGTAGGTTTTATCTTTGAAATCAATAATTGCGCTGCAGTAGGTTTGGTCTTTGCAGTTTTGACTGATGGAGTTGGTTTGGCTTTAGCTGGTTTAGCTGGAGCAGGTTTTTCTGATTTTGCACCAGCAGCGGCTTTGGCTGGGGCATTTTTTTGCTTATCGGCTTTGCCGTTGTTCGCCTTGCCCTCCTATTTGATAATTAACGTTTTTATTTATTGTATTAAAAAGTGTTGGGTCAGCGTTCATGAAAAGGGAGGGAATGAGAAAGAGATAGAGAGTGGAAGACATCAGGGATGGGTGGGATTGAAAGTAGTGGGGATGGACAGAAAAAGAGAGAGAGAGACAACACAATGAATTTAAGATCGCTGGCGCTTGAATGACTGACTGAGATTTCACTGGCATTACTGGATACAGTGTAATGTCCAATCAGATTTATTTGTCATAGTTATATAATGAGTTTAGATTTAGTGAACTTTAATCATACCTAAAGAAAGATAAATAAATGTGATACTGTTTTCTCCAATAATGCCAATCTCCACATTAAAAAAGCAGCATGTTGTTTGCATGGGGACGTAACGCTGTGAGGCACTGGGGGAAAGTATGCTCAAATAGCATCTGTTGATAAAACTGATGCATGGCTGGTACACTGTGCTGCTCAACTGCACAGAAAGAGAGACATTTAAAGAACAGGAAGTGAGATAGTCATTTTACACCATTCATAATCCCGTTGCCAGTATGTATCGAATCATTAAAGAAAACTGTTTTAGACAAAGAACATACAAATTGTAATACTAATCAATGTGAAAGGAATGAATGGCGTAGACTACTCAGAATCAGATGACAAGCAGAAGCACAAACTGCAGAGAATAAAACAAGCATATTAATTGAAGACTTATCTACATGTTGACACACACTGAGCTAGTAGAAGTTATCTTTACTCATAGTGAAATACAAACTTCAAGCTATTTAAAAATTGGCTAGATACAGACATGACTGTCTACAGGGCAAGAAAAACAGCACTAAAAATAAGTGAGAGGACAATGTTGGCCACAGACAGTGAAAGTAAACCTAAGAAGTGAAGAGATTGATATGAATAAACACATAGACACAGACGCTTGTTGTTCATAATAACAAATCAGAGTGACACAAGACACAAGAGAACTCACACAACAGGTGAAATGTGAAAACATGCAAATACCAGATTTTAGGAAGAGTAATGCCATGCAACTGTGAAGAATAAAAAGTGGTTTCCTAAAAAAACCTCTGTGAGCTATTCTGTTATCAAATCAATAACTTACTATAACCTCATTGACATGCACATCATAAAATTTGGTCATATACTGAAAATCAATTTGGTTACACTACTATGAAGAATTACTGAATTGTAGTAATTAACCAGAAAATGGTCTTTAATCATAAAATTTGATTAACTTGAAAAAAATAGTCACAAATTAAAAAAATGTAAATATAAACTAAACTAAGCCACTAGAATTCCTAAATATGAGGAATATAAAAAATATAATGATTGTAGATACAATATACATACTTGGATGTAATAACACTTTCCTCTCTGTTTAGTAAATCCGTATTTTTTCTTCTTTCTCTACAGCTGTTGGTTTAACACAGTGGGGCCATGATCTGTGCGTGATATAGTGTATGTGTGTGTGTGTGTGTGTGTGTGTGTGTGTGTGTGTGTGTGTGTGTGTGTGTGTGTGTGTGTGTGTTGTGCCTCCAGTGCCCCTTTAAAATCCACATACACACAATCATGTACTGACCAACACAAACATTTTGACACTATACAGATACAAATATGACAAAGGACAACACGTAGGTAACACAAACAACATCTATATAGTGTTATAGGTGAGGGGTGAGGTGAAACGAGGTGGCGTACAGAAAGAGGTGGGACATCACATGTCGATGCAAATATGAGTGAACAGAAAGGAGAGGATGAATTTATTCAATCGGGTAAGTTTAACATTACGCTTTCTGTGTTCAATTGTGTCATCAATTTCATCTTTTCTTTCTTGTTTTATTACTTTTCAGTTTTCGTAATCATCATGTACAAACATCTAAACAATTTTTAAGTATATTTTCTGACTCTGTCTTGTTTTAAGTATAAACATAATCAAATAGATTTATTTTGTTACAGGGATGTTTAGATATTTTTCATGTAAAACAAGACAAAAATATATATTTTTTGCACTGTACCTGAAACTTTAAGACTACAGATATTTCCTTTAGAAAATGCAAATCTAGTATTTCTTCATAACTCATGACATCTCTTTCTCTTCCTCTCTTTTCTGATTCACTCCATTTTCGCGCTCCCTCTTTACCTGTTCGGTGAGTGTCCCGGCTGTGACGGAGGGAGGGACGGATTGGGAGGGAGGGACACTCGTAGTTCCTTCATAATAATAGGGGTATTCATAATCATCCCGCTCTTCATCAAAGTACTGAGAGACATGGGGGGAGAGAGACGAAGAGTGAAGCCAGAGGAATGCAGGGAAGGAGAGAGAGGGCATGTGAGTGACAGTAAGAGAATGTAGCAAATGACAAGAGTGAACAAAGAAGACTTTGGAAAGAGAAAACAAATGAGAGAATAATACGGAGAGAGGAGAGACAAGTTATGGATGAGTAAAGTAACATGTGGGAACTAGAAATGAGGGTCTTAGCAAAGGCAGGATGAAAGCATGATGGTTTATCATTTGTTCATCAGACTCATGGGTTTGAGTAGCAATTACTGCAAAACACAATGAGAACTTCAATGAACGAAAAAAAATGCATTCATCTTATAAGAGAATACTGTAAGAAGAAATAAGCTATTATATGCAGTTTCAGCATTTAGAGTGAAATGGTTGTTATAAATCTGATGAGAAACTGCATTAGAATAAAGCACCTTTGATGACGTGGAAGAGCTGTGGATGTATGAAAATGCATTGTAGGGCAGTGATGTGGTTATCTGACTCAAATCGGGGGCTCTATATACTGTATGTGTAATATAATACTAATGTGCTATGAATCATAAACAATCTAGACTTGTGTGCATAATTGTCAGAACATTAATAATTAGCTGGCATTCTGATGTGAGATTTTGTAACATTTACAATATCATTTTTGTCCCATATTTATCCAAGCATTTAGTGAAAGTCCAATCCAAGTCAAATACAGGTGCAGATTTCGAACGGCATGATTAATGACTTGAATATTTGGATGCTTTTTTTAACAAACAGAAACATTAAGCATACGTTTGGTGACTTGTACAAATATGATGCATTGAGAAGAGTTGCATTAACATACTTTAAACTAACCATCAAACACTTGCTACTAGTGAAACTCCATCTATATATCTCACATCAGGACGCTCTGCCCCATTTTAAAAATGTGCTGTGGTACTCACGTAGGTGTTTGGGTCCTGGGACTGGACTTTGGGGAGAGGGGAGTCACAGTCTGGGCTGTAGTGCTCGCAGAAGTCAAAGGCGGCCTGAGGATTGGATGCGATCAGCAGTTGCTGGATCTCACCCTGGAGAGAAACAAAGAAAAAGAAGGGATTTCAGTTTGAAATCAATCATTAATTGAGAAATTAGCAGTATGAAATTAAAGGGGACCTATTATGCCCTTTTTGTGTTTGGGGGTCTACTAAAATAGGTTTGTTGCAGCTCCTCTCTTCCCAGTCTGTCAGAAATGCTCTGTTTAGTTCCTGTCTCTATGAAGCCCCTCCTTCTGAAAAGAGCAATGTGCTCTGATTGGTCGGGCTGGACCAGTGTGTTGTGATTGGTGAACCACTTCAAGTGTGTTTTAGAAATGTCAGAACTGTTTCACATGTGATTCACTGAATATTCACTAAGATTAAAGTCAACATAAAATGACATTTGCAACCCATTTAATGTCCATAATGTCACATATTTTAGAGAAAAAATAAAGAAAAAAGACAGGAACTGCTTATACTAGTCTTACAAGTTAGTCATAAAAAATGTTTCTTCAAGAATTTTAAGTCAGTTACATCAAAAGGTAGATTGGTCCAATTTGAATCCGAAAAGTAAGACCGATTAGCCCTAACTATTGCCAGTTGGTAAAACTCCTTTTTAAGGCACATAGCGGTTATGTTTATGTAACTGGCTCCAGAATGTGCATTAAAATAATAAATAAGTTCAGATTTTATTTCATTATGACCTTAGACAATTCTTTAGTTTTCTAAAATATCACTATAAATTGTAGTTCATTTTGTGCATAAAAGTTAGTTGTCATCTATCAGTCACAAAGTGTTTATCACAGAATTCCTTAATAACTCATTGCACAGGTGTGCCAGACCTGGAAGACCTCCTCATCCAGGAGACGGGCTCCAAAGACAGTGATGCCCTTGGTGTCCAAGACCGGGTTGTTGCTACGCGGCAGAGTTTTGGTTATACGATTCTTGCAGTCGAGGATCAGAGTGATGTTCTTCTTCTGCACAGAAATGGCTATGCGGTGCCACCTATAGGATGAGATCAGATCAGATAAAATATTGAAGGTTTTAATGAGAATGAACCGGGCAGACAGTCATAAAGGAGTTGCTGCATAGTTTGTAGTAGGTTTGCCAAGTGCACAAATATAGGATACCTTTGTCCCTGCGTACAAAATGTATTAGTCTAAATAGTGATATTTACTATTCAACCAACAGTTACACATCACACAGCTTGAAAACTAACAGCAACACAATAACTATAAGATATCTGAAACTGTTATTGACACAGATGGGCTGATGGGGCTCAGCAGGGGTTGGTTACTGACTTGCCGTCAGCCAGGTTGACCCCTTTGAACAGTGGGTAGTCCTCTGGGGCGGGTTTGCGATTCTGGTCCTCATACAGGAAGATGGGTGAGCGTCCCAACTCTAGACCGAGCTGCTGTACACCCTGCTCATTGTAGATGGACAGCAGGAAGGCCTGAAGACCAGCCTTGGCCTTTACCAGAGTCATAATGGAGAAGTTCTCTGGGAAACGTCCTACAGGAAAAAAATACATGTCTGATACATGACGATTTGAGACAATAAAGTAGCTTATTTCAAGCACAGATTCATTTGCAGTCTGGGTGAAACCTATGATTCATGACTCAACTTGCTTAAATTGTACTCATTTCATTGACACTAACATTCAGATTTAGCGTTAACTATGCAACCGTCTCATTAGCTACCGAAAAGCTCTCATCCTGCTTTAGAGGAGTAATTGCATGTTAGCGTCCCAAATGATTTTCACCCAGACCCACTAATCTTTCTAAGCATAACAAAACAACATCCATATAAAAACTCTTGAAACCAGTCTGAGAATAAATCTGTCACAAAACAATTAAAAAAAAAGAATTACAACCCAAATACCAAGCTGAAAAATTATTTCCCATATAATATAAAATATATAAATATAATATTCTTTCCAAATGAACAAAATGTGAAATTCCTAATTATATATATATACAAACATCTAAAAAAAAGTATGCAGTCTTCAGTTTTTACAAGTCTCAGCACTTTCCTAACATTTCAAGCCTTTTAATTATGAGCAATCTTTCGCTCAAATCATAGCCTTGTCTTTTTTGAATTCCTTCATATTCCAGACATAACATTTTCAGATACATATCACTATAAGATCCTGTTGTTTTTTTGTATAGATAAAACATTACCTAACACAATTGTGTGTCTATGAACCCTTTATTAAAACTAGGAGATATTAAAGAAATGTACCTGAGAATAGTTGTTTGGTGGGGGCAGAGATCTGGGCTTTCTTATTGATGCGGTAGGCATGATCAGGAGTGCCGGCCCGGCGGGAGGTACAGAAACCCGGAACCTTCTGCACACCTTCCGGGAGGGAAGGCAACTGGAGCACCCGCAAAACATCTATTGGATCTGCGGGAGAGAAAGAGTTTTTAGATTCTAGATTCAAAGAGAAAACCAACAGCATACATTCTTTTAGCCTGAGCTTTGCAAATAAGACTACTTTATATTTAGACATGCGCTTGTTTCTGCAAACAACACACAGCTCAAAATATTTCCCATAATGTATTTGGAAAGTGGCGTTCAAAACAGATGTTGAATCCTTCAAAAGGCCCCACACAGACAGCCTTTAAAATTTTATGTCTGTTTCCATCTTCCTATTGCTCTTGGCAGCTCTGTTGCTCTTTATGGGATTCATGAGAATCCCGATGCCATCTGCTCAACCCACAATGTGTACTACATTATTAACTGTCTAAAACTATGTTAAACTCTCTAACAAGACTTAATGCTTTTGAAACACGTATTTGAGGTTAAACACGTTTGGCTCTGTCTCCATACACTCTTTCTTCCTCTTGACAAATCCTTTATTTCCTTTAATTTTATTGCTGATACTTCCCTCTAAAGCTCTGCCAGTATTTTTGGTCCCTATAACCACACTGACCAAAATATGGTCTGTGTAATTACCACAATGGGTAGTTATGTCATTTTATATTTACCGACTAGCATATTCATATTATAAACTGAAAATCTACTTATGTAAACTAATTAGAATGTGTGTACACAGTTAGCCACACAAAGACAGATATTCATAAGAGGAAAATTGGCTGGAGAGAAGCAGTGTACATTATTCAATAAAACACTGCGGAAACAGTCTGAAAGAGGTTCAAGAGTGCAGGAATACCCTATGGGACTTCTAACTAAAACGCAATGCTTCCTTGATTCTCAAAAGGTGAACCTATTTAAATGCTGGGAGAAAGAGATGAACAAGTAAGAGAAAGTCTCTGGTCACTGTATCGGTTTCCAGAAGAGACAACATACACAATGTATGCCACTGTTTGAGAGCTGAACCACAGCACTATATGTCCACTGGGCCTTCTTGGCTAAATCGGATTAAATGAGGAGGGAGAAGCCCCAAAAAGCATTTCCCAAATACAGGAATAAGTGCAAGTATAAATAAAATAAGACATAAAAGAGAATAAAAACATTATGTATACTTTAATTACAGTAGGTCCAAAATAATAATTTGGTATATATGTTGATATATGTTGATAAAAAAAATATTAAAATATGATATATTACAATGTTCCAAAATAGGGGTCATAGAAGAACTTTTAATGAACCGTTCTAAAAATAACCATTTTTCGAACATATTAATAATCTAAAGAACCTTTTTCCACTATAAATAAACTTTTGTGGAACAGAATGGTTTGGAGCCAATGATGCCAATAAAGAACCATTATTACATAAAATTTAACAGAATGATTATTTATCTTATTTCTCAAAGTGAATAAAAAACAGAAAACAAGGTATGCCCTCTCTATTGATTCTGACTCTCAGGAAGCTGGATTCATGGATTTTTTAACTGACACTAGGTGGAATGAGTGGCCAAATCACCTCAAAATAGCCAAATATCAGCCGATTATCACCACTACTAAGCAATGTATTTATTATAAAAGACATTCTGTTGAAATTAAATCCCAGCACTGAATAGAGATATAAGAGCACAAACAGAAGAGCTTAGCTAGAAGTGTGCTTTGTAGATTGTAAACGTGGATGTCACTGGATGCGTTCACACAAACAAACATTGTATGCTCACACAGATTGCAAACACACGAGCAGACAATGGCTTTCAATTAACAAGACCCAGTACAAACATTCCAAACAGTGCCAGTCAAGGTGACCCAGACATTTCTAAACAAACTTCCATCAGAGCTCTGTCACGACCATGCAATGTGTGTGAGAGAACATTCCAGAAGATCCAAGAATCGGGTCCTCTTCCTCTTTTTTTGACCCTGCACTGTCTTCTGGCTCTTGTGAGCTTCAAATAACTGTGCTAAATACCAGCGAGACATACCACCTGACACCTTGACCTTTCAACTCTCACCTTTACTGTCTCACAAAGATGCCCTTGTTTTGAGTGAGATGGACAATTTAAAGAAGTGGAGGATGAAGACGGAGAAAAGGTTCAGCATTTCTGAAAGGTTCAAGGAGGAGACACTTCTGAATGTATCAAACAACTGCAACAACTGTGACAACAAACCGCAAAAGAGATTCAACTTCAAAAGATGCAAAAGACATGAAGATAAATCCATCATGTCGTCTGGATCTGTCTCGTTTTCTCTTCCCGCCAACCGCAATAGTTAGGCGTGCATGTACAGGCCTGTCTGGAGGTTATAATTTAGATCATGGCTCTCTATATTTATGATTTATTTAGAATACACAGACAGATATGCCATCATACCAACTCCTGGCATAATATGGGGTTACAGTGACATATATATCAAACGAGCATTTAATGATCACAGATTGCCAAGTGTGTTAGTGTGCTTGATTTTTCTTGATCTTGATGAAAGGTTTAAAAAGAAAGCCTTGAACAAGTGCATTAGCCTGACTACTGATGCTTTCCTTGTCAGGAACTGAAATGACTAATAAATGTAGTGCTTTTATGATATTTTTAAGACGATTAGAGAACAAACAAACAGTAAGAAACCTCTTAACAATTTGTGTTGTCTATATAACGTGTCTATTCAATTGTAGTGCAGAAAGCATTTCAATTCAATTTAAAAAATGCATGTGGCCATATTTTCAAAAGATTCTTTGCTATTTCATTTGATAAATGTTATTCTCATGCCCTAGAGATGGAGGGCCCCTTGGAAGTCTGGTAAGACCTGCATTAGAACATAAACTGCCTTAAACAAAGGCCATAAATTGCTTATACATTATAAGTCTGAGTCTGTGTGGTTCAGTATGAGTCAGTGTGGGCGCCTCTGCATGGCACTGCCAGGATGGATAAACTGACCACATGGTCACTATATTAAACATCATGTAAACTAAAAAAGATTGAGCTTCCCACAGCTACTGTATACACCCTTCACTGTAAACCAATGCATTTACTACCCAGAGAAAATGAATAAACTTTACTAGGAAATATCCTAAGAATTACTCAGACTAAGGTAATATGGTTATAGCGCAGTTTTGCAAACATTTTGAATTAGTCTAAAAAAAAAATTGTTATTGACGATTAATTTGGTCACCTTTATAATCTTTTGTGATCCTAAGCACACAAGTGTGAAAACAGACAACTTTCATCAACTTCAAACTGATGCGACCATAAATCAAGCGCAACTACTGTCTGTGAGACATAGAAAAGTTGAAATTCCCTTTAATAAAAAAGCCAGACTAAAGGATGAGGGTGCTTATTATGTGCTCAGTGAATCTTTTAGATGTGGTGCTGTTGAGTTAAAAGCTTGAGCATGTGTTGGGCCCTCTTGTGGTGAGTCGTCTGCATTCCAAAAAAGACTATTTTAAACTAACCTTGAAATACAGAAATTTTTATAGGATATAAAAACCTGCTGCAACAATCCTGGTAAAGACATTTCAATTAGATGTTTTCATTCCAGAATAACTATCTGCATAATACAATGAAACATGTCTGCAAAGGCGATCCTGTGATCTAATTAAGGTATTAATGGCTCAAATCATTATGCTAACTTTCTAAAAAAGAACCCTTGCTTGGACTGAACCTAGAAAACATGATTACTAACTATCTCTCTGAAACATACCACAAAGCTGCGCTTCTTTAACCAGAGGAACTGTATTGTTGTCAACAGAGTCATCTGTGAAAGTGTGAGGCTTCTGAGGCCTTGTTGTGGTTAAAGTGTGGAAAGGATCTTACAGCTGGATGACTAGGGTTAGTTTTGTTTGTCAGTTATGGGGAAATAATAATAAATAAATAAATGCCCAGGGTGAAAAGCATAAGTCTGATCACCTAGAAAACTAACCAGCAATTCATTTGAGGTATCATTCATGCACAAACAATACAGGTCAAGTTATTAGTTTAATACCAAGTGTGCACAATAACAGTGACCCCATTGTGCCCTTTCCATACATAAATAACAAATTCAACAAATCTAATACGGGATATGAAGAGGACAAATTAAACTTTGGCCTTCATATTCCAAATTTACTTCAGGACAAGGGTGAGTTAGTGAGGGGGAAGATTAGGAATGAAAGTAACTTTCATTTCACGAAACTGTCAGGAATGACGGACACACCCGTGAAGACAGTCTTTTCTCACGTGCTACGAATATACACACACGAATATTCCGGGCATTTCCTTCACACACAGTGGCTCCATTCAGTCCTCAGCACTGCATTTGGTTGAGGGTGTTTTGGTTAACAGCAGTGAGACAGACTGTTCTTTGAGAGTGCTGCCTTTGAAATGAGGTTGGAGGAACATCCATGTTAAAAAAATATTCACTAAAAATCACGGCGCTCTCAAAAGTCTGTCTGCTGTCCCAAATTCAGCATTATGGAACAATGTTGAACGCTTGAGGACACTAGCAGAAATAGATGGACTTGGAAGAAGTAAAAGTAAATCCCAAATTGTGGCTTTGGTTTACATACTATTTTGGGGCTCACCATTTTGAACAACATACCTTGGTTTCTTATTGGCAATTTTTAAATCACATTTGATTCATTAACCAGAAACAGCAGGCTGAGGAATATGCAGTGCAACTTTCACTGGCCTAAAACTGGCATACTGTGGAAAATTCTTCAGGTGTAACAGATGTGTGCGTTTACACAAATATCACTGAGCTCACACACCCAGACACTAACTCATTCACTACATCTCTCTGAACCACAGGGCAGAATAATAACCCACTCATGCGAGGCACAAATATTCAGACTTCCTCCAAATACACAAGGGAAGAAACGGGGAGAAAAAGTGCGATCAAATCAGCAATCTGGAATTACATCCATGCATGAGGGACGTTAGGTGCGCCGCGCGCCATCATTCAATGTTTTGTTATTTGACGTTTTTTTTTTTTGTAATTCAAATATACTCACATCAAATCTGCACTCATTTCGGTATGAAAATGCATTTTCTGATTATCTGATTATGTCTACTGCTACTTACTGTACAAAAAACGTCTTTGGAAAAACAACAGGATCTCGAGCGCCACTCACCCAGTAGTGGTTGACACTAGAAGCGCAGTTTTTCATTATTGTTTTACAGCTAAGGATATTTGCATCAAATTTATATTAATCTATTAATGTGCATCTGGTTGGGTGTTGTAAATGAAATAAATAACTGACTAAGGAAAAAGGGGGATATTTTTATAATAAAAAAAAAAACATTAGGTTAAAAAGTTTTGTGAAGAAGAACAGCGGCAATCTTATTCATAAAAGTAGCATACACAGTGCTGAACAGGTGTCAAATAGTAGCCTACATTTAAGCGAAAATGTTGAACAAACTCGACAGGATATTAGGACACCGTCGCAAATGTCTTGGAACAACTTGAAGAGGTTACTTAATAAAAATAAAAAATTTACTTGAAATATTTGATTTGAGAAAATATTTGAAAGAGACCCCAAAGAGACAGAATATACGAGCACCGGATGAGTGGTCATTTATAAAGTGAATATTCAGAATATATATTCAGAAATATTTGATACATTCAGAAATGTTCTGAATGCCGAGAAGCATCCCAGAGACCGCAAATAGCCTTATACAATTATTAATAATAATAATATGATAAAAACAAATAAAAATAAAACTGTAAATACAAAATTTAAACTATATCTTTTGACATTCACGGGTAGCTACGATTAGGCTACACGATTTATTCATTGTTTGCACAAACAACAACAAACGACGCCTCAAGGTGCTGCGCGCTGCACTGAAGTTCGAAGCAGGAGGAGAAACCCTGTCAGTGGAGCACCGTCCTATCCTCTGCCCCCGCCGGGATGCCACACTACATGTGTGCCAACGAGGCCTGGAGCAACTCATGGGCCTATACTCATAGTGTGTATATTTCAGCTCTTAACCAATTCTGACAAGATAAACGAATGATGTTACCTGAAGGGACACGAACCAACGAAATCTACCAATGTGAGCTCACCAAAAGTGAACAACATCCACAAGGATATAGCTAGACTATCAACAAAATTAAGAGTAGGCTACAACATAACTGAGAAATGAACCACCTAAAGATACGTTAGAAAAACATATAAGTATCAACAGGTAGTCACCTGCTATCTCACCGTTTAGACCATTGTGCGTAAAAGCGCATCAGCGCCAAATGCTGTATTGAGGTATAATAACCTGTACATAAATCATGTCAAATCCCATAAACAGCCCAAAAAAGCAAAACGCTCACCTGCTTGTGCCAGAGTAAGGCACAGGAGGAGCACGAACGAGGTCTCCATGCACCACGGCCTCCGCTTCTTCCGAATATCCATAGTTTCCAAGTTTTTTTGACCGGTTTGGTTGGACTACAATGCAGGACAATTTCAAAATTAGCTTTTCGTTCTTTCTCTCTCAGTAACTGGTTTTTAGGGAGCCTGTAAGGAACTTGGTGCGCCTTAAGAGACGCACACCCACCTTGTACTTCAATAAGTTATCTGTGTTATGTACAAAACTTAAATAGAAAGAAGGGAACGGGTAATAAATATGCAGTTTTACAGCTTGAAATCCCTAATGTTAGAGCCCCATTGAGTCTGAGTGAACAGAAAAGCGGAGAGAGCAGAGAGAGACTTCAAATCACTCTCTCTCAATCTCTCTCTTTCTCTCTCCCTCTTCTTACTTTCTCCGACGAAATGCGAGGGAGCGTGTGTGTGTGTGTGGAGAGAGAGAGAGTGAATGAGAGGGTAGAGAGTAAAAAAAGAGGGAGGGAAAGTCATGCATACGGGCTGCGGCTTTCTACACGATCGTTACTTGTCGACAGACGTGCATTTCAAGAAATCATCAAGGATCTATATGGCCCAAAAATATCTGCATTCATCAAATGAGCTGTTTTATGTTGACGTGCCAGCGATTGGCATGTAGATCAGTCACTTTATTTCTCTCTATTTATTTCTGTTAGACAGCTGAACCATGTAGGACCGATGGGTCCGTAAAGCATGAAAGAATTTCGGCAGCCAATCAGATCGTTATCCGCTCGTGACGTCACACAGTCTTGGCTAGTCGGTTAGTCAAATGACCACGCGCGCAGGTACGAAACGAAATGAACTTTTAGCCCTGTCAGCAAAACTTTTTTTTCACTTAGTCATAGACAGTTATTGAAGAAATGTTTATTGTCATTCAAATTATGAATGACTTTCAGTCCGTCTACTTGTAATTTATGGCACGCGATTTGGTTCGTCTCGCGCAACATGGAACAAAACGCAGATTTTTTTTGTAATAGCCTACATGTATGATGTGAAAATATATAATAAAGTGATATGACAGTTAGTTACTTATGTTTTGGCGACGCACCGTCCCATTCTGATTAGTTATTTAATTCAAATTCATTCCACTTTTTCACAGCCTCAATGTCAAAAGTGGCTCAATTTACACGACTTTATAGTAAGCCTAACTATAGTATAGTATTTGATTTAGCTTTAAATAGCTCATAAAAGTAGGCCTATATACAGTAATCGAAGTAGCTAACCCTTAAGATTATACTTTAGTGACATGAGTTAGAGAGAAATGAGTGTAATTATGCTCTCTCTCTCTCTCAAGAAACTAGTTCACGTTGATGTTTCTCCGTTTTCTCTCTCGCTGCCTCCTATAGATGCAGTAAACTGCAGTTCTTCAAAGTAAGGGAGAAAAAAAGGAAAACCAGTCATTAGGGTTACACCTCTGTCCAAGGATCTTTATAAGCGCTTTTGCTTTGAAAGAAACAACCCATATGAGTTTGAGGTTCCTCAAATGGATAGAAAACATTTTTTGAATGGTTGCCATTGATTGGTAATAAAATACCATCTCTACTGTCAGCAGCCACTAATCACAATGTGACCTGCACTTAGTTCTTTTATGAATATTAAAACTCCTAGCAACACTATTAGGATCTGACGAGAGCTTTTTCCCTGCAGGGATATTCTAATTTTCAGTAAAAACAAAAAACAAAAAATCAAGGGATTCACATCAGTGCTTCTTATGTCCTGTGGTCCATTATGGTCTAAGGGAGACAATCCATAAACAATCATGGCATGTGTTTTTGTAAGGCCTCTGGCTGGTGCACTCTAGCGTTTCTATAATAAAACAGTATAATCATATGCTTTACATCTGTGGTGTTCCCATTGACACAGAGAGGCCAGAGGAGAATGTGAGAAAGAATAAAGGTATTTTTAAAAATGTGAGAAAAGATTACTACTTACTACTGAAGATTACACACACTGTACAGCCAAAAAAAATAAAAAAAATAAAGTGCTGTTTGGATTTAAATAGGCAAATGCTTAAGAGTCTATGGTTGGATCATTATTACTGTAATTATTATGTTAGCATGCTATATGTTTGGCAACAGTTCTTCTACCCCGAATTGATGGAGTGTGTAGCTTTTTATTTCTTAAACAACCATGGAAGACACGTCATATTCCAGGATGATAATGTTAAGATACATCAGGCTCAAATTGTGAAAGAATGGTTGGGAGGGAGCATGAAGAATCATTTTCACACATGAATTTGAGTTCAGACCCTAAATTCATCGAAAGTCTTTGGGATGTGAGGAGACTTTACAGAGTGCTGGACTCTTGCATTGTCAATACAAGATCTTGACCAAAAATGTATGCACCTCTTGATAGAAATAAATGTTGTGATGTTATTTCCATCAAGAGGTGCATACACTTTTGGTGCATTAATTTATATACACACAATTACAATAAATATCAAAAATAAAACTAATAATAAATAGAAAAGCCCACAGTCTAATTCCAGGTTTTGAATAGCAAATCAGAGCACTTTTATAAAGTGCTATAATCTTCTAAATCATTGCTTCCCCCCCCACCCTCCCCCCAAAATTAGCACTGATGCTAAACTTAACTGCTAGGGAGGATAAAAACGAGCAGTTTGTTGTTCATACATGAACAGTGTTTTAAAAAAAAAAGAAAATCTCTAAACTGACAAATATCTAAATGCAACTAAAACAATTGAATTAAAATGCTGCCCAGTTAGTCTGTTTGAAACCATGGTTGAGGATGTGAACATTAAGACATTGAGAAGTAGACGTACAGGTGAACACGGACCTTGAGAAGATCTAAAAATACAGCTGGGGTTGAAATGGCCTGAGAGTTTACATCCAGAAAAACACTGAAGCGCAACTTCAGCTCAAACACTGCAAAGTACCTTGAGAACATTCACATAAATAGGCGACTGACATAATGTCCTGGCATGCGTACAAACCATGTACATGGCAAAACTGATAAAACTTATTATTAGTAAGAAAAAGGTAAAAAGCCACTCAGACTTTGACTGAGAAATCCTCAAGACAGATGTTTTCCACCTTGAGTCAATTCAGCTGTTCAGATTAATACAGCCTACTAATTTGTCCAGTAATTTCAGGGTTTGACGATAGGCCACTAGCCATGCGGTTCTGTAGGTTTTGGTTGACCACCCATGCTAACAGATTTTATGACAACATCTTGAGCGAGCAAATGAAATTCGCTGCGAGTGTGAGAAAATGAATTATCTGCCGATAGGGCTACGTGCCGGGCACAAGCCAGTTCAACGGTGGGCACACGAAAGCAAAGCTCCAAGTTTTCCTTGGAGACAGACACGGCAAGTGCTTGCGGACAGCCTGGTTATTTCCAAAATGGGGACCTTGTAATTACAATAAAGCGACCAGATTATATTGCAGACTTCCTTAAAAAGTCTGTATTTTACTGGGCAGGGCTGCAAACCACGCACACACACCCTAGCCCACTACAACACACCAAAATAGATCGGAGAAGGGGGGAAGGAAATAGATTGGCATGTGTATATTTGTGTGTGTGCGTGTTTGCGAGGAAATGGACTGGGTTGGTACAGGGTTACAGCAGGAGCATTGAAAATAATTGGCTATGTATGTACCTCTGTATTACGCTATACAGAGCGCCCAGTAAGAGACCCAGATATAAGAGCACAAAATGAGAGAGAGCCAGAGAGAATGGATCAGTGATTTTGGAAACCGGCCTCATGTACGCCCCAGATCAGGCTGTGAAATGGGAAGGGTGAGACTGAAGGCCGGCTAGAAGAAAGCAAATGTTCGCTAGTTTAACGTTTGCTGTGCCAGCTTGTATATGAGAGCTGCACATGGCTATCAAACCATCAGTTATGCTAGTAAGAGTTTAAAGCACCAACAAATAAATGTTTGTTTGCTTGTTGCACAGATTATTATAGTATGTGCGAACACATGAACACTCACGTTAGCTCTCGGTTTGACTAATTTTTTCTGATTTTCTAAATGTGGCTGCCTGAAAGCGCCTCAGATCATTTAGCACAATTACGCGTCATTAAGCAAATTTTCTTCAGCAACTTCAATCGTCACAGTAATGGGGACTATTAAACAATATTAAATGGCTACTTATAGAAGTAGGAATGGAACATACATTGAGAGTTCATGTAATGGAAATTCCAAAATATAAATGTTATAGTTTTTCCTTTTAACAGATTTTCTTCTTGAGAAAAAGACCCGTCTCCTCTACACACTAAAAAAAAATGGTTCTTCAGGGGTTCTTTGCGGTGGTTAAGGTGCTATATAGCACCACTACCATTTAAAGAACCTGTTAAGCCCAGTTTGGTTCTTCAGCGGTTCTTTAGCGGTTCTTTGGGGTGGTTAAGGTGCTATATGGCACCTCTTATGGTTCTACATAGCACTATTTGACAAAGGTAGGTGCTATATGGCACTTAAAGTGGTTCCCCTATGATTACAAGCCAATGAACCACTTTTAGTGCTATTTAGCACCATTTTTGTTTAGAGTGTAGAGTTTCAAAAGAGATCTTAAACTGTCCTCAGATTTGCCAAAATACTAATATTGCAAAGCCTGCAATCAAAAGTCAGAGACCTCATTATGAACTCATATTTCTCATCACATTTTTTGAGATCATCACATTTTGAACAACCAAATAATATGACCTATGGTACAAACATTTTTATTTCCCCAAAGATGAAACATCTGAGACAAAGTTGAAACTTAACTGAAGTTAAAAAAACATATATATATTTTGTCCGAGCTGTTATTAAAAAGCCATTCATAAATATGAATATATAATGCTCACAATGGTTATTTTTGCTGGTACAGATAAATGAGTAGTTTATCATAATATAATATTTCTCATAGCTTAATGACCAGTGTCATAGAACTAACAACAGGTGAAACAAACAAGTGTGGGAGAAAGACTGAGAAGAGAAAGACAGTAAAATTACTATGGAAAAAGATGATGTGAGTAGAAAGAGAACAGGTACTTAACTATTTGAGAAGTCACGGAAAACTTCACGGAGGAAAAAAAAATCATTGGAATGAATAGGGATGGTGAGGGGGTCCGATGGCATGCAGCAGGAGAGAGGGAATGAATGAGGCCTATTGATGGAGAGAGAGAGAGAGAGAGGGATCAAACAGTATTTACCCAGAGAGAGAGAGAGAGAGAGAGAGAGAGAGGTGGAATTGAGGGAGTCATGCAGGAGGTTTATTCATATGACCCACTGACTGAAGTGGAAATTTGGGGACAAACTGATGAGTCAAAGGAGGGGACGGTGATGGAGAGGACAGAGAGAGAGAAAGGATGTCATGAAAATTTCCTGGATGAAAATCCAAATTGCATTACAAAATCTCACTTGAAACATGGCAGTAAAAGAAGAACATCCACTGTCTTGTATCTACTATAAAGAAGTAAACAATTAACATAAAACATTTATATAATAATGTAATCATGTAATGCTACGGGAAAAACTGATTTGCTAATTGGTTAATTGGGTAATATAAAAAAAAGTAAGTATAGGCTACATGTCAAGAAAAGTCCAAATTAAGTGTGAATTGCCTTATAATTTATGGGAAAAGGGCCTTTCCCTTTCCTTGACTATTTTCATGGCGAGTCTACTGACGTTTAAGACATGCTTTTTGGGGCGGTAAAAAATGGCACAAATACCAGTAAATTGACTACCGTAAACCTTGGTAAATCACCTTGCATGATTCATTTAAATACTCTCCTCCCATAAATCTTGCGTCTAAAAGGGAAACTCCTACAAATGCATATGCAATAAGGTCAGCCACAAAAATAACCCTGTCCAAGCCTTTTCATTGCTAATTTTTCACTGCATGTCTTTAGTAAATCCTGACAGTAGTTTTTAACGACAAAAGAGGGTTTGGCTGTTAGTAAATCTGGCCCTAAAAATTTAAGAACACATTTGCGTCTTTCCAGCCCTGAGCATTAGCAACAACACCAACCATCTCAACTTGAAATGCATGCACACTGAATAATGTAGAGAGCTCCAAATCTGTCACTTATGAACAGGCCACACGTACTGATTTTGTCCAGTTAGACGCGTTCCTATTTTGTTGATCCTGGAATAACATTCCTGTCCGAATATTTAATCCTAACCCTATTCCTACCCCTAAACCTAACCATAAATTATCCCTAAAATCAGAAAGAAACTATGTAGAAGCACCTAACCCTTGTTGTAAGCCTAAATTTGACATCAACTGTAAACTTGTCCCTTAAATCTGATTGGTTGATTGGAATGATGTTCATCAACAAAGATGATGATCCAGGAACATGTTCTCTCTCTCTCATCAACCATTTCAGTCGTGTCCGACTCTTGGTGATTCTTGGTCTTGCCGTATGCAAGAGACTGACCATGATTTTTCCAGGGTAGGTTGCCAGGTCTTTCCCCCATCCTCCCCGTTACATGGCTCGGGACTCACACACATGCATTCACACCTCCAAACAAATTTAGGGTCTCCAATTCACCTATACTGCATGTTTTTTAATTGTGAGGGAAACCGGAGATACCCACGCAGAAACAGGAAGAACATGCAAACTCCACACATGAATGGCTCAGCCGGGACTCGAACCGGGGACCTTCTAACTGTCCCAGTCCTAACCACTGAGTCACTGTGCCACCCAGGAACATGTAGCACACGGTGAAATCAGCTTCTGAATCTGCAGACTTTTCCCACATTTCAAGCATTGATTTTGGAGGAAAGTCCGTGGAATAGATTTAAACATGCTAAAATGTTTTAAAGGGAGCTGAAAGTTTCATCATATTAGATATTGAATAATCATATGAGATATTAAGACCTTTGTAAATCATAAGAATTCCAATTCTGCAGGAAAGTTTCAATAAAGATTCAGTGAAGTTTCTGGAGATTCAGTGAAGTTTCTGGAGTTCTGTGGGTGCAGATTCCTTGTGAGCAGCAAGGCATCTGTCAGGCTTTTGGAACAGAGTTTACATGTCATTTAGTCGAAAGTTTTTACAAAAACAACACGCAATTTCCAGAGCACTAATTGCAGGAAAACCCCTCCGGATCAACCTAGGGCTGCATGCTTCAGTCAAGCACACAATGATGAATGTGACGATCTTTAAGCATGAACTAGCTGCGCAAAACTTTACAAAAACAATGTAGGCCTACAATACCGTTCAAAAATGTGAGGTCAGTACGTTTTTGGTAACACTTTACAATTTCATTTGTACAAATTAATTTACAAGGTTTCATTTGTTAACATTAGTTAATGTATTAATTAACATGAACTAACCATGAGCAATACAATTATTACTGTATTTGTTCTTTTTTTTTTATGTTAGTTAATAAAGATCCAGCTGTTCATTGTTTGTTCATGTTGGTTCACTTGCATTAACAAATGTAAACAAATACAACTTTTGATTTTAATAATGTATTAGCAAATGTTGAATTAACAAAGATTAATCAATTCTGTAAAAATGCAGTTCATTATAAGTTCATGTTAACTAGTTAATGTTAAATAACCTTACTGTAAAGCGCTACCGTTTTTTAAGTTCATGTTAACTAGTTAATGTTAAATAACCTTACTGTAAAGCGCTACCGTTTTTTAAGTTCATGTTAACTAGTTAATGTTAAATAACCTTACTGTAAAGCGTTACCGTTTTTTAAGTTCATGTTAACTAGTTAATGTTAAATAACCTTACTGTAAAGCGCTACCGTTTTTTTTTTACAAGGAAGGATGCATTAAATTGATAAAAAGTTACAGTAAAGACAAAGAACCCTGAACAAATATGTATTGTGGTTTCCTCAAAAGCCTAATACCGTTTTCAACATTGATAATATGAAATGTTTCTTGAGCAGCAAATCATTATATTAGAATGATTTCTGAAGGATCATGTGACACTGAAGAGTTATGATGCTGAAAATTCAGCTTTGCATCACAGGAATAAAGTACATTCTAAAAAATATATTACAAGAGAAAATAGTTATTTTACAATGTTTTACAGTTTTTACTATCTTTTAGATAAAAAAGTAGCCTTGGTGAGTTTAAGAGACTTATTTCAAACATTAATAAAATCTTACCAACCCTAAACATTTGAAAGGTTACATATATACTTAGTGATTAAGTTGTATGACCCTCAAGGCATCAATCAATCTCAATGTTTCAGAATCTGCAGAGCTGTGAGAGACAAACGTCTCAGCGTTAGCATGTGTGAAACATCAGGTCTGTTTGTCAAGCCAGAGATAACACATCAGCTTGAGGTGTCTTCAGCACAGACCCTCTGCACACTGTACCGTAATAATGCACCTTTGTAGCCAAACTAAAGCTAAAGGTGAGGAGAAGAGCTCCACAATGAGACGCGCACTCCAGGGGGAGGATGAGGAGGAAAGGGAATGTACCACTTGGGTGTTGAGGAAGGGGGTGGGGTGGCCGGGGTAAAGCACAGAGAACAGAGGGGTCTTTTGTGAGGCAGGAAGGGAGAGACACACAGCGAGCGGTAGTACAGTAGAAGCCTGATGGGAGAAGAGAGAGAAGGAGAGATCCAGACGTACGGAGAGACGTGACTGTGGCCTTTACAAGACAACCAAAGTGCATCCTAACTTAGATATTCGGTCCTACAATATGTTTATACTGAACAAATCAAATATGGTTATATATATGTATACATTTTGTTAATGTGCAAGAGTTATAACTATGATATTTGGTCAAATTCCTTTGAATGAGTCTCATGGTCTTTCTTGACTCAATATGTATTCACACTCTACAGTTAAAAAGTTTGGGATCGGTGAGATTTCATAAGTCTCTAGTTGACTTATAAAATGTATTGACTAAATGACTTATTGACTTGTTTCCTCCATGGATTAAAAAAATGGGTAATTGCAACTTTTTTTTCTCAGAACTGTGAGATAAAAACTCAGGGTAACTCGAGGTCCAATTCTCACTATTAACTAATTGCTTATTAGCATAAATTACTAGGATATTGGCTGTTTATTAGTACTTATAAAGCACAAATTAACGCTTTATTCTGCATGACTATATTCTACATCCCTTAATCCCACCTAATACCTATATTTAACAACTACTTTACTAGCAGTAATTAGGAGTTTATTGAGGCAAAAGTCATAGTTAATAGTTAGTAGTGAGAATTTGATCCTAATCTAAAGTGTGACCAAACTCGGAATTGCAAGAAAAAAGTCAGAATTGTTAAATAAAAAGTTGCAATTATCATTTGTATTTTTTATTCCTTTGCAGAAACAAGCTTCCATAGTTATGTTCACTGGATAAAAAAAAAAAAAAAAAAAAAAATACAGTCAAAACAGTAATACTGTGAAATATGATTACAATTTAAAATATTTGTTTCTATTTTAATACATATATACACACACATATATACATAAAATGTAACATATATTCCTGTAATGGAATTCAGTGTCAAATGATCCTTCAGAAATCAGTGTTAATGTTGATTATAACTGTCACTTTTGATAAATTTTTTATGTCTTAAAACCTTACTAATCCCACATCTTTTAACAATAGTGTATAATGTGAATGAATTATGATTATTGGTAAAATCTCTAGTCTCAACACTAAGATCTGCAGGGTAAACCAGGTCAAGGCCTCCATAAGACAACACAAACTAAGGAAAGGAAAACTAAATGGCATAAATGTCAGTTACTCCAATATAGTTCACTTCTCCAGCCACACAACAGCATCTATGAGAGACAATCAAAAAACAAACTATTACAAGCTGAAGAAGATTATACAGAAGGTGTAACAGTGTGTGTGACACGAACATCAACCAACAAACACAGAGTGAAGGTGAGGAACTGAAACACACATGGTGATGAACAGCTGTGATGAAGATGAGTGTCCCTGAAACTGATGAGTGGCAGGACATTCAGACAAAGGAACACATGTGATGAATGAAAACAAACTAAAAGTCCGTGAAAACAAAACTAAGAACAAACAGTGAATGACATGCAATAATAAACTCATCTCTTTTCCTCGCCATCTTACAGTTTCTGATCGTTACTCTCTTTACTCTAAGTATTTTTTTTTTTAAATGACGAATTACAGTGTTGGTTAGTATATCCTCATATGCACTTGTTTTCTTTTGCTCTTCTACAGGAAAACATTGCATTTCTGAAGAAATGATCTATAAGTAGAAGTATGTTTTTAAGAGAACAAAAGGCTTTGGACATCCACACTGCCACACAGCAGAAGCACAGACTGCAATTTTTCTATATTTTAGTCAACAGCAAACATGCTTTCCTTTGCTAAACAATCACAGAACATCAACAACTATAAAAAGACGGTTCTTCAGCACAGATCTGAATGGGAAAAATATGAATGTAGACGACAGACAAAATAATACACAACTTTAAACAAATCAGTACTAGCTACTAATTACATCTTCAGCAGTGTAATTAGATTACTGTACTAATTACTCTTTAAAAAAAATAATATTTGCATTACTTATTACTTTCTAAATCCCATATCAACCTCCATCAGCTGAATGATACAAGGATGGACTTGAAACTACTATTCTAATTTTTTCAAATAAACAATTGTGTGAATTATTTTTTATCTGACCAAAGAGAGGTTACATTAAAAACATACATTTTAACTTTAGACGTTAAATTTTGATGTTAAATCCGCTATTGTTTCATCTAAAACTGTTCTATACAGTATTTAATGCAATTACATCAGAAGTAAAATGAAGAGTAATTTCTTACTTTACCTTTTCAAGGGAAAAGTAATTAAATACAGTTATTAATTTGTAATGCATCACATTCTGAAAGGCATATGTTCATATTGAGGAGTTTATAAGGAGATTATAACATTTGCCATCAGAACAGATTCACATTCAAATATATTTCACCACTGTTTATGAATAATAATAATAATTTGGTTGAAGGGACGAATGAAGTGGAAATCAACATCCAGGACTTTCCTTAAAGATTCGGTGTTCTTATTTTGAATACCCATTTAACTTGAACTAAAACTTGAAGTTTGTGGCCATTAACTGCAGTTTGAGCATGGCTCTGTTAAACTCACAAACCTGCAAACCTCTTATATGGCTGATACTGATAATGCAAGAATAATGCTCATTAGTTAAACTCATATTTCATATTATGATCTCTTCATTTTTTCCACTTCTTGTAGTCAGTAGGATTTTTACAAGTGCAATATTCCCTGACAAAGAAGAAAGTTTAATTCTAAATGTGCATTAAAAATATATTAAATATATACTAAAATAAATATATATTAAGAAATATATGGCCAACATACTCTACTTTGCTGGGAAATTAATTCAGTTTTAAGGAACAGTGATGGTCATTGAAAGAGAGCAGTGAGGTTTCTGTCCTGTATTCACCTCACACACACACACACACACACACACACACACCGCTGCTGGTCCAGCTGCCTTGTAACTTAACCGATAACTGAGGAGACAGTGTTACTTCACACGGCTATTTTAAGTTTACTAGAGCTGTAAATGCATTGTCACGTTTTATTAATGTTAAGCTGTGCTCAAGGGAACCTATACATTAAAAATATTACAAAAACAAAACAAATGCATATTTAAATTAGACCCTTTTTGCTTAGATATGTAATTTAAACAAATCAGTTCAGCATCAAGGCATCGTTTCCCCCAACAATCATATGACTCACTGGATACAAGGTGTTATGAGTAAAAAAAAGAAGAAAAAAAAGGCTTGTTGTGCCTTATTGTAGTCGTGGCAGAAATAGCTATTGTTGCAAACTTAAATTCTAAAATGGTTAAGGATTAGGTTTTGGCGTCGGTTCTAGAACTGCAGAATGTTTACTGCGCAAATATAACTGCGAAAATATGCTGCACTCATCATTCCATACAGAGGAGTCATTGTAAGAGCGACACCACGCGGCGGACGGAGGAACTGCAGGCGCATCTCACACAGAAAAACAGCTTTTCATAGACAGCGGGTTCAAAACACGCATCGAATATTACATATTTTAATCTCATCATACATTATATATAATTTTTTTAAAGCAGTGGGTAGTTGTAAAATTCAAGACACTAAAAATAATGCCTAGATAAGGCCTCAAATAACTCTCGTTGCATTCCTTCACAGTTGTAAGTCGCACTGGATAAAGGCGTCTGCTAAATTAATAAATGTAAGAAGAACTCATTAAACAGCTAAAGTTAACAATCTGGACATTCACACTACAGCTTTTTATCCATTCTGCTTTCTTTTTGCGTGCGTGGCCTAGAATTTAGAAAAGGAAGAAGGAAGTGAGGGAGGAGTCAAAGCTGAGGCAGAATGTCATTGGTGCATTCCCGGAGTGACGTTGCAGAAGCCCTCCCTCTAGCGGCCGGAGCACGACACTGCAGCGCCAGCAGCGGCTCAGGGCCCGGGGGTCCTGCTGGACTGAGGACTGTGAGGACCACACCAGCTCTCCCAAAACACAAGACTCCACTGACTCAGAGAGCAAGAGTTTCTCTTAGTAAAGACAGGTGAAAGACCAATTTCATCAATGGTGTAAAAGAGGGGGGAGAAAGAATTTGAGCTTAACTCACATGTCCATTAACTTTTTTCAACATCAAGATTTTAATCTAAAATGTATATTATATATTAATGTATTGGTTTAGATTTTGTAACTACAATTTTTGTTATTATTTTAAGATAACATTTTAGCTTTTTGCAATTAATTTCAATTATCCTGCAATGACAAAATAATTTAAAAATGTATTTTTCAAAGTACAAATATTTAATGTAGTATATCTCACATATGTAGAATATAAGTCAAAAAACCATACACAAACTATATAGTGATTAAATGTGTGTTAATTTACTATAGTCGCATGTGTCACATATTATGATACTGCTTCAAATTTAATGTCAAGTGTTTAAAGACAGAATAGATCAATCATGATTACCTATCGTGTTCCTTTAAACTAAAGCAAATCAATCCTACAGGTCTGGTCTGGCAAGTGAAAGATACTTCAGAATGTTTGTGAAAAGGCCGGCAGATTGCTAAGATAAGAGAAAAACTTCACACAACTGTGCTGTATTAAAACCTTTACTTACACATGGTACATCCAACAAAAACAGATTCTGAATTAATGACAATAAAGCAAAAAGAAAGACATTTCTTTCTCCACACTCAATCATTTCCACAACTGCTGGAGACAGATTAAAAACTAGACAAGAAAAATGAAGAGGGAAGGGTGTGGAGAGGGGGGGGGGGAGACCCCAAATAACATAACAGTTTTGCACTAATACGTCAGGATACACAAAGATGTAAAGCATAAGAAAAGAGAAGTCAGAAAACATAGTGAGAAGCAATATTCTTGCTGCCGTTTTTCTTTTGATGGGAGTAAATTAAGAAAGCTCTGTCATATCATATCAAGTATGAAATCTCTTTCCCGTTAAACAATCACCATATCACCCCCCCCACACTTACAAGTACAAAATCATCATCATATAGCCCTCCTTCAGCTGTACATCCATTCAACATGATCATGTATGGGTGAACCTCACAAAAAGCATGTCCAGGTCACATTTCACCTCAAAATCAATAGAAAAAAATAGTATGTACTGTAATGCATCCAGATTCCAATTATTCTAAAAAGTAATTAATTACTGTAGGTCAATCATTTTGATTCAAGTCAGCATAAAATACTTCACAATTCCAATGATATATCACTTTGTTTAGGTGACGAAAAGCGAAAATTGCCCATTAAAGTGGAACTTAAATAGGCTTGTTTTTCCTTCTTTCGATTTTGCGGTGAATTGTGACCCGGTCACATTCTTGACAGGTTTTGTGCAATTCACCTGTATGAACCCACTTCACCTTCGCAAATGCTTCAACTTCACTCATATCTTATGCATATATCTCATTACAGAAGCAAACATTCACCGATAAGCCAAAAACGAAGATAAAAGTGAATCAGCTCTCAGACTGTAACATGCACACCCGCTTCATTCTCAGGCAGAGATTAATTCAAGTTTGCACTGTGCATATTTCAGAGCGCCACTCGGCTTCAAATACACAAACGGGAGGGCTTTCCCACATGTGACAACAATTGCAGCAACAAGGCCTTAGAAAATACACACTACCAGAACCCTCTGGATCTCTGACTCAGCTCAGTATAAATAGTTGCAATAGGGGCTCCGTTTAGTGATCATCACAGTACACAGTCAACCAATAGGGGTTAGTCAGGAACAGCCAAAAAAATAAAATAAAAATAAACACTCCCCTCACACCTGTTTGGCAGTGCTGAATCAGTTCAGGTGCATGACGGATAATTCAGGGGTTACGGTCCATTGTAACGAGACGTTGTACATTGTACAAAATCCTGTGCAAGCCTTATTCATTTTTATGAATGCCTTGCAACCCTAAGCTAATTTTGAGAGCTGTTAAAAGGTAAGATTATGAAAAAAGTGTACATTTTGGGGAAGAGAAAAAAAAAGTGGACCCCAAAAGACAGGGAGGGTCGGCCACACAAGCTCACAGCGCATGTCTGGATTAATATGTAGTCAAGCGAAAAGTCGATTATGGCAAACTGCAATCAAGTAATAGGAGACGGCCATTGCACTCCATTTCAAGGAAATACGGTGAAGATTTTTACCACATGACGACTCTTGTATGCATCTTTCACATAGCATTTTTTCTGCAAAGCTGCACACACACACACACACGCACACACCTACACCCTATAGGCTGACTGGCAACTCTGGCAAAGCTCCAGACGCCCACATCAAAACACAAGCACACAATCAAACGAGCCTTCCCACTGTTTAGATATAGAGCAGACACCAACTGAAATAGCTTTAAATCCTGGATAAATGAAACCTGGATAGATCAAGCACACAAGAAAATACAGAACCTCTTTGAGGAACTACCGGGAAGCCAAATTTATAGGACCAGAAGTCAGTCATTGATCACATTAAAATGGCTTCAAAACAGGATTCTTCTTACCACTGGCCCTAACAAAACTAACACACAGGGAAGTTAAGCTAGGGGGGCAATGCTAGTCACAGAGAACCAAAGCTATAAATGGAAGTCTGGATTCAGTCACATGTCAATGGCTAGCATATTATGGATTACAGTACGATCCAATGATCCTTCAAACGTATGAGAACGATCCTATCTGATGTTAATTCCGTCTTTCTGGCCGATTTCGGCATGACTATACTCTCAACTGGAAATTAAGCACCTTATGGATATATAAAATCTGGATACTACAACTGAAATCATTATGCAGAATTAAATCTTATGTATTAAATAAGAAATTGGCATATCAAATTCAAGCTTATTGGAGGAATTGCATATTTTGACCACTGCTGTGTTTCTATTTTGGTGTCAACATTTATGTCTAACTGTTGTCGTTACTAGCACCAAAAATGGTGGGACCACTAGCAATCTCTAGATATTTTTCTCTATAAAAACTTCAAACACTGTCAGTATTTGATCTCAAGTCTCTGCCTAAAATTACTTGGTTTGAGCCACAGAAACAGGCATATATGAAAATAGTACCCACCATCAATACTGGTGCATTTTCTAGATCTTGTTTAATGACCTGAATTCTCCCTTCCAAGACTATACAAACGTCCGCACATAAATGCATAGAGATTGTAGTGGATGCTGGTTTTGACACTTCGACCTTTCAGATTGAACGCAAAATTCTTACATGATCCTAGTCCCTCAGTCCCTGTTGAATAATTCAGAGTTGCTATGAGGGAGGCAACCAGTACAACTGGAATGTAGAAGGTGATTCTCCTACAACACATTAAAGCTGGAATACACACTACACTACCTTTAAAATCAAAACAGATTTTTAAACACTAGGCATTATAAACTTGCAGACTTTGTAAATGGTTACAGAGATAAACAGGGCATCGACACATGCAGAAACATGCTTCTTGTTGCTAGATGCATGCCAAATGAAAACAAGATGTGTTCTAAGATCGGCTTAAACTACTGAACGTTTGATATTCTCCGACTGGATGGAATCACAGTCTGTGCCCATCATACACTACACGGTTTTCTCTGAAATCGTTCAACTTCGACTGTCCAAAAATTGCTAAATTTCGTCAACTAACGTGAATTCTTCCCGACTGTAAACCAGGGCAAAAATCTGCAAAAGTTGTGTAGAGTATTCCAGCCTTCACACAAACCAGAATCTCTTTAATGCCAAAGTTAATACCAGTTCATTCCAAAGGAGCCTGATGACAAGCTGATTTCATTAACACAAAAGAAAATGGCCTTCTACACCGATCACGTGGAAAGGACAAGAGTGGTTGGACATACTACACAGCACACACACACACTTTATAAATATCTGTCCTTTCGGGGTCATGGTGTGGAATTGGTTCCTATTTGAGGAATTTGTGAAGAAATCGATCAAAATAACATGGGGAAAATGATGAAATGGCAAAGGTGTAAGGTCCTCTAGAAAGTACCAAAACCTATACCAATCTATTTGCTCATTTAAAACAACACAAACCAAGAAAAAAAAGGTCGACCCTCCTATTGCCGGCAAAAAAAAAAGCAGGATTTTCCTGCGAGAATTAATCTGTGCCTTTAGGCCCTCCTTGGAACATGATAAAAAATCCATGTTCAAAAAACCTGCATACATTTATTCACAAATGTAAAACCCTGGCCTGCATTTCATATGGGCCAGATGAAGCAGGCCGAGAATTTCCAATGCCGTTTATAAATCAGACTCATTTCATGAGTACAGTACAAAGTAGGATTTCACGGTAAAAATCCCAAAGATAGCAGTTAGCAGTATTCCACAGTCAAAAACAAAGAGGCAGGTCTGCCGCGACTTGATTCGTACCAGCCAAATGGCTCGCCGGATTCTCGCCCCGGTCACACATGCACTGTAAATTCAGCTGACGGGCTGTATAACTGCAATGATAAACGAAAAAGAAGTACAATTCGTGCATTCAGAGTAACATACAAACCAAAGCAAATCAATATGAGAGTTGGAAGCCGAAGTCTTTAAATTGAAGCTTATGATTTAGAACCTCCAAGGAATTTGAAAAATAAGCTCTCTCTGGACAGCTCATACTCATACTGTGTAAAACCTTACATGGAAAACAAGTTTTTTTTTTTTTTTTTCAGACAGCTTTAGAGTCTTTTTTTCGGGGCTGTACTGGTTTGAAGGTGCGGCAAGGAGAACGTGTAGGAGAGTGGGGGAAGGTGTTAATGGGAAGTGAGACAGTAAAGCCCCAGAGTCCAGGGGGGGACTGCGATACCCTGGTGCAAACCGGATTGAACTGGATCGAGCCTAGTCCAGGTTAGGTCAGCTGATGAGGCGCTTCAAGCATTTCCATTAAGAAGGTGTCGATTGGGGTGTCTCCAATCAGCTTGAAGAAGAACAGGTGCTCCAAGCATTTTAAGCCAATGGAGCGAAGCGCTGGGAGCCGGAGTAGGAGCTTGGCAAACCTGGAAACCAAGTGAGATGTTGAGAAACTGCAATATTAGCAACATATATAACCACAGTAATGATCACCCTTTTTTTTTTTCGCTATGAAGATTGTAAATGGGATTATACTGAACCCTACTGTTGTGAACTATTGAGGGATAGAAGTGAAAATGATGTGCTGTACCTCCCCTGCTGGTCAGGATATCTCTGTTTACAATAAGCCTCCAGCGATGCATAGACCTTCTCTCTCAGTAACTCCACTTCACTTGGGCTTGACAATCCCTTTGCATCTGCACAACAGACATAAAACAAAAAGTTGTCATCAGGTAGGTCAGAAACAGTAGGAGTAAAGATCAAATCAGCAAAAACAAATTTTTTTAAAAACTGTGATATATTGTAATATTTTCCTCACTTTTTTCTCTTGATCTGAACTGGACTTTGCACAATTACAGTCTTAGTTCATTCTAAGTTTGGATTTTGGTTGAATAGAAATTGACTATGAACTAGAGATGCACCGATAACGCCTGGTATCAGTGCATCAAACAAACATTTCTGGGAAGTTTGTGGTTAAATTATTCCATTTATTTTTAAATTACAAATGCAATGAAAATACGTCACTGGCAAGTACCAAAAATTTACGTATCGGTATCGTATTTGATCTGGAAAAAAAGTTATATCAGAATATTCTTAGTATGAACGAATATGAATCGAACGTTTATGACTTGGTGCGGACTGACCTGGGTTGAAGAGGATGATGGCTCTCAGGCAGCCCAACTCTGTTTTATCCATCTGCATGTCTCTCATCTTGCTCACCAGCTCCGTCAGAACCCTGACGCCATGAAAATGGGGGCAGGAAGGAGCATGGGATGAAAAGCAAGAAGGGAAAGGTGGAAAAAAGAAGAAGATTTAGGTTAATTTCTGAAGTACCACAATTCACAATCAGGCAACAGAAAAAAGCTTGGTGGAGCCGTTTTCATAGCCAGTTAAAAAAAAAAAATTCCCTGGTATAACAGGGATATTAAATAAAACAGTCCTCAGATTTCATCTTAATACGACAAAAAGAACATTCAGAAATTAACTTTTTAAAATCAGAGCATGCAACATAAAACATCAGTCACTCTTGCTAATATTGTGAATCCAAGCAATGCATTCAATCACACAGACACAAGGTCAGTTTGGTCTTTACCTGCCCCAAACAGCCCCAGACACAATTTTATCCAAAATAAACTCTCAAGCTACAGGCTTTTCTGACTGCTGCTGTTTGTTTGTGGCGTGTGGCGGAGTGTCATTACCTGTCGAATATGGCCCCAACCTCTGCATTGTGCGCACTCTCCCTGTGTGTTCAATCACAATGTGTTATTAAAACGTCATTACACATATCATAGTTATATAATGTCTCCCCACTCCAGAAAGGCCCAGGCAGAGACGTTAAGACTCCACGTATGTTGGCGGTAGGCCCAGTTCAAAGAGTAACAAGCTACAGGCTCTTGTTGAAAGGAAGGCAGACGGATCATTGGATGGCAGCAATGAAGCTAGAAATGACAATTCCCAGCGCAGAACAAATACAACATAACATGATCAACAACCAAAAAAATCAGGATAAGAACAGGGCTCAACAATAAGGATGGACACTTTAACGATTGAATCATGTACATGTAATTTCAAGTCATGCAAACTTTGATTATTTGAGCATTGATGTTGTGCAAAATCTGTTGATGCAAACCGTACCATGGTTCTCTTAAAGTCCCCCTGTGGTGAAAATGAATTTTTAAATGTTGTTTATATGTTTCTGTGGTGTTTTTAATATGCTTTAAGACAAACCATGAGCAAATTTAGAAGTCAACACCATTGCTGAGTATTTTCTCTTTTAAACTGCAGTGATCTAAAGACAGTCTGGTGTTTCTGTCGTCACAAACTACCTTGTAACCAATCACGTCAACGTGTGGGCAGGCTTTAGCATATCATTAACCGTGAAACAGGGGAGTCTCAAGAGAAGCCAGGTCATCCCAGTATATTTTTCTGTTGATATGAAAAATCGGGTAGATTTAACAATATAGCGGGTGTATGATGTATATTACAATGTTATGATCAATATATGCCTTTCTCCACTGACGCTCTGAGTTGTTCAAACGAACGGGAACATGGTTTGTGTAACATTAGCATCACATTATTAGCTGTTTGATAACAGTCAAGCAAAGGGCTGATCATATTAATTACCGTTATCTATCCGACGTTGTAAAGAGCGACACCATTGTGCAGTGTTTTCCTCAGTAAGTTGACTGAGAGGATCTCTGAGCTGGTGTGAGTGAGTGGAGGCGGGGCTAATTTGCATATTCATGGTTCCGCATATACTAAATGAAGCAAGGCTTTATTACATCATTTTAAATATGTTATTCACACACAATTTCTAGCTACTGCAAAATACAAATATAACACTTTAAAACTACAAAAACTTTTTTTATTTTTTTTATTTTAATTTTCAATTTTAAAGCTAATGCTAATGTAAATATCTGAACAATAGTAAAAATGTCTACAAAATCACCGTTGAGCCCGGAAGGAAAAATATAATAATATTATTGTTGTTGTTGTGGAATATAACAGTTAATTCATTTAGTTATGTTATCATTATGCGCTATATTTACTCAGCATGCCTTAATTGCTTAAAATGCACATAAAATGATTCTGAAGACGCATCAGATTTTGCACAGAGGGTTAAATAGCATCTAGAGCATGAGCCAATAAAGCAAAGCAAGAAGCATGTGTACACAGCACATGGCACCAACAGGACGACAATGAAGCGCTGCGAAATCAGGTGAGATGAACAGTGAAGCACAAGGACAGGGAGGGAGGCTCATTTCTGAAGCAGAGACATTATGACAAGATGAATGGCAACAAAAGACAATTTCATATGAGCATCACAACAAACTGTAGCACAGCACATCTAGAATGAGCTAATTTAAAACAACAGCCTGTAGCTCATTATTCCTGGATTTGCATAAGACAAAGACAAAATATGGAGTCTTCAGAAGTCTAGGGGAGAAATGTGCTAAATTTGTTCCTTGAAATAAGCAACTGCTGTAATAAACAGCGATTACATGACAGAACACACTTCATATGTGTGCCTGTACTGATTATGTAAATGGGAGTGTGTTGAGACTAAGCAGAGGAGAGCGTTGGTGCACATATAGGTGTTTGCATGTGTGTTCATATGTCCTGTCTGTCGTTCAGTGTCATTCTAAAAAAGCACACTATATATAGCAGCGTCAAGGCGGCAGGCTGTCGGGAGGTAAAAGGTATTTTTTCTTTGTCATGACGCAGGAAAATCCAACCACCTTTGCAGCCTTAAATGTGTCATAAAAAGCAAGAATCAAAGCTGTTAAGTTTTATGAGCGCAGGTTTACCACAAACTATGATACAATAAACTATTTCTTGCCTAATCCTTTTCACACATAAGCAAAGCAGGTCACATGCACATCCTTACATAATTGCAACAAGAAATTATTCAAGAAAAGCATTGAATTGAATAATATTAACAAATGTAACTAAATTAATTGTCATTAAGTCTAATTTACAAAGTCTGATTCCAGCTAAATGAAAGTGCGATGTGAATATGAATCATCATCAATAGCTATGTTTCAATCCAAAGTTGCGAATTTATAACTTATGCGCAAAATAGAAATATCGCAAAAACATTGCACGTTCCATCCCATGTGAGAGAACAAAAATCGTCACTTCATGGGAAATTGGCGCAAAAAAGTATCTAATAAAAATGGAAGTTGATGCAATTGGGGAAGCCACTGTGGCTCTTTTTTCCTACATCATACATGACTTGTGTCTCAGAGCGAACAGACGAAAAGCAATAAACGCTGTCATGTTATCTTGTGTTCGGATGTTGGTTTTTGGGAACACAATCATGTGAGACACTTCTAGGAAGTCATTATATCAACTTATTCTGATGACAGACTTTGGCTCAGAATGATCAAACCAACAACTGAGATGCTGTGCAATGAAATTCTTCTGCTGGTTAGTCCAGTTTACAAATCTCATCTAATGTTGAGGCAAAGTCACGCAAGTTTTTTTTTTGCGCATCAAGGGATGTAATTAGTAAATGCGTTTCCATTATAGTTTATGCGCATGTCGTCTTATCTGATCTAAAAAAAAAATGCATCCACCTTTTTAAAATGTATGTGCATCTTGGCAGTCTGCAGTCATGGGACATGACTATTACCTGTCAAAGATGGCTCCCACCCCAGCACTGTGAGCACTGTTCCTGTGCACATGGAGGCCAGTGGCCAGCAGAATGCCATCCTTCACCGTGATGGAGCGATGAGAGAATGATGCGATCAATAGCTCATTCCAGCCTGACAGACAAATCAAATCAGCATAAGATGAGTGGGGTTTAATATTGAGTAAATTATTAACAGTGTTTGCTAAGGGAAGCATCACTACAATACAGTTTGCAGATTTATATTATTAAATGGTTTTCAGAAATATGAAAATACGTTATTCAGAGTAAGAAAGACAGAGGCAAACATGTTTACCAGCACGCAGTAGGATGACCTGGTCATCCAGAGACAGCTCACTGAAGTGAGGGATCCTCTTTGCCCACTCCACCAAAGTGAACAGCTGTTTATCAGCTGCCTGGCAGATATTTGTGACTGGGTCGTTCGGCTGAGGAGAGGTAAAAATAAAGTATTATGGGTAAGTGGTAAGCAGAGGGAATGAAACAAAAATAGTAACATCACACTAGTCTTTTTGTTGTTATATAGCAGTAGGAATCTGCATTTGAAAGAGGCCATATTAAGCTCTTTTACAAAGTCTTGATTTTGTTTTTGGGGTCTACTAGAATAGATTTTCATACTTCGATGTTCATAAAACATATGTTCCTATGTTTGATCTTGTTGCAGCACCTCTCTTACCCGCCTGTCTGTAACACTCTGGGCTGCGTTTCCCAAAAGCATTGTATGCCTAAGTAGATCGTAGAACCATTGCCAACAATGGTCTCTAAGATGCTCATGATGCTTTCGAGAAATGCAGCCCTGTTTAATTCCTGTCTCACTGAGGCCCCTCTTTCCAAAAAGCGCAATATGCTCTGACTGGTTGGTTGGACCAATGTGTTGTGATAGGAAAAATTTTTTGAACGTGTTTTGGAAATGTCCCGCCCCTTACCAAACCCACGAGTTTCAACACACTACTAACACAACCAGGCCTCACCCCTTTTGTTTGCCTATGCCTTGGGTAGGAATTATTTAAATGAGAAATATTGTGACGTACGTTCCCAAAAGAAAACTCATGACTACAATTGTGGCGTTTCAGGGAATTCAAAAACAGTGCCTACTGATATAGAGAAGAACTCCCTTTGGAGAGACTTTGTGTTTTGTAACTTTGCAGACATTATTCATGCACAAACAGCAACATTACACACTAAAGAAAGTTGAAAATGTAAAAAAATATAATAGGTCCTCTCTTTAAAATCTGGAGATGGTGCAAATTATGCATTCAGTCTGTCTCATTACATCTACATGCATATTGCAAGTAAAAATGTCAAAAGCTTTATCAAAACCGAATGCTCTAATATCCTGCATTTAACCAGTCAACCAGCCTACTGTCATTGGGCTGCTACAAATAGAGCCCAATTACTTTAAAGGTCTGGATCAGGTAACAGATCATCCTGGCACTAAAGACCATAAATCCTCTTAAACATGCTTATCTGTTACTTACAGAGCTTCCACCTGAGCTGCCATCCGCATGCAGCTCAGTCTTCTGCTCCACGGCCATTTCTGCTTCCAGAATCTTCTCCACTGGCATCTCTTCATTCGCAGCGCTGGTGGACTCCACCTCTCCTTCCCGCTCCTTGTTCCTCTGACGCTCCTCCTGAACTGCTGTATCGCACACAGGGAAATGAAGAAAAGGACCAAGACGGGGAAACAGGGATGAAGGATAGAGCAGAGGACAGTGTGAGAGAGATTAACATGATGGGAAAAGGAAAATGGAAAGAGAGAAGGGGTAGTGAATAGGGAAAGCGGTAAAGATGACAACAGGTGCAGAGAGACACAGAGATATACAGATACATGTAGTTCCTGGATAGTTTTCAACACATTCATTCACACAATTAAGTCCTCCAGCAACATTCCTTCTTCAATGACCCAGTAAAAGCTACAAAGGTCCCTTATTGCACAAATTCAAAACATCATTCTCACATGACTAATATTTTTTTGCTGCATCATGTCATTTAAAGGGGTCATAATCATGTGGAATTAAGTTTCCTTTGACCTAATGATAACAGTTTGATGCACTATGAAAATATATGGTAAATTCAGACCTGAAAATTTGCCAGTTATTCTGCAAAAAGACTAGACCGCATGTATACTATTACTTATAAACATCAAATGAATTAATAACAGCAAAATATTGTGCTGTTTCTGGCTGGGTTGGGGGCTGATGATTATTTTTAACAAGGTCTCTTATCATTTCAGTCATATTCTAGGCATCAATTTGAGAAGAAAAAAATCACTTTAAGAAAATATTTTCATATTTTCAAGTGAATCTCAGAAGAAGAAAAAAAGATGGCATGACCCCTTTAATGGCTGTGACTAATAGCCTACAGAGCAATTCTTTTACCATTCCCACATTCACACACACGACCAACCCTCCCTCCCTCCCTGCTTTCTCCTTACATCGTTGACGTTCATCTTGGACCACTACAGAAGGAGAGGGAGGAAGAGAGAGAACGAGAGGAAACAAAAGAGGGAGAGAGGGGGACAGGTGTTAGTGGTGACAACAGCTCTCCCTCCCCCTCTCCTCTCCTCTCTGGTTTGTGCTGTGATGTATATGACTTATGAAATCTACAAGTCTCTGCTATACATACTCATGTCATTACTGTCTATCTGTCTTGCTTAATTCTAAAAAGCTCTTCTTTCGCTCTCCTTAGTGACAAGCTAATTAATCATAAAATAAATACAGATAAAAGTGAAATAAATAAAATAAATGTCAAATAAACAAAAATAAATATATATATATAAAAAAAAAAAACATTTCTGCCATTTTTGGGTAAATCCCAATACATAACATTTCAGTGCTTTTTTGTCTATCAACCACCCTGCTCTCTAGACATTACCATCAGTTTATTTCCTCCACCACAGCAAAGAATATTTCACCCAAATTGTGGTAGCTCAGTCTTTCTATTGCATTAACTCATAAATATAAACAGTGACCAATGTAGTTTACAAACAAATGACAATTAAATGTAGGGGCATTTATAAGGGGAGGAAACACTGGCATCAGACAGTGGAACTCATATTGGGTCTGTAGTATGTGTATGTGTTAGGTGGGACAAGAGTTCTGGTTCTTACCCTCTCTCTTCATCCCCATGGCCAGGCACTTCTGGTAGCGGCAGTACTGGCAGCGGTTCCTCTGGCGTTTGTCCACCAGACAGTCTTTATTGTCTCTGCATGTGTAACTCAGGTCCTTCCTCACGGTGCGCTTGAAAAAGCCCTTGCAGCCCTCGCAGCTGTACACGCCATAGTGCTTGCCTGGAGAGAAGACACATGAGGCTAGTTTAGGTTTGTTAATTAGAAGGTTAATCCACAGATCAGTGAGCCCAAATTCGATAATTTCATAATGTTGACGCACAATGTTGTTACATAAGTGTTACATAATGAAAAGCTGTTTTTGTTCATTTGTCATGAATCTTTTTTTGCTTTGCACTCATCAATTTGCCTTTTATTTGTAAAATATTTAACTACCACATGGCTATTTAATATACACTCCGTCACGGCCACTTTATTAGGTAAACCTGTTCAACTGCTCTTTAACGCAAAATCTAGTTAACGTTATCTAATCAATGAATCACATGGCAGCAACTCAATGCATTTAGGCATGTAGACATGGTTAAGGCGATCTGCTGAAGCTCAAACTGAGCATCAGAATGGGGAAGAAGAGTGATTTTATAATATTTAATATTTAAAATATCTATTGATCATCAGTTCTGTGGACGAAAATGCCTTGTTGATGCCAGAAGTCAGAGGAGGATTGCCAGACTGTTCGATCTGATAGAAAGACAACAGTAGCTCAAATAACCAATTGTTACAACCGAGGTCTGCAGTAGAGCATGTTTGAACGTAAAACACATCTAACCTTGAAGCAGACATATCAAGACATATCAAACACATATATAGCATTTTTTCCATTACATTAACATGAAAAATAAATGTTTTGTGATTTAAACCGTGTCAAAAATATCTATTCTCATTACACTTACCCCTGATTGATGATACTGTTACTCTATTTTATTCTGATTCGCTATTTTACTCACCTATCCAATAGCTACAAACAGGCTATAAACATTTAAAAGGAAAAATACATTTTCATAAGGAGAGACAGTTTCAGTTTTAAGATCAGACCAGTTAGGATTAGTGTTTATGAGTGACTTACCAGAGGAGCGATCCCCACAGATGGCACACAAACGCTTCTGTGAGAGCATGGGTCCTGGGCTGTGGCTGGACAGCGGCTTCAAACCGAAGGGTGGTTTCACGTCATCAGAGCTGCTGACGGCATGCAGGCCCGACATAGACACAGTGGAGTTGATCTGAGAAGGGCAATGAGAAAGATGAAGAAAGAGATGAAGTGGCAAAAAAAAAAAAAAAAAAAGACAAAAGATGTATTGAAACTTTGAACACTTGAAAAATGTAACACTTCCTATTTTGTTAGTGATAAACAAAAATCAAATTGCAAAGTAAAAGAAAAATACATGTTAATTTCTTATGGTCAGTAACACATGCCTAATAAGCCCTTAACCCTTAACTGATCATAACCAGACATTTTTCCCCAAATCATTCAAACACCATTCCATCACAAATCAACTTGAGCACAAGATGATCAATCATTAATCATTTTATTTTGATTGCATTTTGATGTCATTTGAACAAAACCCCTTAAAGACGGAATGTATCCAAGGAATCAGAGCAACATCCAAACAGAGCAACATTTCAACATTTATGAGCAACAGTAAAGGGAAGAAGACATTTACATGAGAGGAGCGACTAGAAAACGAGGAAAGCATGAGAGAGTCAGGTACTGAGAGAGGGTACAAGGTCTCACCTCTATGTTTCTGGGAAACATGTTCATCTGTGAAACAGAAATGCAGTGATGAGGAGGGGCGCAAAAAAGCTTGTGGAACGAGGGACGTGGTGCTACAATACCAAATCCACTATGCTATTTTGTATTGTTAACACAAAAATTTTGACTAAAAAGAAATCGGGTTTAGATCGACAGAAACCTACCTAAGAGACTTTGGAAATTAAGGTCAAAATACCAGACGGTCTGTTAAAGATTAACATGAAACGTTCAAATAAACTCTGTAAATAAACTGGGATTTAGATATTTTTTTAAAAGCTGAACCAAAAGTTTGGTGTTGATAAGATGTTTTAATGCTCTAATGTCTCTAATGCTCACCACAGCTGCATTTATTGGATGCAAAAATACAGTTAAAACAGTGAAATATTATTACAATTTAAAATAACAGTTTTCTATTTTAATATATTTTAAAATGTACTTTATTCCTGTGATCAAAGCTGAATTTTCAGCATTACTCCAGTCTTCAGTGTCACATGATCCTTCAGAAATCATTCTAATATGCTGATTTGCTGCTTAATGATGATTGTGCTACTTAATATTTTTGAGGAAACTAATACTTTTTTTCAAGATTCCTTGATTAATATAAAGTTTTTTTTTTATTATTTGAAAAAGAAATATTTTCTAACATTATAAATGTCTTTACTGTCTCTTTTGATCAATTGAATGCATACTTGCTGAATAAAAGAATTCATTTCTTTGAAAATTTCTTTTGAACTGTAGTGTACATTAAGATGTCGATGATAACTACAATATTAATGCAAATTTAACTATTATGCAGCTTTTGTCCTGAAACTACTCTACTTTGTTGAATTTTCATGTACTCAATACCAAAAAAAAAAAAAAATTGAATTCTGCCAGACTTTTCTGCCAGGGGCTTTTACACGACACCGTTTTCAACTAAAAACGTCAAACTTTTTATCTGTTTTGGCCGTTCATTTACACGACAACGTTTTGGGGTCCTGAAAACGCAAACTTTTGAAATCAGGTTTCAAAGTGGAAGTTTTGAAAACGATATCATCATCATCTCTGTAAACTACAAAAAAGTTAATTTGTGAAAACGGTGAAGTCAAGCACGTGCATATTACGTGTTCAGTCCATAGGCACGGTGTTTTTTTACGAAGTGGCATCGCCAACTACTGGCCTGTGTCAATGGGGATCGTTTTGACAATGTCTGTGCATGAAACATTTCTATTTTTGTACATTGTGGTCGTGTAAACGTACCCTCGGAAACCAAACAAGCTGGGCTGTTTATTTCAATGCAAACACAAAGGCCTGTAACTGAAATAATGAGAGTCTGGTGGACAGTTGGGATTGATAACATGAAAGTGCTCACCTGTGGGCTGCTGATGGGGCCGTAGCCTACAGAGGGAGTTCCAGGAAGGCAAGGAGAACCCAGAGAGGAGCTTATGACTGAGAAAGGTGAGCCCATGCTGCTGATGGGACTGTTCACGGCTGAAGTGATGGGTGGCAGAGAAGTCATGGAGGCGGCTGAAGGGGCCAACGGGGGCGAACGCTGACCTGATGGTGGTGAGGAAACGGATGAGCTGTCTGGACTACGAGAATCTGTGAGGAGAGGCAAGTTTATGGATCAGACCGGAGCAAAAATTATACAATTACATTCAGTGTGGCCAATCATATAAAAGGAATTTTTGCTTTCCTGATTTCTAACATTAATTTTTAACATCTGATAGAATATTAAATTAGCACATTTGTCAAGCTTTTGTCTCATGAAATGCATAAATGTCAATTGTCTAAAAATAAATCAATTGCAGACTTGATCAAACTAAGCGAGAACACAAACTGCTTATTTATCTTGGATACATGCTTACACTTTATTTTAAGGTGTCTTAGTGAAATTATACATTTAACTAATGAGTAATATTAATTAACGAAATGTACTTACTATAGAGTTAGGATTTGGTTTAGGGTTAGTTACATGTAATTACACACATATTACTGCTATTAATATCATAAGTACAAGAAAGTGTAAAATGCACTAAAATGAAGCATTACCATAAACTACTAATGAGACTAAGCCATTTAAACTTATAACAACAAAACAATCATGAAACACTGGCAAATCAATGTAACGTTATACATTTAGCAGGAGTTTTAACCTTTACGTCTCAATCCACTGATTATACGCAAAACACAGTGTCATTCAGATGAGCAATGCAATTAAAATCTAAGCTTACAGCTCGAAGTGTAAATTTTACTGCACAAACGTGGGGCCACATGTGGATATATAATCAAAACATTCTCACCTCTGCTGTCGCCCATGGTGTGCAGCCGGGCTCTGCTGTTGACACCGACACACTCGCTCTGATGTCGGATGGCTGTTCAACTCAAGACCGCGGACTGAGGCCCGGGCCCCTGGATCTTTTACCAACTGAAGTTATCCCTACAGTTAACAAAACGCTGCGTGAATGACATTTAATATCATGTTAACGACAAACACGAAAAATATAAATCGTCACTATACCTCAAAGCGAGTTATATTGCATTTCTGTGTAAACATGACAGAAAAAAATAATTTGTAAGAGTAGTCACGTGGCTTTTTAACGCATATGAATAGTTTAGAAAAGATTCAATATATTCTACACTGTATTAGTGTGATGAAACAGGATTAATCACGTGTAAGCATGCAGAACGTAATTTACAGTCTCGGCTAGCTGATTAGCCTACTGGATAGCTTAAATTTAACAGCAAACAAGCCATATTACGCCTTAGAAAATTGCTCTAAATGTATCCGTAAATTCACTAATTATGTTTAAGTGTACGGAAGATTTTTAATTTACAAGTGTTGTGTGTAATAACACGCGTATTTATATTTGCATTCGGCTACTCGAGTCAACTAGCATGTTAGCTGGCACGCTAATAACTCTGCAGGCACAAATTACTGCCCACAAACAAACAGCGGAAAACCGAGCAAAGTGTTATTATAACAGGGTTATAACTACATATACCTGTCACTAAATGTAAACAACAGCAGCATTTACCCGAGGTACGTAAATATGATGAATATTTTATATTTAAAATGGCTTAATTAGGGCCGCGACTCTCCGTTCCCATCTCTTCGGTGTGATCCTCGCAGTCGCCCTGATCCTCCTTTCTGAGGAGGAAACTGAAGCTGTTTACGTCCGAGCACGGAAACTGACGCCATTTTGGCTCGTGTAAAGTCTCGAATGAGCCAAAATGTCTAATTCCAAAAATAGTTTATTTCTTCATTCAAAGTACATTATATAACTGCTTCTCCTGGGTGATTATTCAAATGTGTGTCACATTAACATGTTTACATAATTGAAAAAAAAATATTTGTCATTTTTCTAAATAAAAATAGATTTTTTTTCGATGTTATAATTTAATATGTTAAATGTTTAGTTAAATTATTTTTTATAAACAAACAGGCACAACAACAATAAGGTGATATTTTGTAATTAATATCAATATATTTATAATTTATATATTATAAAAAAGCAAAAAGTTTTACTATAATAACTATTGTGTAGACAAAATGACTTGGTAGCAATTAATAAAGATAATTTATCTTATCTTTTGTTTAGATAAATTAAAACTTTTATTCAGCAAGGATGCAGTGAAAGCAATCTATAATATTACAAAATACTTTTGATTTCAGATAAAAAAAACCCACTACATTACACAAAATATTTGGTAGCAAAACTTTTCAACATATTTGAACATATTCTGAAGGATCATGTGAGACTGAATTTACTGTATTTTAATCAAATAAATGCACTTGATGAGCATAAAAGACTTCTTGACTTCTTTAAAAACATGAATAAATCTCACCGACCCCACCCATTTTAAGCAGCGGCTTACATTTCAATAATGTAAAAATACATAATTGGTGCATCTAAACTACTAAGTCTTTTGTTTGACAGAATGATAATGTGTTCACACATCATAGCATGTCTATATGAACACTCTGGTTTGTCCCTCACACTTATTCATCATGTTAAGTCTTCATTTATCTCCATATACTATGTTTTCCAAAATGGTGTGTAAATAAACGAACACAATCTTGCCACTGAAGTTTGCCAAGATAACTAGTGCCTAAGCTTTTCAGTGAACTCAGCTGCCATCCACAGGCAAGAGTCCTCTACTACAGGCAAACATACATGCATTTAGATTTAATTGCAATGTAATTACTTTTGATTCTCGGATAGTTGTGTTACACAACTGCACAACTCAAACAAACCTTTCAGATGTGCTGTCATTCTGAAATGCAGAATAGTAGGACCCAGGAGAAGAAAGATAAACACTCTTACTTCAGCAATAAAAAAAAAAAAAAATCTAAAGTCATTTTTGCTTATTAGTATGGTTGAATTGGACCGTCGAATGCACATAGCACACACACGACGCCTCTGCACTTTCTCCCGATTTCTCTTAACATGACATGAAATATACTTTATTGTCCCTGATAGGGAAATTTGTCACGCACAGACGTCGCTAATCCATGTTCAACAGTCTAATTGATACCAGCACAAAATAGTTTTTAAACCGGTTCCGTTTATAACGGAGAGTTCTATACCTTCCAGATGGTGAGTTCATATCAGGGATAACATGGGGAAAGGAGAGCTGTCAGTCAAATAACTTTCCGTTACTTATTTTAAAAAGTAACTCAGATATTTTGTTGTAAATGTAAAAGTAATGCTTGACTTTACTAGTTACTTGAAAAAAGTAATCTGATTACCTAACTCACGTTACTTGTAATGCATTAAATTCTATCTCTAGTGAACACCAAAACATGTCAGTCAATATCATAGACACAATCATTATAGCCCGGTTCATCTTTATTGAGTTTAAACAGAACCTACAAAACAGAACATGCAAGATATACAGAACTTTACATTCAGATGAGTTGTGAGTATATTTGAGAAGCAAAGGTCACCAGGTCAAATACATGTGAAACCGGACATTACATTAGCACCACAAATCGTTAAGCAAGGAGCTAACTACTTAAATTTATTTTCCACAAGGTGCAAGTACTTCTTGACTGCAATATGACAAGAATTCAACATTTAAGTATTAAATATTTATTGATTTACTTGCCAGCACGTGTAGAGCAAATGTGATGGAAGCGTTTCAGAGAATAAAGCAATATCACACAGCCGTTATTGTTAACAGAACAGTTACTTTAACAGGAAGTCTGACTACTGTAGCTTGTCATTTGCTCTGATATTTGTGGTTTTGTGGTTTTGAGTGGTTTTGTGATCACATTTAAATGAAGTGTAGCCTGTCAAACGCAAGATATTCCTTCATTTATTTATTGGCTGATTATAAATAAGCAAAAGGGCGGAGTCAGCTGGGGTATACCAGGATGTGTTTAATAGGAACGGATAGCAGGGGGAATGGCAGCACATTCTTCTGCGTTCAGAGAGTGGTCAATCACAGGTCTGTATTCCAGAGTAACCTAAAACACACATTTGTTCATGTTAGCTCATACGAATGGATGTTTTCTTCCTTTATGCAGACAAGATAAATTTAAAGTGCCCCTTTTATGCTATTTTAAAGGTTTCTCATTTTGTTTTGGAGATCTACTACAATAGGTTTACATGCATCAAAGGTCAAAAACACTTTAATTTTCTCATATTTTACATTGCACATCACCTCATTTCTCAAAGAGCCTGAGAACAGTTTGTTCGAGATTCAGTCTCTCCAAAACCCTCCTTACCGTAAGCTTTCTCTTCTCTGATTGGTCAGACGGCCCAGTCTGTTGTGATTGGTCTACTGCTTAAAGCATGTGTCAGAAACGATATGCTCATTACCATATCTGGATTTCAGCTCCAGAGGCTTCCTCAGCACTTGATACACAGTAATACGAACAATTCCAGCATGAGTCCTTATCCTTTTTAAGAGCATGCAAAGTGGATTCACGGCGCTGAAAACAGCGTCTTCTCGACATGTTGATAACACAAACCAAACTCTTCCAGTCTCAGCTACATCTTGAGTGTTTGAGGGTCAAAGTAGACGTTGCTCATGAGCAGCCAATGAAGACAATAGTCTGGCATGATGCAAATTTGTTACATTGTTATGTAGGGACGTAACAGGAAATGAGACCGGAATTCCTGACTACTCGTTTCAGCAGTTCAGAATCGATTCTTTTTTAAGAACATAACTTTATTTGTCATGCACTTTGATCTTTAAAACATTTTACATTCACAAACAGCTATATAACAAACTGCACGAAAGTTAATATTCAGAGGCACTTTAAATGTGAACAAAGGAACCGAATCCATTATTTATTTACCTTTCCTGTCTTGGGATCCACGTAGGACAGTGTGTGTTTCCTCCAGTGCTGTTCATAAGGCTTCTTCACTTGTCCCTGCAGGGGTTTGGAATAGTCATACTCATCCACACGGTCCTGTTACAAGAACAAGGAAACAGAAACATTAAAAACACAAACATTATCAACATGACAGTTGTGTCTTTAACACTATGATTCCTACAAAGCTGCAAAACCAGATTACAAATGACTGAAAGCAACAACATTCCATGTCAATGAATACACTACTGTACTATGCACTATATTCTATTTCAGGGATGGGCAACTTCGGTCCTGGAGGGCCACTGTCCTACAGAGTTTAGCTTCAACCCTAATCAAACACACCTGAACAAGCTAATCAAGGTCCTCAGGATTACTACAAAATTACAGGCAGGTGATTTTTTCAGGGTTGGAGCTAAACTCTGTAGGACAGTGACCGAAGTTGCCCATCCCTGTTCTATTTTATAATAGATAAGATGTCAAAGTTAGACAAAAATGTACAGAGCACAAAAATTAGGGATGTCCCGATCCGATCATGTGATCGGAAATCAGGCCCGATCACGTGTTTTCAGACTCGATCGGAATCGGACTTTACCTCCCGATCAGGACTCGGATGGGATATGTATATATATTCTCATTATTTTTTAACACATCTATAGTTATGCGGTGGCACAGAGTTACGCCGGTTTCACACTGCACGCGAGCAGAGCGTAAGCAGCGCAGGAGCAGTGCGTATGGTGAGCAGGAGCAGGACACGCGCGTTTTGCTGAACCGCGGGTTGTGTACAGACAGAGTACTCTATAATGGATAAGTTGGCATTGCTTTCTTTCGTTTTCAAATACATTTAAGAGAAAAGACTTGTCAAGAAGCTTATTTTATTAATAATTTCATTTATATAACTTTTGGTTCATCTTTGTTTTTATTGTTCTGGCAACAAGTTTGTTTTTGGACATTTGTTTTCTTTTTAAATTGCTGTTGGTCATTTGATTGACTGTTTTAAACACAATAGATATCATCAATGCACTTTTTGGATAAAACTGCGGTGTATTTTGGCCATGATCAAGCAAAAATAGACTCGGCGCCGAAACGATCGCGGCACTGCTGCTTCTGCTCTGCAACGCACTGTCGCGCCGCCTCTGCGTGCGGTGTGAATGCTCTGTCTAATCTGTTAACATGGGCGGCGAAAAATCCCATGTTAAAATACTCTGCTAACGCGTGCAGTGTGAAACCGGCGTAAGAGTAGGAGTGCTGTTCCTAAAAGCACATTACTGGCTTTGCAAACACTGTGGCACTTTTATATTTTATTTGTTTACATGCCTGCCGGGTATTTTAAGTTGAGGTGCTATTTGTTTATATATTAGACTTTTTTATATTTACTGTTGCACTAAAGTCCAAAAGTAAAGAATTTATGTTATTTATGACTTGATTGTTCAAGCTACCTCACAGAAGTGCTCTGTTTGTTAACAGAGTTGTTGAATGTTAAAATAAGGTGAATTAAATAAAAAATAAGGAACATCCTGGATCTATTTTTTCGCTCTTCTTTATTCTTTTTTTATGTATTATAGAAGTATCGGATCGGGACTCGGTATCGGTAGATACTCAAAATCAAATGACTCGGACTCGGACTCGAGGGCAAAAAAACCTGATCGGGACATCCCTAACAAAAATCAAAGAACTTTATTATGGCTCTGTTAATGGTACAAAATATTGTTGTCCTTAGAGAAGCATGCTGGTTTCAGAAAGCTGACCTTAAAGTCCTCGCGAGCGTGAGCGCCCCTGCTCTCTTTACGGGCCTCAGCAGAGACGATCGTCTGCACTCCGTTCAACATCAGATTCTGCAGCTCCAGAGTTTCCACCAGATCAGTGTTCCACACAATGCCTGAAGACATAAAAGATGAATTTAGTGTACAATGCTATAAGAACCAGAGATAACACAACCTTTTTGTACAGTAATGAAGATTATCAAATGAACAGCGAAATTCAAAGTTTCTAAACTCCCATTCTAATTCTAAAAATTTCTCATTAGCAAATAGACTGGCTAGTTTGGGGTCCATTTTTTTTTATTCTCTTATGCTGATCAAGGCAGTATATATTTGAACAAATATAAAAACAATTGAGACATATTATTACATTTTGAAAAATGTAAAATTTTCCATTTTAATGTGATGCAAAGCTGAATTTTCAGCATCATTACTCCAGTCTTCAGTGTCACATGATCCTTGAGAAATCATTCTAATATGTTGATTTGCTGCTCAAAAAACATTTCTTATTTTAAATGTTAAAAAAACTGCTAAATAGTTATGTGGAAACCGTGATACATTTACTCAAGATTCTTTCATGAATAGAAAGTTCAAAAGAACAGCATTTATTTCAAATGATCTTTTGTCACATTATAAATGTCTTTACTGTCACTTTTGATCAATGTAATGCATCCTTGGTGTAAAAAAGTATTCATTTCTTATCTTAAAGATATTAGTGACCCCAAACTTTTGAGCTGTAGTGTATGTTTTTTAATTGATTTTATTTTTAATTGATTTAATTTCTCCCGTGCCAGTCTTCTCTGACCTCTGTCAAATGTCTTGATGTCATCCAGCGACTTGTAAATGGAGTCCATCTTTTCACAACCCTCCTTCAGGACGTCTCCTGTGCGGAACACGGCAGCGTGAGTCTGCATGGTCTGAGGAAGAAAAACAGAAAACAGAAATTAAATTAAAATGAAGATATAATAATGACCACTGGAGATCATAAGATGAGGCTTCAAAAGTCTAAACAGTCAAATTGCTATTTGATCAGTCTATAAATATTGCATTTCTTTTAGGAACTAAAGCACTCCAGTGAGGTGACGTGCCTTCTGCATGTTGAGCCTGATTTCTGAGGTTCTGGTACTGCCGTTAGCAAAACGGATATTGTCCAGATTGGAGACAGATGCCTCTCCTGCATTGGGTTTCAGAGGGGAAAGCTTCTCTCCTATGTGACAGGATAAAAATATCACAACATTTTTTAATAGTTTGTAGAATACTATTAAACAGTATTAAAGGGGTGGTTGATTATGATTTCACTTTTCTAACTTTAGTTAGTGTGTATAGTTGCTGTTTGAGCATAAACAACATCCGCAAAGTTACAATGCTCAAAGTTCAAAGCAAAGGGAGATATTTTATTTTAAAGAAATTGCTTTTTAAGGACTACAACAAACGGCTGGTAGAGACTACACAATCTTCCTCCTGGGTTAGTGACATCACAAACCATAACATTTACATAAACCCCGCCCCCGGGAATGCGATTTATAGGTTATCATGACACAATATGCTAATCAATGACTAGAAGATAACTACACATAAGCTACATAAATTCATCAACTAACCATTTACAAATGTCCTATAGCATGTTGTCACTTCTTCTTGAGTCTCTCCATCATTGTCTGACTCCGGTTTGAACATAAAAGGCTAAGAGTTTTTGAAATTTTCAGTGCATGTCAGGTAAAAGGACACAAGCTGTTGAAGCTCCGCCCTCTGTGCTGGGAGCAGCAGCTCATTTGCATTTAAAGGAACAGACACGAAAACGGTGCGTTTTTGCTCACCCTCAAAAAGTGACAATTTTAACATGCTATATAAAAATATCTGTGGGGTATTTTGAGCTAAAACTTCACATACACACTCTGGGGACATCAAATATTTTACATCTTGTGAAAAGGGCATTATACCACCCCTTTAATAGTTTTAAAAATATATATATATAAATAAATGACTTTATAATGCCTTAAACTCCATTCGTCGTGTCTAATAAAGGGCACTCTTCAATTTGGAGCATTCCTTCATGATTTCTGAGTGTTATGAAGCTACCTGGAGTGTTTACTTCAGCAATAGTCAGGGCACAAGCGCGTCCAAACACAACGAGATCCAGCAGTGAGTTGGCGCCCAGGCGGTTGGCACCATGCACCGATGCACAGCCGGCCTCGCCACAGGCGTACAGGCCTGGCACCACCTTATCCTCTCCATCCTGATAGGTGATGACCTGCGAAGATTACAGAGAGGATATTAGCATTATGTTCTCATAAGTGTAGAATGGAAACAGTGGCAGTAACATTTGTGTTTAATTAATCAAATGTAATATTAATGTACACTTGCAGTATCTTTCAAAAGTTTGGGGTCACTAACATTTTTCATGATTGTGAAAGAAGTCTCTAATGCTCATCAAGGCATATTTGGTCGAAAATACATTAAAAGAGTAATATTGTGAAATATTATTACAATTTACATTAAAAATTATAATTTTTTCTATAATGGAATAGCTGAATTTTATAATTTAATACACCAGTCTTCAGTGTCACATTATCCATCAGAAATCATTCTAATATGCCGATTTGGTGCTCAAGAAAAGAAACATTTCTTATGATTCTTAATGTTGAAAACATTTGTTGTTTTGCTTAATATTTTTGTGGAATCTGTGATACATACAGCATTTATTGGAAATATAAATATTTTGTTGCATTAAACGAGATCTCTCCAGCACTGAAAAGCTTTTCTAATATTAATGTGGGTCCTAAAGCTCTTGCCTGATCATAACCCTTCTTTTTCCAGTGATATTCCTCTGACCTTTTCTCTTTTGTAATGTCTCTCAGCCATCTCTCTGTCTACAGTCTTTCTTCAAATCTCCCTCTTGCTCCCTCTCTCTCCTCCCTCATCACGAGAGGACACGCCCCCTACTGCTGATTGGCTACAAGTGTGTTGTGCTGCTCGGTCTGATCCATTTTCAACAGCGTTTCTCAGAAATCGCTAACTGAACCCTAATTTAAGGGTTCGGAGTTTGTTCCAATTCCTAACCTAAGATGAGCGGTAATTAAAGTGATGGTGAAAATGGGCGGAATACCTGTCCCTTGAAGTTGGTGGGGATGCCGCCCATGTTGTAGTGGACGGTGGGTAACACTGGGATGGGCTCTTTTGTGACGTCCACTCCAGCAAAGATCATGGCGGTTTCAGAGATGCCGGGCAGGCGAGCGGCGAGCTGCTGGGGTGGAAGATGATGGAGCTGCAGGTGGACGTGGTCTTTATCTGGCCCAACACCTCTGGTGGAAACATGGGGGAAACTCTTTTTTTAGAAAGTTAACAACATAACATTTTTCAATCAATCATGTACTGTGCAAGTGAAGTGAAAAATAAAACTTGCGATTCATTATATAAGCAGCAAAATAGCAGATTATTATTATAGAAAAAATTAAGTATTTTATACCTTCCTTCTCTGATCTCAATGGTCATGGACCGTGAGACCACATCCCTAGAGGCCAAATCTTTGGCATTGGGCGCATAACGTTCCATGAACCTCTCGCCTTCACTATTGATTAAGATTCCTCCCTCTCCACGGCAACCCTCTGTGATCAGGCAACCGGCTCCATAGATACCTAAGGGGATTACATCATAGGTCATTTAAAACCAGTCACAGGTTGGCTGAAGGCATCTGGAAGAAAGGGGATGAATATTTATAACTCAGATCATCATGTATCAACATAGATGCATGTAAACACAGCAAAGAAATAGTATAACCATACATGTAATATATAACTACTAGCTAGATAACAGATAAACAAAAGTAATGTGACATGTGAGACTATACTGAAGTAGCAACTTGAGTAAACCATTTCTTCACAATCGGTGGCAAAGATTTATGATGCTTTGACAGTGAAAGTAACCTAGAGAACTTTTCCAGGCTTATAAAAGAAAGAAACTTACCTGTGGGGTGGAACTGAACAAATTCAAGATCCTGGCAGGGCAGACCCGCACGTGTCACCATGGCATTACCGTCTCCTGTGCTCGTATGGGCTGATGTACAGCTGAAGTATGTGCGGCCATAACCACTGCAGAGAAAATTTGATAAATATCTTTATTTGCATGTTGTAAAAACACACGCTGTATTAATAATATGTACAACCTCATACTTTACCAATAATAATTACATAAATAATTAAATTATAAATCAAATATGCAATTATATAAATATTACAAATAAATGATTTTTACAATAATAATTATAGTTTTGTCATTAAAAAATATAGATTCTAATAAAAAAAAATGTATTATAAATTTTGGTGAACAAACAACCAATCAAACTTAAAAGATGCAATTAATAACAACTGGAAGAAAAAGCTTTTTGAAAAGCCTTTGAATACTAATGTTACTGCTGTTAAAGGGATGGTTCGGAGTAAAATCAACCTAGGGTCCTTTGCAACATGACCTCGAGCCAAACACCCCCCCAGAAGCCTTTTTTTCTCTTGGTTGAACATTATTAAAGCTGCCGTCGGCAAGTCTGGCAGATTGGGTCGATTAGCCAAAATTTTGAATGTTTACAACTCTCATGCCCCTCCCCCACTACCAGCGAGCACCCTCCCATCGAGGTCGTGCTCGTCAGTGCGTCACTGTGCGTGTGTACCTGATTTTCTGTGAACGCGTCCGTCTCTTCAGCATCTATCAACACCATGGACTCGGAGGTAGGCTGCCCTGGCTAATCTATCCATAGATAGCAATAACCGAGGAATTGGAAGCTTGTTAGTAGATTTTCTCTCCGCCATCACGCTTCATGCAATCTCCAGGCGAACTTCAGGCGTGGCGTGTGCATGTGATATTAACGTGCGCGAGTGAGGGGGGATCTGTGGCGTGTGCACGACCTGTGATTGACAGTCAGATCTCACACCCCCCTGCGCTGATTGGACCTGATGAAGCGGGAGCGCTGGATTTTTGCAAAACAAATAACACGCTCCAGGTGGAGTTAGAAGCTCGGGTTTTTTTCTAAAACCACCTTATTTATGTTGTTCTGTCGGATTATAGTGTCGATTACACTGAATATGATCAAAAAAATGTTGCCGACGGCAGCTTTAAAGTTAGAGCTTATTTAGAGATATCAACTGAATGGCTTAGTGCAGGCGCAAATGGATCCTAGGCTGTAACGTTACCACTAATAATGCCCAGAATGGTACCAAACTTCTACAGTAGTACAAATAGGTTCTGTACTCATAAAACGAGGCATTGGAAAGTTTGTGAGTAAATCAGGAGTTTATTTAAATAACACTTGCCTGATGGCTTATGCTACCGCTAACCCGGACGTCGAGGTCACTTCCGTTATTTGGGAAAAGCCCGTAAAAGTCCTGGCAGAAAGCGTCAAGCGATGCATAAGAATGTAGTGTAACGACGGCCAGTTCCAGGAATGCACTAATATTTTGTTGGTAGTACCAGTTTGCAACAATTATTAGTTAACACTAAGTTGTTAACACTTAGATGTCCAGGTTAGCGGTAGCATAAGCCATCAGGCAAGTGTTATTTAAATAAACTCCTGATGTACTTACAAACTTCCCAATGCCTCGTTTTATGAGTACAGAACCTATGTGTACTACTGTAAAAGTTTGGTACCATTCTGGGCATTATTACTGGGGTAATTTACAAGAAACAACCTTGGATCCATTAGCGCCTGCACTAAGCCATTCGGCTGATATCTCTAAATAATCTCTAACTTTAATAATGTTCTACCAAGGAAAAAAAGGCTTCTGGAGGGGTGTTTGGGTCGAGGTCATGGTGCAAAGGACCCTAGGTTGATTTTACTCCGAACCATCCCTTTAACTAACACAAAATATTTATTAAAAAGTTCTCATTAATTAAAATAGAGTTGAATTAAAATATAATATAAATATTAGATGTACTATAAGTTCACTAAAATACATCAAATTGTTAAAAATGAAATTAAAAATGTAAAATCTATATTTATTATGTAATCTATACTTTAACTGTATATAAATAATACAAAAATAACACTGCTGAATGCTTGAGACAGAAAACTTGATAATTTATCTTACCCAGTGGCAATAACCGTGTTCTTGGATCTGAAACGGTGGATGGATCCGTCCTCCATGCATAGTGCAATGACTCCCTTACACTCTCCATCCTCCATCAGCAGATCCAGGGCAAAATACTCGACAAAGTAACTGGTATCATACCTCAGAGACTAGACACCAACAGACACAATTAGACAGGGTTCAACAGGTGTTCCAGTTCACTATGACTTTCAGAATCTCACTCACCCGTCCATAGAGTGTGTGAAGAAGGGAGTGACCCGTCCTGTCTGCCACACAACAGCATCTGTGAGCCTGACCTCCTTTACCAAACTTCAGACTCTGACCTCCAAAGGCACGCTGATAGATCTTCCCGTCCTCGGTACGGCTGAATGGCATACCAAAGTTTTCCAGCTGAAAAAAATATAACATCCGCTGATGAGATTGGAGGAAATCGCAATCTATATCAGTCATACTGTATTGTTTGAGTTAAAGAGAAGGAAACAACAGGTCAATAATAATTCTTCTTATCCAATTATTCCTCAATACTTTCAAAGCAATAATGACAGTGACAGGTCATGTGATCATCTCTCACCTCCACTACTGCAGCAGGGGCCTGCTCGGTCATGTAATGAATGGCATCCTGGTCTCCCAGCCAATCAGATCCCTTCACTGTGTCATAAAAGTGCCAACGCCAGTCGTCGTCCTCCATGTTTCCTAAAGCAGCATTAATCCCACCCTTTTTCATAAAGGGAGAAATAAACGTTAAAAATAAATAAATGAATATATATAAGCTGTGAGCCATTATGAATAAATTGATTAAATAACATGTTTTTAACCTTTACAAAGACCATATATATTTATTTATTTTTATCTTAAAAAAAAAATAGGCAGTGCACAATTCATGGTCAATTTTGTATTAGAACACATGTATCAAGTCTTTTGTTTTTTCAAAGTGGTGTAAGAATATCCGAGGTGTCGTTTCAAAGGTTGAGAACTTGTGAACTTTAGACTTCTTGAACTGAAAATCCCTGCACAGCTCTCAGACGTTCTAACTGACTGATTCTCATTCAATCTCTTCCTGAGCAAACCACATGATTCTGATGCATTAGAGTTAGGGATGTCCCGATACCACTTTTTCACTTCCGATACGATACCGATGTCGCAGCTTTGGCTATTTGCCAATACCGATATCAATCCGATATTTTTATTTTATTCTTGAACTAAAACTACTAATAATAAAATATATGGAAGCACTTTGCTCAATTAGCCACATAAAAACATCTCACTCAAATGGAGAACAAATACTTCTCCAGTTTATAGCAAGTCCACAACAGCAGCTGATAATGAAAGACTGCCACCCTTTATTCAAAAGACCTTGAGATATGTTTGGTAACCTGAATGAATTTAAAATTAATTGGCTATATTTTAGATCAATATATTTGTTTCCTTAAAATTTTAATTAACTTTAACTTTATTCTCATCTGAATTATAAATAATTTATTTCTGTATAAAATAATACAACTTTTAAAAACACATTTGATTTTCTTTTTTAATCAATGTAGAATGTGTAAATTAAAAATAAACAGATTAGTCTGTTTTAGGACAATAAATGAAAACCAATGCAATATGATGAATGTCCAAAAGATGAGATCATTTTTGCTTTTAAACAGCGTGTGTGTGTGTGTGTGTGTGTGAGATTTTGGTTGGGTGACAGTTACAGTTTGACAAGAGTTTACAGTTTGACAAAAGCACAATATTGTGTTTTACACAAATATAAGTAGGCTTAACACTTTTTCCTGTATGAAAATGACGGAGTATGTTTTTCGATCGCGCCCGTGCCTCTCTCTCTCTGACACGCACACACACACATTCCAGCATTGCAATCTTGACATCGCAGCTTGTTCATTTTGCTGCATTCACACCAAACGCGAATAGAGCATCAAATTCGCGTCTAGTTCGATGATTGAACAGTTTGAATCCATTCGCGCATCCAAAGCGAATAGGACGCGCCGCGCGCGTATAATGATAAACTAAAGCGAGCATTTGAAGCGATATAGACGCGCGTTCAGAGCTAAGGCGGGGCTACAGATTAGGTGTCCGTCCCTAAAGAACCCGCATATGTCTATGCGCGTATCTAACAGTATCGTTAGTTCCGTATTACATTAAACAATGTGCACGCGAGTTTTATTTATTTTTATACCGTGTATTCTCTGTGTAAATCCATGCACCGAACGTACGTTCAGTACGAATACATGTACCGTTCCACCCCTAATAGGTATCGTATCGGATAATTTTTTTTCTCCCCTCCGATATCCGATCTAGCGTTTCGGGCCAGTATCGGCACGATACCGATGCCGTGGATCGGATCGGGACATCCCTAATTACAGTCTTGATGTTATTCACTGTCCTTTCAAAAAAAACTAAATTGTTCCTAAATTAAATATCAGCAAACCCTGATTTGTAAAAACTAGTATACATCCAGAGGATAAATTGTTATGCTGTTGCAGTATATGAGAGGGTATAGGAGACACATATTGTTTTTTCTTACTAAATAATAATAATAATAATAATGAGAAACACAAGAGGAAATCTCCAAACCTGTGCGGCCACTGTGTGTGAGCGGGTGGGGAAGAGTTTGGTGACACAGGCTGTGTTGAAGCCGGCCTCCGACAGACCGAAAGCGGCACGAAGCCCTGCGCCACCGGCTCCCACCACCACAGCATCAAACTCATGGTCTACTACTGGATACTGAGTGGAGATCTGAGGAGACAAATACCATAAACACATTGATCACACAAGGCCACTCAACTATGACATCTAGTTATGCTTCTTTAACGTGACGACTGGAACTGAATTTCAACAGAAGCTTAATAGCCTGCAATGTTAGTGCATTTAATTGCCAATGCCAGATCCTACACGCAAAATTAAACCTGGTGAAACCAAACAAGGAAGCAGCATAAATACTTACACCATCTGAGACTTTTGCATCTCCCTTTTTTCCATAGATGGAGAAATGCAATTTGCGGTTGCTCGCCTGGCACACGGCTGGCAGCTGGATGGGATGGAACAACAAAAATGTTTAATTTATTTTTTTATTTAATTTATTTGCAATAGTTTAAAACCTAAGCAAAATCATATCTGTGATGTTTATCTATGCGTTTACATTTCAATGCTTTACCTTCATATTTTCTTGAGTATATATTTATTTATAATCATCTTTACCTCCTGTCTGTTTGAATTATTATAAAAAATGTTTACCCTGTATGTATAATAAAATTAGGTAACACTATATTTTAAGGTGATGTAGTAACACATAATGTAAGTAAATGATGCATAATTACAAGTAACTAAACCTAAACCAAACCCTAATTAATGTAGTTAATTAATATTACTCAGTACTTATCCGAGTAAGTAAAATGTAACTACGTCACCTTAAAATAAAGTGTAACCTAAAACGATTAATAAAAATAACACACACAAATGTATTTCACTCTTAGTAACAAAACATCACTGCAATATAATACAGATAGTGACAGCACTCAAATGTAAGCTGGTCTTTATCGGTGACATAACAGTGAGATATCTGATTATTGTGTTTTATTTTAACAAAATATAGGTTGAGCAGTTATATTGTAGACTTATAAGATAAACCCATTTGCTGTGCTTGTGTATGTTTATGATTAGTAGGACACATTGCCATAACACATCCACAAACTTTAACAGGTGACTGTAGCTGTCAGTTATGTATGTAATAACACTAGCCAGCCACAATTCTAAATTCAACTTTCATAGTCGTCTGTTTTTATTCTCATAATCAATGAGAAATGAAATAAAAATCATGCATTCAAACACTTCAGAAGAATTCACGATAATAACATGAACTTCCAGTATCGCATGGCTAATGCTAACGCTGCCAGCTTGACCTTCAATAGATCCATGATTACAAAACATATAAACTTCACTTCTATGAAATTACACATTACATTAGGTTTAAAACTCTTAAGTATTACTGAAAAAAGGATAAGCTCCATAAATAAAGCAGTATCATATAATGCGTTCACTCATATAACAAAGACACTGAGACTATGTAACAGTGTTACCTAACACAGCAAGTGATGGTTACAAAACCAACACATAACAGACTACAATAGATTACAGCGTCATCACAGTATAAAACAATTTAACTCTCGGCATGCAAAGACTAAATACCATTACAATAGAAAGAATGCCCAAGATCTGAGAGGACTTACAGCTTTAGATGATACAATCTTTTTGCCGAGGACACGGGAGGCAGCGCACACTGCAGCCATGTTGCTCAATTCTGTCTAAAACGCCTATGTGTGTGTATGGAGCTCGTGTACCCTGTGATGTAAGGGGTAAGGGAAGTCCGACTCATTTCCACGAATCGGTTCTTTCGAACAGTTAAAAAGATTTGGTGAGTCTTTTCCCTACTGCAGTGTAATCGATTCGTTTTTTTTTTATTTATTTTTTTATAAGTTTGTTGCCCACCTGTTTTTTTTAAAAAAAGAAAGAAAAGTCGTTGAACTTTTCGCAACATCAGCCAAATCCTCACTTCAAATACTCTTACTTTAATTTCGCTGATCGTTCGAAGCTTATTCAGTTAGGGTTCGGTTCGGTCTGCTTCGTGAATGGGTCTGGTCTGTCTCTGTCAACTGTTATACCTACAAAAACAAACGATATTAATTTAAAATAAGTATAAGTGCTTACTATACAGTGAATGATAAAACAAATCGGAAATAATGTGATTTATTTATCTTGATAAATTGATACTTAATAATAATAATAATAAACACAGAATTGAACATCATTACTTTAATTTAAAACGTGATTGCAGTAAAGGTTGTTACATGCAGAGCAAATACAAAGGCTCAAGTTCAACCGGGAGCTCAAACAACTGATTGAAGATCCTATTCAAAAGAACGAATCGGTTCGAATGATTCACGAATCGGACATCGCCTACCAGTTTCCCAGCTTCAGTGAGGACCGTACCAATAATTGTCCACGCTGGGGGGGATTTGTTTGTTAGCGTCATGCAGAAAACAAAGTCAAGCATGTATTTACTGTAAATGCCACTGTATATAATATTGCCTTCATACTTTAAATAAGCGATATTTTTGTCCAAGAACACTAACGGAGGTGTTAGCTTTACCTTGTTATGGTATCGCGACTATTTAAATCTATTTAAGAACGGGGGTCAAGTCAACTTCAGGTGCTTTGGATACTGGCAAGGTAACATGGACATTTGATGTAGTATTGTATTGCCAGCATGTATTGTGCTTGCATGATTAATGGGACGTTTTCTTTGTTAAATATAACTAGCCAAATCGCAAAAGCATGTCGTGGAAACAGGAAGTGTCATATTTCAACTAGGATATCGTCTTGCGCTGCTCAAATTTTTAGTTATGAATTAAATGTAAATGCTACATCAGTTTCATTATGTTTGCATAAGGACAATATTTACAGTAGCATTTCCCTTTTTATATAATATTGGTCATATGTTTGATTTAAGTAAGTTATGTGTTTATTTTTCAGCTGCAGTCCCCATGAACAACCTGAATGACCCTCAGGACTGGAATATAAGGCCAGAGAGGCAGGGTGAAGGCGGTGACAGCAGTAAGTGGAACTATGCCTTCCTGGTGCCCATGCTGGGGCTCGCTGCCTTTCGTAAGTACTACACAACACTATTGCCCTTTTCTAGTGTGTATGTTTTAATTAAGTGTACTTAAATTAAAAACATTTCTTTCTCCTGGGGATGGATTCCTAGGATGGATCTGGTCCAAAGAGTCTCAAAAGGAAATCGAGGAGGCCAAGGTCAAGTACGAAAAAAATGTAAAGACAATCCAGAATGACTTGGATGTGAAGTACCGACAGACGCTTTCTGAGAGCCGCAGAGAAACAGTTCAGCTCGAGTTTGATCTAGAGAAAGAAAAGCAGCGGGCACATGGCTACCGTCAAGCCCTGGCATCCCAGAGTCAGCAGCTCGAGGAGGAACGTCGAGGCATGAGGTTGGAACGAGAAGCTCTAGAAAACGAGAAATCTAGATTGCGTCACGGAGGACCTGGCGGCGCCCTCTTCCACGAGGCTTTGCAGAAGGAAAAAGAGCGAGAGATGAGGGCTTCACTGGCTCTGAAGGAAGTAGAATACAGGCTGGTGGAAAGACAAAGGGCCTTTTGCAGTATTTTGGTGCCTCGTGCGAGGAGGGTGGAGATGGAGAAAGACCTTCTGGTTCGTACGGCCAAAGAGCCAAATCTTGCACATCTGGAGATGGAGGACGGTCTCAGGGATATTTTTAAGAATGATCGCAGTTGTGCAGAGTATCTCAACACAGATGAACGGAAGAATGGAAGTCTCATGTGGCTGTATCTCAGATATTGGCAGCTGCAGGTCACACTTCAAACACACCAGAGAGCTGAGGCTTCTATACTCGGGATACAGACAAAAAAGTGACATTGGTAGAACAGAAGTGAGTCTATATCAGAAAAGTTATGTACCTGTATTTTAAATTACCTCATTGCCAATAAAGTTAATGAGATTAAAAATGTTTTTATCAATTTATTTGTGTGAAGAGCAAATTCTAATTTGTACATGCAGTACTGAAAGTTTCAATACCATAATTATACAGAGTAAAATACCTCATATTTTACTGTAGTAATTTGTAAACAATTTTTCAGACTAATAGTCAATATTCGAATATTTAACAAAACTCATCCATACCTCGTCCATCCTATGCCACTGTTGACATGATGAAACCAGAAAGAGAGAAGCAGTCAGGGATGGGCAGTATTTCAGATACATGTATTTAAAATACGTATTTGAAATAAAAAAATACTATTTTGTATTTTAAAGCCTTTGGAAAAAAATCAAATATAATTTGTAATTAAATACATTTAAGATGAGTATTTTTGTATTTTCAAAATACATAAAATACTTTATGCCAGTCAACCTCTTTATCAGGGTACTGATTTTGTGCATCAACTAGTTCAGACATTCACTAGCTCAACATTGGATCAGCGATTTTTTTCTTTTCTTTTTTTTTAATAAGGTTTGAATGTCATTATCAATTCTGTACACAAATCACACTCTGTATGACACTACATTTCATAGCGATGATATAAAGTTTGAATTGATGGAACTTTTTCTAAATGTGACCCTGGATCACAAAACCAGTCACATGTCGCACGGGTATATTTGTAGCAATAGCCAACAATAAATTGTATGCGTCAAAATTATCAATTTTTCTTTTATGCCAAAATACATTAGGATGTTAAGTAAAGATCATGTTCCATGAAGATATTTTGTAAATTTCTTCCCGTAAATATATAAAACATTTATTTTTGTGAGTGAATGCTGCAGAATCACAAACATAAATGGACAACTTTAAAGGCGATTTTCTCAATGTTTAGATAGTTTTTTTTGCACCCTCAGATTCCAGATTTTTGTTGTATCTCGGACAAATATTGTCCTATCCTAACAAACCATACATCAATTAAAATCTTATTTATTCAGCTTTTAGTTGATGTATAAATCTCAATTTAAAAAAATTGACACATGTGACTGGTTTTGTAGTCCAGGGTCACAAATAATTTACATAGATGGGCCTATTTGTGGAGTAGGCAAATTTATCCGTGCAGCTTTTAGTGGGCAGGAATTATTGGAACGTTGGAGTGAAAAAAGAAGCACTGATGAATGATGCTTCAGCTTTTAGTTTTATTGTACATAAAAAAGAATAATCAAAAAGGGGTAAATAGTGTCAAGAATCTAAATAAATTCTCATTTTAAATTTTAGATACACTTTCTAATTTTAATAAACTTATGGAAACAAATAAACTTTACATAAAATAAACATAAAATTACTTAAAAAGCATTGGACTACCTGCAAAAAAAAACCTCAAAAGAGTTTGAAATTCAGTTTATGCTGTGGAATCAAACCTGATATTGAGAATTGTGAAACCATGATATTGTTACTGTGAAGCAAAATTTAGATTTTGGTCATATCGCCCATCCATATTCTTTGCTAGATAGCAGAAAAAGTTCCCACAGTTTTACATACAGTATGAATTTTTTTAATAGTGTTCACCACAAGTAATAGACTACATTGTAACCAGAATAAGTATATAAATGGCTTCTATTTTGCATACATTTATTTGTAATTGAAAGAGGAATAAATGAAGATGATAATGGTAATTGGAGAAGCATATAATAGCCTACATGTAACATAGAGCTCGTGCTGCTCTAATTGACGTATTGCTGATATCAAGTGTTGTTTACATTTAAATGATCCTAAACATTCTATGTCAGACCAATAGATTTCAAAAATCAACACAACTGTGTCTGAAGTCTTGAAGCCTGAACGCACTTGCTGCAAGCTCTTCACAACTCTACAATTTGGTAAGTCTTAGTGATTTTTCCACAGTTTTTGAAGTTCTTCTTGATTAATTATCATGGAACAGCGTCGGTCACGAAGAACCAGGGCTCTTCCCACACGCCTGAGGGGATCGGTGGAGGGGGGCGTCTCTTCCAGTCCGGAACCTTGTGAGCTTCCACAGCTGGCAGCTGTAACGTTGGTCAGGTCAAGGTCAGATCACACCTACAGCTGCATCTCTGCCAAAGCTCGAAGACCCACGGGTGTGGAAGAACGCTACTTGCAGAACGCTGCTGTCCTTCCTGACATCCGTCCAGCAGTGTCAGTCCCTTCAGTGGCCGTGCGTCAGCGGGATGAGCCTATCTCCATCCACGGCTACAGCGTAGAGGCCTACCAGGACATCTACCGTTCTGTGGTGGAGCCAATGCTGAAGACGCCCAGTGGTCGGCAGCGTCCCTACAGCCTTAAACTTGGTCTGAAGATCAAGCAGCGACTGTGGGAAGCACTCAACCGCCCTTCACTGGAGGAGACGGAGCATCCTGATGGACGTGTCCGGATCACCGAGAGCTTCTCCACAATCAGCAGAAGCTTGGCTCCTCGAATTCACGTGGACATCAGTGAAGAGCCCCTGCCGGAGGAACCCCGAAGAAAGAAGCCCAGACACTGAGTCGTCACTGTGTCACATGGAGCCCGGAGTATCACACAGCGGAGGACCTGTATGTAAATACTGTATATAGTTAACTTATAGAGTAAATTTATAGTTTTATGAGTAAGTTTAATTTTGTAGAGTAAATTTAGAGTTTTATGAGTAACGTTAAGTTTTATTTTCTAGAGGTGTTTTGCACATTGTTGTGAGGTTGTCAGGATGTTTTTGGTGATTGTCAAAGTGCATTGATATGCTGTTCGTTCGTTCTTAGCGTTTTGCTACACGGTTGTTGGGATGTTTTGGTTGGTTGGTTTCCTGTGTGTTGACATGCGTTTGCCAAGTTTTTTTTGCGCGGTTGTTAGCGTGTTGCTTTGCGGTTGCTGGACTCTTCTGAGTGGTTTTTCATGCGTTGCTATGTGGTTGTCAGGATGTTTAGAGTAGCCTAGTTGGTTGATATGCGGTTGCTTAGGTTAGGGAAGGTTAGGGTCCCTCACACGGTTTGCAGCTTGACGTGCTGTGAGGGCTTGTGTGCATCAGTGATGCTGAGAGCTACGCCACTGGTACTTCACAACTACTGCTAGGGTCACCCATAGTGGACAGGTCTCAGCTGAGATGCCAGACGAAGACAAACCACCTGATTCTGGACAGCAGAAGATTGACCTGATGTTCCTGACAGAAGATCACTGTCTTGTTACAACAAAAACAACATCAGCGGTAAAGTTACCTGAATGGAAGAAAATTCATGATTCAAGAAAAACGGATTATTTGTGGAAGTCATCAATGGATCAATGGAAGCAACCGATCGAACAGAACAAGGTAAAACAGTTTAATATTAGCAAAGGCTGCATTCTTTCTTCAGCATTTTTGTATCAGCATTCGGCCATTTAAATCAGAGGAATGCTAATATTATAATTTCTTGCATTCTTGTATATGTATGATAAATATGAAATAATTATCTTCTAAATTCAGGCACACGATCATGTAAATACAGGCAAGCAGAGAAAATTATTAAAATACAACAATTACTATTCACAGGTAAACACTATCACAGTAATCTGAACTTTATAAACAGACACTAAAGAGATCCACTCAATTTCAACACAGGGTGACTTTAAAAAGTCCACCGCAAGGATCCATTAGGCTTCTATTCAAAGGGTAGAAATACCTGCAGAAATACTCATAAGATAATATTATAAAAAGTTGTGAAATAGTTTTTTGTGTGAATAGAATGCAACAGAAAACATTTAGCTTTAAATATTTAATTTTGATCTCATTCATACTTTTGAGAAATTATCATTTTTTGCTCTCCTGTCACCACTGTAATAAATTAAAATAGCAATAATGGGAAATGGAAACAAATAATAGCCTAATACAAATCAATATTACATGAGTTCATGTCATCATAATACATAATTTCTTTTCTCGTTGTTGTATTTCTGACTGCTGACACATCCATAGATTTCCCACTCTCCTATTTAACTGAAGTGTCGTCTGCTAAGGGAGTCAAAGCTGAACAATAAGAACAAACAACAGGTTTATATGTTATCTTCATGATTCTAATTGGTTAAATTTAGATTTTTTTATTATTTTTTATTTCTGTGGTGCCATGTACTTACCTATGCTTGCAGGGTCCACAATCTGGACTGGAATGGCCTGTCCGTCCTCTAACAAGATCTGTGTGATGCCACCTTCAGCTCCGGCATTAGTCACTGAGGTCACACTCACCAAGTGGCTCATGCCGAGCAGGGTCGGGGGGTCACACAGAGATATGCTTTCACCAGCACTGCCACTTGACTGGAGGAACTGGGACGGACTCAGGCTGTGGAGGTGCAGGGCTGGACAGCTCTGGGGCTTCTGGTGGTGGTGAGGGTGTAGGATGGCCAGTGTTTGTATCAGATATCAGATTGCTTTGATATCGCTACTTATATCCAACTTTCCGAACTTCCGCTACTAGCCTTAGCCCGCTAGCATTGCACGTGTGGTCTCGCCTATCGATCGTCTTATTTACACCCGTATCACTGAAAGGATACGGGTTCTATCCAGGATTGCAGTCCTAAATTAGTAGTGATATTGGTAGTATCACTGCTAACTTATTGTTCATCTGCTATAATGGCGAATATATCGGATGTGTGTCTAACGTTACCTTTGGGTGCAGGTGAGGACACGTTCGAGCTGCATTCGGTGCAGTTAGAGCTGGAGTCCGTGGAGAAGCAGATCCGTGACCTACTAGAGAGGCAAGCCGAGCTGCGAGATCGGCGATCAGCGCTTGAAACATCACGCGCCGATGCTCACAAGTCAGTGGTTAGTAACTTTTTGACTCCGACCTCGTCTACTCCGTGTGTTTCTCTGCACAGGACCCGAGCACCCAGGACGCGATCATCCCTGGTTTCATTCACTCCGGCACCGACACAACACCATGGACCCTGGGTGATTCCACAGCGGAAGACGCGAGCCAGGACCAGAGCAAGGACCTCTCCGCCCCTCCCGGTCTTCGAGATCTCCACCCGGAACCGCTTCTCCCCTCTACGCGAGACGGGACGCGACGCTGTGATCATCGGCAGTTCCATCGTCCGGCATGTCCACGTTACCTCAGGTAAAGGTGAGTATGGAGAAAGAGGGTACGAGAGGCATCGGGAGCGAGCAAGCTGCGAAAAGGAGGAGCGTCACAGAGAGAGAGAGGAGGGGAGGCACAAGTCATCACGGAGGTATCATATCAGGGTCGAAAATTAATGGAGGCTTGGGGTAAAAATGCCACCAAAATTTATTAAAAAATCCCCAAAAAATCGAGATATGGGGCAAAAATGCCCCTGTAAAAGCCCCTTAAACTGCAGTTAAGCAGTATCACATGAGAAAGACTGCTGTTTTCTCGAATATCAGCATGGATTGCAAATATTATATTGATTTTATACAACAGTTCAATAAAGCCAACCATTCATAGACAGTTGCTTGATTAGTTCATGAATGAATCAGCCATTTTAAATGACCCAATGACTCGCTCGTTAAGTGAGTGACAATGACTTTAGTTTCATATTTAAAAGCATCTTTTCATTTTTTTCATAATTTCGTTTTATATTTAAAACATTTATCTCATAACATTATTTATGCAGTTGTAATTGTAAATGCTTTCATGTCACTTCTGAGCCGCATTAAACTGTCACTAAATGCCACTTCAGTGCAGTGCAAAGATGTGGTTTTAAAAACAGCCGTATAGTGTCTTATTATTCAAAGTTAATTTATTGTTTAAAAAAAATTATAAAAGAGATGTAGTAATTTAAGAATTTGACATAAAAGATGACTCATATATTTAATAAAATTGCCCTTATACTGTAAAAAAGAATCCCTGGGAAATCAATTTAAGAGGGCAAATAAGGCCTTGTAATAGGAAAGGTAATTTCCATTATTGTAACAGTCTCATACAGTGCTCTGCATTCCCTTCAAGATCCTTATTCTTTTCTCTCTTCCATCACAGCAGTAGCAGAGGAAGACATGACAGCGAGGAGGGTGACAGTCACCGGCGCCACAAGCACAAGAAGTCCAAGAGGAGCAAAGAGGGCAAGGAGGCCAGCGAGGAGCATTCTGTTGACCAGGAGAACCAGGAGGCCATGGAGTAACTCCTGTCTGTCTTCTCCGCTCTCCTTCCTTCTTATTAAAGCTATTCATTTTAGTTATAAAGAATGCAGGTCACACCCCGACAGGGATGGGCAGTATTTTAGATCCATGTATTTAAAATACGTATTTGAAATAAAAAATACTATTTTGTATTTTAAAGCCTTTGGAAAAAATCAAATGTAATTTGTAATTAAATACATTTAAGATGAGTATTTTTGTTTGTTTTTTAAATACATAAAATACTTTATGCCAGTCAACCTCTTTATCAGGGTACTGATTTTGTGCATCAACTAGTTCAGACATTCACTAGCTCAACATTGGATCAGTGATTTTTTTCTTTTCTTTTTTTCTTTTTTTTTAATAAGGTGAGAATGTCATGATCAATTCTGTACACAAATCACACTCTGTATGACACTACATATCATAGCGATGATATAAAGTTTGAATTGATGGAACTTTTTCTAAATGTGACCCTGGATCACAAAACCAGTCACATGTCGCACGGGTATATTTGTAGCAATAGCCAACAATAAATTGTCAAAATTATCAATTTTTCTTTTATGCCAAAATACATTAGATATTAAGTAAAGATCATGTTCCATGAAGATATTTTGTAAATGTCCTACCGTATAAAACATTTATTTTTGTGAGTGAATGCAGCAGAATCACAAACATAAACTTTAAAGGCGATTTTCTCAATGTTTAGATTTTTTTTTTGTACCCTCAGATTCCAGATTTTCAAATAGTTGTATCTCGGACAAATATTGTCCTATTCTAACAAACCATACATCAATTACAATCTTATTTATTCAGCTTTTAGTTGATGTATAAATCTCAATTTAAAAAATTTGACACATGTGACTGGTTTTGTAGTCCAGGGGCCTATTTGTGGAGTAGGCAAATTTATCCGTGCAGCTTTTAGTGGGCAGGAATTATTGGAACGTTGGAGTGAAAAAAGAAGCACTGATGAATGATGCTTCAGCTTTTGGTTTTATTGGACATAAAAAAGAATAATCAAAAAGGGGTAAATAGTGTCAAGAATCTAAATTAATTCAAATAAAAAATTTTAGATACACTTTCTAATTTTAATAAACTTATGGAAACAAATAAACTTTACATAAAACAAACATAAAATTACTTAAAAAACATTGGACTACCTGCAAAAAAAAAAAAAAAAAGAGTTTGAAATCCAGTTTATGCTGTGGAATCAAAACTGATATTGAGAATTATGAAACCATGATATTTTTACTGTGAAGCAAAATTGAGATTTTGGTCATATCGCCCATCCATATTCTTTGCTAGATAGCAGAAAAGGTTCCCACAGTTTTACATACAGTATGAATTTTTTTTAATAGTGTTCACCACAAGTAATAGACTACATTGTAACCAGAAATAAGTATATAAATGGCTGCTATTTTGCATACATTTATTTGTAATTGCCAGAAAGAAAGAAAGAAAGAAAGAAAGAAAGAAAGGGCAGAGATGTGGTTAGGAATGAAAAGTCAGTAGGCTTATGTAGTTTCTTCACTGTGACCTATACCTGCACTGTATGGCCAATTTCTCATGTATTTTATGTATTTTCAAAATACAAAATACTGTATTTGTATTTAAATACATTATTTCACACAGTATTTTGTATTTTAAATACATGTCCATGTATTTATGCCCATCTCTGTACATAGAGGAATAAATGAAGATGATAATGGTAATTGCAGAAGCATATAATAGCCTACATGTAACATAGAGCTCGTGCTGCTCTAATTGACGTATTGCTGATATCAAGTGTTGTTTAGATTTAAATGATCCTAAACATTCTATGTCAGACCAATAGATTTCAAAAATCAACACAACTGTGTCTGAAGTCTTGAAGCCTGAACGCACTTGCTGCAAGCTCTTCACAACTCTACAATTTGGTAAGTCTTAGTGATTTTTCCACAGTTTTTGAAGTTCTTCTTGATTCATTATCATGGAACAGCGTCGGTCACGAAGAACCAGGGCTCTTCCCACACGCCTGAGGGGATCAGTGGAGGGGGGCGTCTCTTCCAGTCCGGAACCTTCTGAGCTTCCACAGCTGGCAGCTGTAACGTTGGTCAGGTCAGATCACACCTACAGCTGCATCTCTGCCAAAGCTCGAAGACCCACGGGTGTGGAAGAACGCTACTTGAAGAACGCTGCTGTCCTTCCTGACATCCGTCCAGCAGTGTCAGTCCCTTCAGTGGCCGTGCGTCAGCGGGATGAGCCTATCTCCATCCACGGCTACAGCGTAGAGGCCTACCAGGACATCTACCGCTCTGTGGTGGAGCCCATGCTGAAGACGCCCAGTGGTCGGCAGCGTCCCTACAGCCTTAAACTTGGTCTGAAGATCAAGCAGCGACTGTGGGAAGCACTCAACCGCCCATCACTGGAGGAGACGAAGCATCCTGATGGACGTGTCCGGATCACCGAGAGCTTCTCCACAACCAGCAGAAGCTTGGCTCCTCGAATTCACGTGGACATCAGTGAAGAGCCCCTGCCGGAGGAACCCCGAAGAAAGAAGCCCAGACACTGAGTCATCACTGTCACATGGAGCCCGGAGGATCACACAGCGGGACCTGTATGTAAATACTGTATATAGTTAACTTATAGAGTAAGTTTATAGTTTTATGAGTAAGTTTAATTTTGTAGAGTAAATTTAGAGTTTTATGAGTAACGTTAAGATTTATTTTCTAGAGGTGTTTTGCACATTGTTGTGAGGTTGTCAGGATGTTTTGGGTGGTTGTCAAAGTGCATTGATATGCTGTTCGTTCGTTCTTAGCGTTTTGCTACACGGTTGTTGGGATGTTTTGGTTGGTTGGTTTCCTGTGTGTTGACATGCGTTTGCCAAGTTTTTTTTTTTTTTTTTTGCGCGGTTGTTAGCGTGTTGCTTTGCGGTTGCTGGACTCTTCTGACTCTGAGTGGTTTTTCATGCGTTGCTATGTGGTTGTCAGGATGTTAAGAGTAGCCTAGTTGGTTGATATGCGGTTGCTATTAAGCAGTTACTGCAGGTTAGATAGGGTCCCTCACACGGTTTGCAGCTTGACGTGCTGTGAGGGCTTGTGTGCATCAGTGATGCTGAGAGCTAAGCCACTGGTACTTCACAACTACTGCTAGGGTCACCCATAGTGGACAGGTCTCAGCTGAGATGCCAGACGAAGACAAACCACCTGATTCTGGACAGCAGAAGATTGACCTGATGTTCCTGACAGAAGATCACTGTCTTGTTACAACAAAAACAACATCAGCGGTAAAGTTACCTGAATGGAAGAAAATTCATGATTCAAGAAAAACGGATTATTTGTGGAAGTCATCAATGGATCAATGGAAGCAACCGATCGAACAGAACAAGGTAAAACAGTTTAATATTAGCAAAGGCTGCATTCTTTCTTCAGCATTTTTGTATCAGCATTCGGCCATTTAAATCAGAGGAATGCTAATATTATAATTTCTTACATTCTTGTATATGTATGATAAATATGAAATAATTCTCTTCTAAATTCAGGCACATGATCATGTAAATACAGGCAAGCAGAGAAAATTATTAAAATACAACAATTACTATTCACAGGTAAACACTATCACAGTAATCTGAACTTTATAAACAGACACTAAAGAGATCCACTCAATTTCAACACAGGGTGACTTTAAAAAGTCCACCGCAAGGATCCATTAGGCTTCTATTCAAAGGGTAGAAATACCTGCAGAAATACTCATAAGATATTCTTATAAAAAGTTGTGAAATAGTTTTTTGTGTGAATAGAATGCAACAGAAAACATTTAGCTTTAAATATTTAATTTTGATCTCATTCTTACTTTTGAGAAATTATAATTTTTTTCTCTCCAGTCACCACTGTAATAAATTAAAATAGCAATAATGGGAAATGGAAACAAATAATAGCCTAATACAAATCAATATTGCATGAGTTCATGTCATCATTATACATCATTTCTTTTCTCGTTGTTGTATTTCTGACTGCTGACACATCCATAGATTTCCCACTCTCCTATTTAACTGAAGTGTCGTCTGCTAAGGGAGTCAAAGCTGAACAATAAGAACAGACAACAGGTTTATATGTTATTTTCATGATTCTAATTGGTTAAATTTAGATTTTTTTTTCTTTTTTTTTTCTGTGGTGCCATGTACTTACCTATGCTTGCAGGGTCCACAATCTGGACTGGAATGGCCTGTCCGTCCTCTAACAAGATCTGTGTGATGCCACCTTCAGCTCCGGCATTAGTCACTGAGGTCACACTCACCAAGTGGCTCATGCCGAGCAGGGTCGGGGGGTCACACAGAGATATGCTTTCACCAGCACTGCCACTTGACTGGAGGAACTGGGACCGACTCAGGCTGTGGAGGTGCAGGGCTGGACAGCTCTGGGGCTTCTGGTGGTGGTGAGGGTGTAGGATGGCCAGTGTTTGTATCAGATATCAGATTGCTTTGATATCGCTACTTATATCCAACTTTCCGTCTTATTTACACCCGTATCACTGAAAGGATACGGGTTCTATCCAGGATTGCAGTCCTAAATTAGTAGTGATATTGGTAGTATCACTGCTAACTTATTGTTCATCTGCTATAATGGCGAATATATCGGATGTGTGTCTAACGTTACCTTTGGGTGCAGGTGAGGACACGTTCGAGCTGCATTCGGTGCAGTTAGAGCTGGAGTCCGTGGAGAAGCAGATCCGTGACCTACTAGAGAGGCAAGCCGAGCTGCGAGATCGGCGATCAGCGCTTGAAACATCACACGCCGATGCTCACAAGTCAGTGGTTAGTAACTTTTTGACTGCGACCTCGTCTACTCCGTGTGTTTCTCTGCACAGGACCCGAGCACCCAGGACGCGATCATCCCTGGTTTCATTCACTCCGGCACCGACACAACACCATGGACCCTGGGTGATTCCACAGCGGAAGACGCGAGCCAGGACCAGAGCAAGGACCTCTCCGCCCCTCCCGGTCTTCGAGATCTCCACCCGGAACCGCTTCTCCCCTCTACGCGAGACGGAACGCGACGCTGTGATCATCGGCAGTTCCATCGTCCGGCATGTCCACGCTACCTCAGGTAAAGGTAAGGTGAGTTCTTACCGTGAGTATGGAGAAAGAGGGTACGAGAGGCATCGGGAGCGAGCAAGCTGCGAAAAGGAGGAGCGTCACAGAGAGAGAGAGGAGGGGAGGCACAAGTCATCACGGAGGTATCATATCAGGGTCGAAAATTAATGGAGGCTTGGGGTAAAAATGCCACCAAAATTTATAAAAAAATCCCCCCAAAAATCGAGATATGGGGCAAAAATGCCCCTGTAAAAGCCCCTTAAACTGCAGTTAAGCAGTATCACATGAGAAAGACTGCTGTTTTCTCGAATATCAGCATTGATTGCAAATATTATATTGATTTTATACAACAGTTCAATAAAGCCAACAAAAATAGCTCCAAACAAAGCCACAGCAGCACCGTTGCGCATCAACACAGTGGTGTTTCATTACTGAATGAATCCACATTTTTGAACGAATCAGGTGAGTGATTGATTCAATGAACCATTCATAGACAGTTGCTTGATTAGTTCATGAATGAATCAGCCATTTTAAATGACCCAATGACTCGCTCGTTAAGTGAGTGACAATGACTTTAGTTTCATTTCATTTTTTTCATAATTTCGTTTTATATTTAAAACATTTATCTCATAACATTATTTATGCAGTTGTAATTGTAAATGCTTTCATGTCACTTCTGAGCAGCATTAAACTGTCACTAAATGCCACTTCAGTGCAGTGCAAAGATGTGGTTTTAAAAACAGCCGTATAGTGTCTTATTATTCAAAGTTAATTTATTGTTTAAAAAAATAAATAAAAGAGATGTAGTAATTTAAGAATTTGACATAAAAGATGACTCATATATTTAATAAAATTGCCCTTATACTGTAAAAAAGAATCCCTGGGAAATCAATTTAAGAGGGCAAATAATGCCTTGTAATAGGAAAGGTAATTTCCAATATTGTAACAGTCTCATACAGTGCTCTGCATTCCCTTCAAGATCCTTATTCTTTTCTCTCTTCCATCACAGCAGTAGCAGAGGAAGACATGACAGCGAGGAGGGTGACAGTCACCGGCGCCACAAGCACAAGAAGTCCAAGAGGAGCAAAGAGGGCAAGGAGGCCAGCGAGGAGCATTCTGTTGACCAGGAGAACCAGGAGGCCATGGAGTAACTCCTGTCTGTCTTCTCCGCTCTCCTTCCTTCTTATTAGAGCGCTGGTTGTCAACCAGATCATGCTAAATGAAACAAGAATCCAGTTTACCTTCCTTTTGTTTTCATGTTGTCCTTTTTTTTCTTTTCTTTTCGTTTAGTTGTTTTTTTCCAGTGCAGTTGTACCATGTAGATGTTGATTTGTTGGATTAAAAAAAGAGCATTTGTTAATATTTGTTGTGTCTTTCATATATTGTGACTAGAGCAAATGGCAATCAACGTTCACAGTTGATCATGGTATCCAGCTTGATTTATCAAAGATTAACAATTATTATTTCTGAGATTTTTCATTTGTGATTACTGGACACTATTGTTGATTATCTCACCAAAGCTGCATTTATTTGATCAAAAATACAGTAAAATTGTGAAATATATTATAAATTAAAATGACTATTTCGGATTTTATTCCTGTGATGGCAAAGCTAAATTTCTAGCATCATTACTCGCATTACTCCAGTCTTCAGTGTCACATGATCCTTAAACAAAATCACTCTAATATGATGATTTGGTGGTCAAGAAACATTTCTTATTATCTATGTTGAAAACAGTGCTGTTTCATATTTTTGTGGAAACTCATCTCTCAAATGATTTGATAAATACATAGTGTGAAAGAACAGCGTTTATTTGTCTTTACTGTCACTTTTGATCAGTGCATTATTGCTGAACAAAAGTGTTTTATTTCTTTTAAAAAACGTACTAACCCCAAACTTTTGAACAGTGGAGTATACTGTAGTTTCGCTACCTAAACAATTATAAATATTATTGAATAATAAATTTGCAAGCAAGATACAATGGGTAATATCTATTCTTTAATTAAACAACATAGCAGATTATTTTATATTTCTTATGATCTATGTATATGTGTATTTTCTGTGTATTTTATCGTGCTTTTGAAAACGGCAAATGCAAACTAAGGCACACGTTTTTAATTAAGTTACTAAATTTTATCCTTTCAACGTGCCAGTTAGAATATGAAAATGAAGAAATATGTGAAGTTATAGGTGTCTTATGAAAATGAAAGATAATAAAGCTATACATTTTACTAGTTATAAAGAATGCAGGTCACACCCCGACAGGAATGGGCAGTATTTCAGATACATGTATTTAAAATACGTATTTGAAATAAAAAATACTATTTTGTATTTTAAAGCCTTTGGAAAAAATCAAATGTAATTTGTATTTAAATACATTTAAGATGAGTATTTTTTTTATTTATTTTTTTAAATACATAAAATACTTTTTGCCAGTCAACCTCTTTATCAGGGAACTGATTTTCTGCATCAACTAGTTCAGACATTCACTAGCTCAACATTGGATCAATTCTACTTGTTGATTAAAGTTAAAATAGTGCATTATTCACTTCAGTTAACATGAAAGAATAAATGTGTTTAAAGCATTACTGCATGTTAGGGCTGGGTGATATGACACTACATATCATAGCGGTGATATAAAGTTTGAATTGATGGAACTTTTTCTAAATCGTTTACATAGATGGGCCTATTTGAGGGGGAAGCAAATGTATCCGTGCAGCTTTTAGTGGGCAGGAATTATTGGAACGTTGGAGTGGAAAAAGAAGCACTGATGAATGATACTCCACAAAAATCTTCAGCTTTTTGTTTTATTGTAGGCCTACATAAAAAATAATAATCAAAAAGGGGTAAATAGTGTCAAATGAATCTAAATTAATTCTAATTTTAAATTTTAGATACACTTTCTAATTTTAATTAACTTATGGAAACAAATAAACTTTACATAAAATAAACATAAAATTACTTAAAAAGCATTGTACTATCTGCAAAAAAAATTATTTAAATAAGATTCCCCTCAGAATTTAAATAAGATTTGCATTTGCAGAACCAACCAGTGCTGAATAAATAGTTGAGGGTGGATAGCCATAAAAAGATTTGAGGAATAACAGCATTGTGTTCAATTCAGTCTATTTTGATATTTAAAGGCAAGCTAAATTAGTCTTACATATTACATGAAGCTTTAAAAGAATTTAAAATACAGTATGCATGAGTTGTGTAACGACATAAAGCTACCACACATACTAATTTGTAGAAACATGTTGCTTGCAGTGAATATTTTGTCTTCTTGAAACCAGTGAAAGCAAGTAATTTGAAGATATGAGCAGGTTCAAATAAAAGCTGATGTACTCTTTTTAAATTTACCGATAGTCAGAATGAATTATTTGAAAGGAATAATAGAGCAGCTGGAAATGGTGGGGATGATAAAAGATAGCTGGATCTGGCCTCTGCTGATTTCAGTGTGGCTTAGTGTTGTACCGTAAGCATTACATTATGTCAACATGGTTATGTTTGGCACAAAAACATAGGCCCAAATCCCATGTTTTTGTTCTAATGTTGTGTGTATAGTTTGTGTTTCTTGTACAGTTCTGCAACTATTCTTCTCCACAACACAAACTGTAACTATTCTTTAGACATGACAATATTTTTACAGAATGGTTCATGCAAAGGAGAATGAGAAATTAAACTGATTGTTCATGGGAAGCATTGAGAAATACAGAAGGGAAGACAAAGCCATGGCTATGATTCATAAGATCTGCAAGTTGCTGTATGCTAGAAGAAATCATTTGCAGCAAAACTGTACCTTATTTTGCTCAACGAACCAGAGAGGAAGAGTTAACCAGCATGGCCTCCAGTTTAGCACGTCAACTCAATATAAAGGCTGATCTCATCAAGTTATTCCAGCATCCGGTATTCAAAAGCCACAATAAACATGTGTGTTGCTGTTGAAGACTGGCAGAGAAAACTTAAGGGTTTACTTGAAACTGAGCAAAAATAGAGAAGGACATTCAAGGGATTATTTCAGGAAAAATCAGGATATGTTTGACCCATTGGCTCTATAGTATCTTCGACACTAAATTAATTTTACTACTGTTTACATTTTAATATCAGGATTATGATTTACTCCCATGTCTGAATGTCCAGTATAAATTTCTGTTGAGATTAAATGTTTTATGGAACTAAACTACACCTGAATTGAACCTTTGACAATGTGGTTTAAACTGTGGGAATACTGCAAAGTTGTCACGTAAATCCACAGAAGGAAAGTTGAGGTTGAACCCAAGCAAGCCAGCTTTATTTTTTTGGAGAACAATCAAGAAGCAATGAGGGAACAACAGGAAACAACAAAGGCAAACTAAAAGTCCAACTAACAAAACAAGAGCACACAGACATGACATAAGGAATATGTACTAACAGCATATTTCATTATAATCAGGGGGTGTTAATTGTGTTTTTCATTTAGCAAAATAATAATAATAATAATAATAATATAGTAATAAATAAATAAATGACTGTCTGTTCAGAATTGCCTATGTCGTTTTCACTTCTTTAGTTATCCCTTGTAAGAATCAAGCAATGCACCTGATATTATACACTAACATTTATATGTTTATTTATTTATTTATTTATTTTATTGGAGTCCAGTGTGCTGTCAAAAGGGCGCAAGTGTTTTATCTAACCGTACAGTGATATGATTGGATGACTGGATTTAATGGGCGGGGTTTGTATGTTTGATGCCACGCGCCGTAATACTCTGTAAACCTACTTTGTCATCATGATTTCAATAATCCGCCGATATAGATGCAACAATTCTCTCTGTTTGCTCATCTTTAATTCACGACATTTTAAGGTATATGACTGTGGAGCGATCTGTGATACGTAGGCCTACACTATTAAATATTTAACAATGGTGACGCTTGATAATGACCTACATATGATCGCGGTGATATAAGAAGTGTTGTAGATCTATCTATCTATCTATCTATCTATCTATCTATCTATCTATCTATCTATCTATCTATCAATATTTAATGTCTGTCAAAAAATCATAGGAACTTTAATTAATTAGGGTTACTTTTTTATTTTTTATTATCCATCTATTATCATCTATTATTTATCTACAGAAAAATACCACCAACACTGGAGATTCTGTTGCCCCAGAACCTGATGTCATCATTGTAGGGGCCGGTGTTTTGGGCTCCTCACTGTCAGCGGTTCTTGGGCGAGATGGACGCAAGGTTACAGTGATCGAGAGGAATCTTAGAGAGCCGGACAGAATAGTGGGTGAATTGCTACAGCCTGGTGGATACTGTGCTCTCAAAAAATTAGGCTTGGAAAGTGAGTAAAAAAATCTGAGCACTGGCCACCAACTTTCATTGTAGTTATAATACTGATAAATCATTATCTTTTCATAGAATCAGTAGGGGAGAAGGATGCACACATTGTGAATGGTTATATCATCCATGATGTTGAAAGTAGGATGGTTGTGGAGATACCTTACTCACAAGATCAGACTCAATGTGGCCGAGCTTTCCATCACGGTCGCTTTATCACGGGTCTGCGCAGAGCTCCACTGGCGGAGCCAAAGTAAGACCAACATATGCGTCTTACATGTTTAAAATATTCCATAATAATATTGCACAAGAATTCTAATTGAGTATTTTAAATGTTTGTTGAGTGTGAGGTTCATTGAAGGCACAGTAACATACCTTGAAGAAGAAAATGGCTGTGTCACAGGCATCCAGTACAAGGACAAACTTTCTGGAAAAATAAAGGTTAGTAAAAAGTCCACGTTTAAAATATTTTGATAATACGTCAAAAATATTGTATGTTAACCAATAATATTAAATACTTGGGTAGCTTCAACATCATAACTTTAAGAATGAGTGAAAAAAATCATGGCATAAAGTAGGGATTATTATTGATTACATTTGTACTTGTAGCCTAACCTCACAAATATCTTTTGGGGATTGCTTTAACATTACAAAGTTGTTAAATAGCAAAATATTTGATGTATTTTAAGTATTTCATTAGGAGAATTGAGTCACTAGTTAAGCTGAGTGTGTTTTGCAGAGGTTACGTGCCCCTCTAACAGTGGTGGCAGACGGATGTTTTTCAGAATTCAGAAAGCGTTTAGGCTCGGAAAGGGTTCAGACCTGTTCCAACTTTGTAGGCTGCATAATGAAGGTACGATGTGCTCTGGTGTAATGTCATAAACTTGAACTATTTCACAACCATTAAATAATTGTTTTTGAAAGAAAACTCTGCAGCTTATTTTAAATTTAAACTCAACACACTAGTTTTATTGCATTGGTTTGTCTCCTCAGAACTCTCTTCAGTTTAAGCCCAACTATGCTGAACTAGTTCTGAGCTGCCATGGACCGGTTCTGATCTACCAGATCTCCTCCACTGACACACGCGTTCTGGTGGACATACAGGGACGTCTCCCCAAAAACCTGAGCCAATACATGATTGAGAAGATCCATCCGCAACTGCCAGGTCAGAGAACTAATATTATTGTCAATAAAAGCGTATTTAAAGGGATAGTTCCTCCCAAAAATTTAAATTCTGTAATCATCTACTCACCCTTACGTTGTTCCAAACCTGCAAGAGTTTCTTTCTTCTGCTGAACACAAAAGAAGATATTTTGAAGAATGTTGGTAACCAAACAGTTGATGAACCCCATTGGCTCCCATAGTATTTTTTTTTCTCCATACTATGGAAGTCAATGGGGTCCATCAACTGTTTGGTTACCAACATTCTTCAAAGTATCTTCTTTTGTGTTCAGCAGAAGGCAGAAAGTCATACAGGTTTGGAACAACTTGAGGGAGAGTAAATGATGACAGAATTTCCATTTTTGGGTGAACTATCCCTTTAAAACGATCAAACAGTTGTTTCCTAAAACTAAGGTTTCAGTCCACATACATGAGCTGACATAAAAATGGGGTTGATATGGATTATAGCTATTTTAGCAAATTTTCTTTGCTTTGTTGTGCCCAATAGATCACTTAAAGGGGCCGTTTTTGTTGGCCGTACAAAATAACCGTCTGAAATCCATGCCAGCATGTTTTCTGCCATCATCACCTGTCAATAAACCAGGTAACTGCTCAATATAGATACAACATTTGGTAGAGGTTCAGCAGTGACAGTTTCTCATTGTAGACTTTAGTCTCTGTAAATCTATAGTACATAGATTTAATTACAAAGAAGCTTTATTATTGTTGTTATTCTTTTAAGTAGGTAGTGTAATTTGTTACATATAATGTCATAGATTTATAAAGTGTAGACTATTGCAACTGAATTATATTAAAATAGTTCAATCTGTCCTCTTGCCAGGAGTCTTGCTTCTTGGAGATGCTTATAACATGAGGCATCCTTTAACTGGCGGAGGGATGAGTGTAGCACTCAATGATGTCATGATTTGGAGAAGTCTGCTTCAGAACGTTCCGGATCTCAGTGACAATGCGGCCTTGTCGCAGGTAAAAAGCCTAGGGTTTAATTCAGATGAACCAGAATTTTAAATATTGAAACATTTCATTCATTTAAAAAAGATTAGCTCTAATGCAATTATCTTACAGTCAGTGTATTATTATTCTACCCCATCTATAGGCTAAAAAGAAACTCCACTGGGAGCGGAAGGTGTCTCATTCATTTGTGGTGGATGTTCTAGCACAGGCACTACATGAGTTGTTTGCTTCAAAAGATGGTAAGCGTATGCTTTTATGTTTCTGAATTATACAGTTGATACAAGATCCTATTTCCAACATCTTGAATGGAAAACATTCATATTTATGTTGCCACTAGAGGGAACTCTTCAACCATAAGCCAAATATTCATCTTCAAAGACTCGCCCCTTATGTAATTGATTGCTGTGCTGTACACCATAAACACTCGCTGATTATAAAAATATAGATCGTCAAACCATTTTAATCACTGCAATCATAATTTAATATATTATCATTACTTATCATAATTTGTCTCCTCCGTTTGCAGATTCAATATTATATCTTCGAAGAGCTTGCTTGTGTTATTTTCAGTTGGGAGGGGAGTGTGTATCTGGGCCAGTTGGACTGCTGTCTGTGTAGGTCCAGACTTCATTACAATCAAACAAATCGCTATAAATGTACATAATTATTGTATGCATACTATATCTAACATCTGTGTCAATCATCAGGCTGAACCCCCGCCCCTTGACACTGATTGGTCACTTCTTTGGTGTTGTATTGTACGCAGTCTACTTAAACATCAGGCCAGAGGTAAGACAGGACAGGGCAGGAGTGCTGCCGAGGAGCATGGGAATTCTTTATCGTGCAAGTGCCATCATATTCCCTCATATCTTTTCTGAATTGAAATACCTCTTTTATAGATTTTTTAGGCCTTTGCAATGAGTGTTAACTGATTGATATTTTGTATCATATCATCAGACAAATATAATAGTTATTATAAAGTCCTTATTTAAAACCATTCACTAAAATGTATATGCATTTCGGTATTTAGTATTATATACCGAATATATAATAATATATAATATTTATATATATATAATTTATTCTGTATATATAATATTTTATATATAATTATATACATTTATATGTTTTTTACAGAATGTACATGTACTTAAAACTGTTAAACTTAAAACTGTTAAATAAAGTTTCTTTTAAAGTTGGTTTCCATGATGGTGCAAAAAAAGGAGCAGATTATGGCTTTAGTGACTGTATCATAAATACAGATCATTCTGCATGCCCTTCAAAATGTATTTAACCACAAAATATGTCTGCTGACAAATGGGTTTGCCTCAACTATGCTCATATTCAGAGAAAACTGAGTGTGAAAATGGATCCAATCAATCAAAATTCAATCAAAAAACCTTTGAAGCCATTTCAGTTCCAGTGGAGGCATATTGACTGTGTTTGGTCATTGTCAAACACTGTCTATCCAGTTTACAAAGCTCTCCAAGATTAAAGGTGCAATCACATGGCTGAAATTTCAATAAAATTTCACAGGAAAAATGTTCTTTGTTCATTATCACTAGTATAGTGACGCATGAAGCACAGCTCACACAGAAGTCACTTTCAAACCATCAGCTTTCTGTTGGTCAACCTGGCAAATTCACACACTTGAACATGAGCAAAATCTGCATAGGCACCCTCAAGCGAAACTCCCAATAGCATGGATTCCTATAGAAATCACTGTATTTTGGTCACATTTTGCAACGATGAATGTGACCAAAACTATAAATCGGAAATTAGCATAAATGTTTGGCGCTCGTGTGAAATTCTCAATCCTGTGGATTCCTAATGAAACTGGATTTTGCATGTAAAAATTTGCAGAGCAACAGGAATTTAAGATGCGGTCATATTGGAAAAAAAATTGTGTGCAAAAATGTTTCATTGTTGAAGGGGGTGGATTGGAATCCACTGCTGCTTCAATGTGTATGTAATGAGTGATTATAATCAAGGTATTAATCAATATTTTTCCTTCTAAATATCAAATGAGTTGAATGACTTCTCTGGAGATTTTACTTTGTTATAGAAGTTACCAGTGTGATTACTGAAATGTTATTTTCATGTATTCTTTAATGTCAGTATTTGATATCTGAAAGCAGTAACAGTGCTTGCTCATTTAGCCCGGCTTCCAGAAATGAAATAGGGAAATGTTTTGTGTTTGAGAAAGGTCTTCAACGTGTTAAAAACATATAGGGGTCATTGAAGTCTATAGTTTAAGGGACCATTTCTCAGTTAAAGCCTATATTTTCCATTTAGACTAAAGTGTCCTATCCTTGAGAGAAAGAACTTGTTATCTTGATGTTTTGAGACGAGACTCCTGTTTAGTTAGAGCCTTGCCAAATCCAACCTTGGAACCGTGTTGGTGTGTGTGTGTGTTAGTCTTCTTGGTTACAGGTTAAGGAACAACTGGATTATTGGAGATTGACCGAGTTGTTGTTCTGGACATGCTGGCACCCAGCAACCCAAATCTGCGACCTGGAAGGTCACGACGTGCCTAACTTCAGGGTCTGAGTGTCAGCTGCATAATCTATGGAGATATGCTTCAGTCTATCTGTATATGTGTGGAAAATTACTATGTTTATCTATTTCTTAGCCAATGAGAATCATTCAACCTGTAAGCAATGAGTAGCTTAGACCTTGGATATGGTATAACTACTGTGATCTTTGTAACTGTAAGTGGGACGGCCTATGAACTCCTGTGTGAGTCTTGAAGCTGACTTCTGCTGATGAAACTGCAAACTATCTTCAGTAAACTTTTCTTCAATTTATTATAATTCTGACTCCGGGTATTCTTTCAAACATCTGGTCCTTTGGTCCTAAACTGTTAACCCCTAACATTGTCAATAGTGTAGCAATGCACAAAGCACTGCTCACATGCAGGACATCTTCAAACCAACCAAACCAGCTTTCTTTTGGTTAACGCTGCAAATTCACAATACCATTTGGATCCTAATGCAAAATCCTCATTGGGAATTTTTTCATGCTTATGTGTACATTTTCAGTCGTGTGAATTCCTATTGAAACTGGATTTTGCATGCAAAATTACGCTGAGCAATGGTAAACGTTACCATAATTCAAGAACTGGTCAAATTGGCAAAATTTTGGCGCAAAAAAAGGTTTGTTGTCATAAGTGTAGCAATGCATGGAGCAACGCTCACTCAGGGGTCATATTCCCAAACCAAGAAGCTTTCTGCTGGTCAATATGGCAATTTGTGAGACAATTTGGATCTTAAGGGAAATTTTTCACGCTTATGCAGAATTCTCAAACGCGTGAATTCCAACTGAAAATTTTGCCAAGCCACGGTAAACGTAACCGCACTTTTACTTTTTATTTCTCTCTTCTTAATGCACACACACATACACACAAAAACACCATTATTACATAGACTTTATTGTGATTAATACATTGATACAGAATCTGTTAGGGAACTTTGAGGGGATTAATGACATTTCTTTGAGCTTCCACACGGCCATCAAATACTGGAAGACCAGAAATGTGCAGGTGGCCCCAGAGGGGCGTCCCGAGTCCTTCAGCTCTACGATCTCAGGGCATGCAGAGAGCATCAGACCTTCACAGCGCTACGCCTGCTCTGACAACAGACGCGCGCAGTCGGGTCAAATGTTTGGGCATGTTTTCAGCTGGCCACAATGACAAATTGGCATCTCTGGGCTTAAACTTCAAGTCATAATACTGCAAAAAGAGCCATTTCCCCATCAATTTTCTCTGTGTCGCTGCAACTTGTGTCGATGTGCCTCTTTGTGTGGCTCTTTGTAAATGTTGCAGTAACAGGCGTTCTCATCATCGCTGTCATCCATAAGCTCTGGTTGCACCAGTCATTTCATCACCCTCGAATGCCCAGGTCACCTTATATATGGTTCCCAGGTTACCACCGACGAGATGAGCCAGTCTCAAGAGACCAGTTACCTGATGAAAACTCCCAGCCGACAACTCCACGTTCACATTGGATTAGCGTTAATGTCGTGCGCATATAGAAATGTATTTATTGGGACAAATTTACAAGGAAAATGTACAACTGAGATTATACTTCATAGACAGTAGCGCAAACCATATCACTGTCACACATAACAGCAATATTGGAAGTAGTTATGTACACAGTACACTAATAAAGGTATAAATATATAATTGCTATATGTATTTATATATGTATATATATTCCTTCAGATGCCCCGCCTCTGAGAAAGGCTTCCTAAAACATGTTTCTCCTGGCGTAACTACAGCACTTCCAGACAGATCAAAGAACTTACAGGAAAGCATATTAATATGAAAAGGGCACCACACGTTAAATTGCATGTTACACCACATTTTTACAGCAACACGGTACTGAATATTACATTAAGTAGTGGTGTTTGGTTATATAGAGCCTGTGTGAGCGCACAGACATGACATTTTAAAAACAGGGGTTTTAAGATTAGATATTAAAAGTGCTTAAAATAGATGCAATGCTACAGGTGATGAAGGTAGTAGGACTTAAAACCCAATGTTCTATGACTCCTGGGAAAGTCTGGAGCTACATTTCTTTTGGAAACATTCTGGAACAGCCATTAGCGCCCTTCCTTATCCTCAAGACTAGAGGACCTCAGGCAGCAAATGGGTAAAAATGTGTTCATATGAAATTTCGTTGGGACACCAACGATGAAGAACCCACCCATGCTGACCATTTCCATAAATTAAGTGCAATGTACACTGTTTATCTGCTCTGCCTCTATCCGGGCTTCTTAGGAGCCAAGTGGAGGGTGTACAATCAGTTATGGGGGTTTAGTGATGTGGCCTCGTTACCCCTGTATATTTTGTACCGAGTCTGTGAAGTGGTGGTGGTGGTGGTGGGGGGAGGAGGGTGTTATTCAAAGGACCATATTTCAATGTCTTGCACATAGAAATCCTCCGTTTTCGAGAGCATTGGATTTCCAAAGGTCTTACATGAGTGAGTTCTGCCATGATAGAGGTCGCCATCCAACCACAGGCCAAATTCACCGCTGAAAGGAGAATTCAAAATTAATTTAGACATTAAGTCAGTAATTAATGAAGTTTATGGCAACTTATTCTCTTTACATACCCTCCACCACCAAAAGCTAAGGAATCCATATCTCCTTTGATGAAGAACATATTGTCACCAGTCCATTTGAAAACCTAGAAAGGTTCAAGTTGCTTAGCAATGTTAACAGTCAAGGCAGGAACAGACAATATACAAAGACATACAATAAGTATATACTGTATACAGTACAGGCCAAAAGTTTGGATACATTACTATTTTTTATGTTTTTGAAAGAAGTTTCTTCTGCTCATCATAGTGCAGCAGATTAATGGCATATTTCAAGAGAATCGTTCAAATTGGTATAGAAGCATGAAATTTGGCACAGATACTCTCTGAGGGTCACTTTTTGGGAAAAAGGCGTTGGCCACCGAAAAATTCAACATGGCGGCCATTTTTTCAAGATGGCCGCTATTTCTGTAAAATGCTCATTATGTCAATTGTTAAAACAGTGATGTAGGCATAACATTTTGTGAAAATACTCTCTTCAGAATGTTTTTTTGGAAAACGGTGCTTGTCCCTCAAATTCAAGATGGCTACCAGTTTTCAAGATGGCCGCCATTTCTCTTGAATCCTTACATCTTTTTTTCAAATGGTGCTGCTATCATGAAATTTGGTACAAATATTCTTCAAGGAACATTATCATGGAAAAAGGTGTGTGCCGCTCAAATTCAAGATGGTGACCATTTTCAAGATGGCCACCATTTCTGTCAGAGCTCAATTTAATGTGTTAAGGAAGGTTTTGTTTAATAGAGTGAACGTCATTACACAACCAGGGCACACTGGTGACTTAACTGCTGTGGAACTCAGCATGGGGTTTAGTGTCAGCTGATCTAGTTTTACTTACACTGTAGTTCTTGACTAGTAGTAATAGTATAGCTAAGTTTAGTGTCCCAAATGCTGTCTACCAGCCCCTCATCAATTAGCTAGTAATAGATGTAGTTAGATAGCCGCACCTGAATTGACAGGTTGTGCCAGCGCGGGAGAGCCGAGCCAAGGGTAAGCGGGGCAATACATGACTTGTTCATGTATGCTTACCTGGAAGGTGTACAGATCACACGGGACTTAAATGGCACTGGATGAATGATCGGGCTAGGTGTAGGTGACCCATACCTAGTTGTATCCCATACCTGAATGTGTACTATGTCTATGATTGAGGTGGTAAAAGGATAACCCCTCGGCCTTAATCAGACAACAAACCCCCAAAATGGCAAATGAAAATCCCATGTCAGCCAAGAGGCCAACTGATTGGAAGAAATGTTGTCTTTGTCAGACAGACACAAAGGAACCCCTCCAATCACCACCTACCCATCATGTTTCTCAACATGATGGCTATAAAATGATTGCCACCAACATTCCACTCTTACACAAGATGAACAAAATGCCAATGACCCTGGACCTGGAACGACTGGATGAAGGTGGTGGTATAGAAGCTTTGAGAAGGAACCAAGCGAAGTATCACTACAATTGTCGACTTCGGTTCAACAACACAAAGTTACTTCGTGCCCAGAAGCAACAATCCGATGCTCAATGTAGTGAGATAGATGAAGGCCAAACAAAGCATCGCAGAACCATGATGCAGAAAAGTCTAGATGATCAGGTTTGCTTTCTTTGTGATAACATATCTCCTGAATCTGACCTACGTCAGGTAATGACACTGCAACTGAATGACAGACTACATGAATGTGCACAAACACTGAATGATGCTAAATTATTGTCTCAACTAAGTGGTGCTGATGCCATTGCACAGGAGCTGAAATACCATCATTTGCGTCTCATTCATCTTTACAACAGAGAGAAACCTCAGAAGGCTTGAGAAAGAGTCACAGAGTGAAACGATTCAACCAGCCATCTTTCCTATGGCTCTTTCTGAACTGGTCACCTATATTGTTGAAACCAGTCTCAATTCTGATGGTCCTTCCGCCTTCCGTCTCGCAGATACAGTGGGGAGAACAAGTATTTGATACACTGCTGATTTTGCAGGTTTTCCCACTTACAAAGCATGTAGAAGTCTGTAATTTTTATCATATGTATTCTTCAACTGTGAGTGACGGAATCTAAAACAAAAATCCAGAAAATCACATTGTATGATTTAAGTAATTAATTTGCATTTTATTGCAAGACATAAGTATTTGATACATCAGAAAAGCAGAACTTAATATTTGGTACAGAAACCTTTGTTTGCAATTACAGAGATCATTCGTTTCCTGTAGTTCTTGACCAGGTTTGCACACGCTGCAGCAGGGATTTTGGCACACTCCTCCAGACCTTCTCCAGATCCTTCAGTTTTCGGGGCTGTCGCTGGGCAATACAGACTTTCAGCTCCCTCCAAAGATTTTTTTATTGGGTTCAGGTCTGGAGACTGGCTAGGCCACTCCAGGACCTTGAGATGCTTCTTACAGAGGCACTCCTTAGTTGCCTTGGCTGTGTGTTTCAGGTCGTTGTCATGCTGGAAGACCCAGCCACAACCTATCTTCAATGCTCTTACTGAGGGAAGGAGGTTGTTGGCCAAGATCTCGCGATACATGGCCCCATCCATCCTCCCCTCAATACGGTGCAGTCGTCCTGTCCCCTTTGCAGAAAAGTATCCCCAAAGAATGATGTTTCCACCTCCATGCTTCACGGTTGGGATGGTGTTCTTGGGGTTGTACTCATCCTCCTTCTTCCTCCAAACACGGCAAGTGGAGTTTAGACCAAAAAGCTCTATTTTTGTCTCATCAGACCACATGACCTTCTCCCATTCCTCCTCTGGATCATCCAGATGGTCATTGGCAAACTTCAGATGGGCCTGGACATGCACTGGCTTGAGCAGGGGGACCTTGTGTGCGCTGTAGGATTTTAATCCATGATGGCGTAGTGTGTTACTAATGGTTTTCTTAGAGACTGTGGTCCCAGCTCTCTTCAGGTCATTGACCTGCCGTGTAGTTCTGGGCTGATCCCTCACCTTCCTCATGATCATTGATGCCCCACGAGGTGAGATCTTGCATGGTGCCCCAGACCGAGGGAGATTGACTGTCATCTTGAACTTCTTCCATTTTCTAATAATTGTGCCAACAGTTGTTGCCTTCTCACCAAGCTGCTTGCCTATTGTCCTGTAGCCCATTACACAGCTCTCTGGTCTTGGCAATTGTGGAGAGGTTGGAGTCTGTTTGATTGAGTGTGTGGACAGGTGTCTTTTATACAGGTAACAAGTTCAAACAGGTGCAGTTAATACAGGTAATGAGTGGAGAACAGGAGGGCTTCTTAAAGAAAAACTAACAGGTCTGTGAGAGCCGGAATTCTTACTGGTTGGTAGGTGATCAAATACTTATGTCATGCAATAAAATGCTAATTAATTATTTAAAAATCATACAATGTGATTTTCTGGATTTTAGATTCCATCTCTCACAGTTTCAGTGTACCTATGATAAAAATTACAGACCTCTACATGCTTTGTAAGTAGGAAAACCTTCAAAATCAGCAGTGTATCAAATACTTGTTCTCCCCACTGTATGTGCAACCTGTACCAGCAGCGTATCCTTTTTCTAACAGTGGCACTTCCTCTCTGTGGACTACACCTTGCCGTGGTGGAGAGGCTTGTGTACTCCAATGAACCTGAGACCTATGCCGGTGGGGATTTTATATCCCTGGCAAGTTTAACTAAGCTGGACAGGTCAAAGGAGAGGAGGCAGACAAAGCAGACATTATGACTATTTGACAGAAATGGTGGCCATCTTGAAAATGGTGTCCATCCTGAATTTTTGAGTGGCACATACCTTTTTCCAAAAGAGTGTTCCTTGAAGAGTATTTCTGCCTAATTTTATGCTTGCATCACCATTTGAACACTTGAAATAATTAATATTCGACAGGAACGGTGGCCATCTTTAAAAATGGTGGCCATCTTGAATTTTTGAGGGACAAGCATCTTTTTCTATTAACATGTCCTTTAGAGAGTATTTGAATAAAATGTTATGCTTGGATCACTGTTTGAATAATTGATATAATAAGCATTGAATAGCAATGGCGGCCATTTTGAAAAATGGCCGCCATATTGAATTTTTGAGTGGCCAACGCCTTTTTCCAAAAAAGTGGCCCTTAGAGAGTATCTGTGCCAAATTTCATGCTTCTATACCAAAGTGAACGATTTTTTTACTAATCTGCTGCACTATCAAGCCTGCATTTATTTGATCAAAAATACAGAAAAAAAATGTAATATTGTGATATATTATTACAATTTAAAATAATTGGTTTTTAATTTATTATACTTTACATTATCATTTATTTCTGTGATGCAAAGCTGAATTTTCAGGATCATTACTCCGGTCTATCACATGATCCTTTAGAAATCATTCGAATATGATGATTCATTATCAGTTGGAAACAGTTCTGCTGCTTAATATTTTTTCATAACCTGTGATACTTTTTTAGAATACTTTGATGAATAAAAAGTGAAAAATAAAAAAATAAAAAAGAAGCAAATTTTTTACAAATAGAAATCTTTTGTAACAACAATATATACTACTGGTCAGTAATTTGGGGTCAGTAATTTTTTTTCTTTCTTTTTTTGAAATAAATCAATACTTTTATTCAGCAAGGATGTGTTAAATTGATAAAAAGTGATAGTAAAGAAGATTTATATTATTAGAAAATATTTTTTTAATTTGGATAAATGCAGTTCTTTTTAACCTTTTATTCATCAAATATATTAGGCAGCAGAACTGTTTCCAACACTCATAATAAATCAGAATATTAGAATGATTTCTAAAAGATCATGTGATAGACTGGATGTCACATGTGACACTGAAGACTGGAGTAATGATCCTGAAAATTCAGCTTTGCATCACAGAAATAAATGAAAATTTTAAGTATAATAAATTGAAAACCAATTATTTTAAATTGTAATAATATATCACAATATTACATTTTTTTCTGTATTTTTGATCAAATAAATGCAGGCTTGATGAGCAGAAGAAACTTCTTTCAAAAACATTAAAAATGGTAATGTTTCCAAACTTTTGGCCTGTACTGTATACACACACACACACGTATACACACACATACACATACATATACACATACATATACATATACATATACATATACATATATATATATATATATATATATACACACACACACATGCACAAACACACATACACTTTAAATTAAATATTCAATAAAATATAAAAAACTACATTATAATACTATTACTATTAATGCCTCTAATATACATAAATAAAACTATACATAACCTTCATCTAGGATCTACATCTACACTTAATCTATTCATGTATTCCCACCTCTAAGTCTGGACTGAAGCTGAAAACGAAGGTCTCTCCGGTGCCATAGAAGCCGTCACTGACTTTGAATGGCTCTGAAGCGAGAGCTCCAAACAGCTGCCAAAAATAAGCCAAAAGATTGTTTGAATATTTAATGAACTACATGCTGTGAAACCTATGATTTAGAGAACTACACAATATTCACAATCTACACAAACAGATTTCCAAAAACAATTATGTAAAACCATACACTTCAGCTAAAACGCAAAAGCTCAAGCATACCTGTCCATCACTGTCCTTGATCACCATGAGAACCGGGGAGTCCTGGCTCTGCATGGTGCGATACAGGCTCTTGATGCTCATGCCGTGTTTGGACGTGCTGAACGCCAGGGACCAGGGATAGCCGATCGTCCTGGGTGGGAGGTGCTTGGCCAGCTGAGGATTAGAATAAAAGGTCAGAAGCAAAGAAAAGCCCCCAAAAGATCAGGACAGTACAGAAAAGGCACTTGGGAAGTAACTTTAAAGTAAAGGTATACTAAAAATAAGGGCCTCTGGGAGCCAATTATATGACTGAAATGCCACAGGTAGACAATGAAAATGTCATGCAAGTCCCATGAGCAGTATCCAAAAGATGAAGGAGTGGTTCCTTACTCAATAGTGCATCAGAGTTGAATATGATGAGGTCAACATAGATATGGACCAAAATAAACTATAGCTTACCTTCTCGATTTGATCGGGTTGCAGCAGGTCACTGGGCTCGTTCAGACTGGGCCTGAAAGATTCGGGTTCTGGCTCACTCTTCACCATGTGTTTGGAGTTCACCTCTTCCTTGGTTGTGATCTGATTAAAAGAAAGGAAAAAGGACTGATAAACATAGTCCCATCATTTGCTTTCCCCAAAATTTCACAAATATTGTCTTACATTGAGAGAGCACAACTATGTGGAACTATGTGGTTAAGCCTCTATATTTATGGTCCGCTTTCTTTGGATCGATCAATCAATCAATCAATCAATCAATCAATCAATCAATCTATCTATCTATCTATCTATCTATCTATCTATCTATCTATCTATCTATCTATCTATCTATCTATCTATCTATCTATACTGCAGGTAAATGGAATCATTAATATCAGATAACATAATCTGAGCTATCTATAAACAGTACTCTCAAAGTAAGAAAACACCTGCAAAATTTTGAAATAGTATCATGTCCAGTCACAGAGGGCATCATAAACAGTACAGCTCAATAAAGGAGAAAGTCGCACTACAGGATGTGAGGAGTGAAGCTTACAGCGACACACATTTATCAGCCAAAACAATCAGGCTTTAAATCTGGTAATGTGTGTTTCTACATCAGTACAACCTAACTGATGTAGACAGAGGAAGATGGATGGATGGAGATCAGCGAGATTTGGCTGACAGGAGAATGTTACAAAGGGTCTTACTTTGGGAAGGCTTATCTCTCAGGTTAAGGAATGAAAAATATAACTGTAGTTAAGCACAGGGATAAAGGTTAGCAGGAAAACAGGGTAGTTCCCCAACAGCAATGCAAACCATGGCAAATATCCAAGGACCACATGACAATTTTCCATCCACAAACATCAGACTTGGAGCGGATATAGGTTTTTTAGTATAGTTAGAACAACGTGTTAAATAATGCCTTGCATTCTTGGATGTTTGCACTGTTTTCATGTTAGCAGGGAATAGGGTTAGCAAGACCTCATCAACACACTTTTTAGGAATGGTTTTTCCTTTAAAATCAACATGAAATGACACTCGCAATTCATTTTACGTCAATCATACAAGCTAGACCACTTTTTTAATTCTGGCTAATGTAATAACTATTAGAAAGTCTGCATTTCCTACAACATTTACTTTCTAATAGTGCCTACATAGTTAAAAGGATAGTTCACCGAAAAATGAAATCAATTACTCACCCTCATGTCATTCCAAACCCATTAGACTTTCCCTTAATCTTCAGAACACAAATGGTCAGGTTTATATGCTAATAAATTCCTAAATTAAATCGGTTCATCGTATAAAGCAATCATGTCTCTTTAAAAGACTTGGATTAAACTGCTTGATTCATTTGTTTTTTTTTTACGATATCTTTATTAACGTTTGGAAGTTTCAGAGTTTTGGGTGAATAGACTTTCGATGGAGGGACAGAAACCTGAGATTTCATTTAAAAAATACCTTCATTTGTGTTCTGAAGTTGAACAAAAGTCTTATGGATTTGCAAAAACATGAGGGTGAGCAAATTATGACAATTTTCATTTTTGGGTGAACTAACCCCATTTAACATCAACACAGCCTTGGTGACATCAGGGGGAAAAGGTGGAGCAAATTATTATTGTTATAATCTAAAAGATAAATAATTGATATAATATTATAATATAATATAATTGTAAGTTATTACATTTTGATTAAAGAGTTCAGACAAGTCATTGGAACAAGATGCAGTGACGAATCAGACACAGTACCAATTTATTAATAAAGAAAATCGGTTTTATTGTAATTTCATGTTGACTTTAATAGTGTGATGAATACTGTCAGAACAAGCACTGCAGTCAAATGCATGGATACTTGATTAAACCCTTCTGAAAGGGGTTCTGGGGGACAGCATGTGACTAATTACTATGAAACTTTATTTGCTTTTTTACTGCTTCCTCATATTCAAGCCGTCGAAAACCCATCCTGTCATCCAGATATCCAATTTCAGTACTACTGCAGAAACTCTATCAGCCTTTAAGTGTCATCTCATATTAAAACGGCTATATCTCAACTCAGGGCCAGTTTTTATTATTCCACACTCCACATAAAGACCAGTGCAATCTGCTGATCAAGGGGAACAAATTCTGTAATACAGACAGTAATGCATTCTTACTTAGATCAAACAGTAGAATAGTCTTCTTTCATTCAATTTGTGAAAAATCTGATATTGGTAGAATCATACGTGATGATACTCTGACAGTAACTGTCAGTTCATGTTGTAGTTAATGTTCCTTGATCGGCAGACATGATGTGGCCTTTGTGATGGTTTGTGTGGAGTTGAGCGTGTGGCACCTGAAGACGTTTGCAGAGCGAGCGCAGGTCCTCACTCTTTAGAGCATCTATCCGCCGGTAATACTCAGTCACAGAAACTACCTAATGCACAGACAGAATAGTGGTGTTGCATGAGAAACAGCCCGACACCAAATAATTAGCATGTTAGGGGACAGAAGTTACGTGACACACTTCTCTTCTGCTTAAAATGATCAATTGGAAATGGAGGAAGGGACATGTTAGTAATATCAAGACATTTACTTTCTTTGCACAACCTAAATGAGAAGTCCAAAACAAAAACTGCAATATATAACCACCAAATGACTGAGAAAAACACTTTAATTCCCTCTTGACCCATGTGTTTGCGCAGACAGCTGCAGTCAGGTCTCATGTGCCACGAATCAGTTTAATCTAACAGGATTCACCTGACGAGATCAAACAGCACCATCTCAAAGACAGAAAAGACATCTGCAATGTCCACAGACCAGCTGCTCATTAGTATGTCATGCCGCAAAGCAACATAAAACAGTGTTTTCAAAGCTGAAATATAGAATTTTACTCTATGGCATGGGTGTAACAAGAGGTGTGGCTATGGGTCAGTTGTCTGCATACATATTTTCTCTGATATATTTACTATTTTGAAAGTATTATGCATTTATAAAGCATATTTGCTCACATCTGCAATTCATTCCAGAGATATCACATAATAAAAATTAAGCATATGCATATAATACCTAATGTAAATAAGACCATGTAAATTCACTAACATAGGCTACAGCTGAAATTGTTTCATAAAAAAAAAAAAAAAAAAACACATCGCTCTTTGGTCCTCCTATAGATTTAAAGGAATAGTTAACTTAAAAAAAAGAAAAGAAAAAGTTTTGTCATCATTTACTCACCCTCAAGTTGTTTCAAACCTATATGAATTTCTTTCTTCTGCTGAACACAACATTTTGAAGAATGTCAGGAACCAAACCCTATTGACTTCCATAGTATTTTTTTTTTGTCCTACTATGGAGGTCAATGGGGTCCATCAACTGTCTGATGACCAACATTCTTCCATTCTTCAAAATATATAATTGTGTTCAGCAAAAGAAAGAAATGTATACAGGTTGAAACAACTTGAGGGGGAGTAAATGACAGAATTTTTATTTTTAAGTGAACTATTCCTTTAATTTGCCCACCCTCATATAACCAAATGCCCTATCCTAGAAATTCCATTGGGTTTAACTCCTACAAACAGAAAGCATGCTTTAGCATTTATGCAATCTATACATAGGCTACAAGGCTAATGCTCTTAAAATGTTTTTGCAGCTTTCATCATAAAAACAGCCAAGTAACGTTACAGGTTGTTTTTTTTAAAGAGAGAGAAAAAAAGCTTTTCTCATGTAACTATAATAAGGAGGTCGAATTTCGATTTAAAATCGCCACTAATAAAAATAACGTAATCGTGCGGTGCTGCAAAAAGCAGAAAAAAGTCAGTCTGTTTACATCGTCACGCGCCACAAGAGCGTTGCGTTTTCAACACTGATGTCAACAAGGTAAAATAGACTTGCGTTCAAAGAAACTAAACGCAGCGCTACGGAAATCTGTGCGTGCAGTTTCATTTAGTTGCAATCCGATAATTGTTATAAACATAACAACAACACAAAACTTTTAGAAAGTGACACTCGAAGGATTAATTTTTCATGAGGAAAAACTATCGACAACGCGGTGGGTGTTGCGGTTTGATTAATTTATAGCAAACTGCGTTTATCATATGGTACGCACAAACTGAAATATTAACTTAACACTAGGCTATACATATCGCACGGTATGCAACTGCATAGTTTAAGTATGCTAGGCTAAGTGTCTGCATGCACACTTTACTGTCATGTTTAAATGACGTCAATTACTAAGCCTAGAAAGCTGCAGCTGCTTGATACATAACCACACTCCATATGCATGTCAAGTGCACTTCTGCACAAGTCACTCATCCACACACAAACATTAGAAACACAAGGCTCGTTTTTTACCAGGCCAAAGCTGTATTTGGGCGTTAGCTGACATCCCTCCTTAATTCTCCTGGAGAAAAACATCACTTCTGCTGAAAGCCCCAAGATATGCAGGTGTATATCCAATATTTAGTATCCACGTGGACTCACTGAAGTACAGACACTTTTAGAAGTGAACTAGAGGCTTTGTGCTGTTTATATCCCACAGGGACCAATAGGATGGCGGGACAGCAGAAAAGCATGAACTCATGTGGCCTCCCCTCTGGCCAGCCCAGATAACAGGGCTTGAGTCATATTTTATAAATAATAGCCAAATAGCTATCTGGAAGATATTATAAATAAAAATGCATTTTTATGTAGCCTAGAAAAATGGCTTGCTGAGAGCTGGAAAATGTAAATAAAACAGGTCTTGATTATATATTTATATATGCTATCTGGATCATCACAATTGGGCAATTAACTATTGTTGTCTTTATCTTCTCCGTGGAGTTTTCACACTTTTTATCTTGACTTAAATGCATAATCCACATTTATCAGTCAGATGGTATTACTCACTGAAGTCTATAAGTGGTTTAAGAGGGATGATGAAATGATTGTGTCCATTTGCAGACAAACACTCAATACAGTAACAGCCAAGCCAAACACACATTTCAACGAAAAGACATTACATACCAGTTCATCACATCCTTTGAAAGGAAAAGATGTCATTATGAACATAAGACACTGCAACAAGATATAGACATTGACAACAATGACTGGCAACAGGAACAAGCATGCATTCAAACTCAATGTTATTATGTGCATAAACATGGTTGAAGTGGCTGAATAGGACAAAAATAAATTAAAAGACACACATACACACACGGTCCAATGCTGCTGTGAATAACAGGCTCATGTGTTCGGGAGAGAACATAAACATCACGTAAGCATATTCATGATGATCACATGTCTATGACAACACAACTGCGACAAAAACATCAGCCTAATTATTAAAGCCACACAATACACACATTTCAATTAAAAACACATGCATGAATTAACATCAGTATTAATATTTATGACAATCAAATAAATCACATTATAAATAATTAAAATTATAATATTTAAATATATTGCATGAATGCATAAAATACTTTCTAGGTTTTTAGTCATAAACTACTAGAATTGACAATTAATAGATTAATCTATTATTTATTTATTTATATGTATTATTACAGGTTAAGGCTTGTTATCTTACAGTAGTTGTTGTTCATACCTCCCAGTCCTTGAACGTGATATCAGGCACTGGTTTGTCATGCTCCCCGCTCTCAGCATCCTGGTTCTTTTTAACCACTACAAACCCAGGCTCTCGGGTCACTCCGCTCAGCCCTTCACCGTACACATCAGGGGTCCACTGGACAAAGAACGCATACAGGTGGTCCGACCTACAGGAAACACACACAAAAAAGGTATAGGGTTTATGCGGTGTATGACAGCTTGTTAAGATTTAACACAAGATCAGTCCAGATCTTTATTCACATTGGCATCCTAATACTTTAAAATGAGATGTTTTCTAGTTGCCTATTAATAAAATACTGTGCGCCAGTGTTTTTTACTAAATGAAAAATAAAAGGAAGCCTCTGGAGCTGAAATTCAGATATGGTAATAGGCGTTTTGTTTCCGCCACATGCTGCAAGCGGTAGACCAATCACAACAGACTGGGCCGTCTGACCAATCAGAGCAGAGTATTCTAGCGGAAAGGAGGGGTTTAGAGAGACTGAATCTCAAAGGAACCGTTTTCAGACTCTTTAGCCCCTTTCACACAGAGATTCCGGAAAATACACGGATAAAGTGAGCCGGGATTTGACCCGGGTTCGTTTGATTTTGGTTCATTCACACTGCCAGTGATTTTCCGGAATCAGAGAGTGCGTTCACACACAACCCGTAAAAATGCCGTAAAGACACGTGACATCGATGTGACTTCACTTGTAATCTCAGCAGTGTCTTAAGTTTGCTTATGAGCTGCGATCTCTCTCTCGAGAAACCACGCTTGTGCATTTTTTCTCTGATTCGATCATTAACTTGCGCATTACGTACCGTTTCACAGCTGGCGAATGATCCCGGCTTCAGCGTCATCACTACGACACGGCATTATTACGGCTTTTGTTCACACAGCGCGCGTTCCGGGACTGAACACGGCAATGTTACTAGGTCCCGACCCGGCATCGATCCCGGCATAAATCCCGAGTCGAGTTTGCGTTCACACAGAAGGCGCTCTGGCAATTTGCCGGCAATTTCCCGGGTTCAAAGCGCTGTGTGAAAGGGGCTTTTGAGAAATAAGGTGATGTGCAATGTCTATTATGAGAAAATTAAAGTGTTTTTTGATATTGGATGCATGTAAACCTAGGAGACCTCCAAAACAAAATTAGGAACCCTTTAAAATAGCACTAGGAGCACTTTAAAAAATGTGCATGGAAAAGTCATGGAAATCTCTATAGTATCTCTACAGGATAGGATAGGACTTTTTCTTGTGTTTCTTATTTTAGTCAGAAAGTGTAGGAAGCTTGTGTAAAGCGCCATACATTATAATACAAATGTTTTGTATAAACAACTTAAAATAGGGTCCAGGGCCCGTATTCATAAAGATTCTAAGAATCCTCTCAGAAAACTCTTAATTTAGCTTAAAAACTTTTACGTAGGAGTCTTAGCTGAAAAGCGATTCGGGACCGATCTGAGAGCAACTCTGAGTAAGGAAAAGACAAAAACTTTCATCTTAGTAAGGAGGCGGGGTTGACCCCGTTGCTATGTATGACACAATCTTTTGAAGACTGTGATTGGTTGGTTGTCCAAGAAGGAAAAAAAAAAGTGATTTTAAGTATAGGGTCTATTCTAAGCCTTCACTTTGAAATTACATGCGTAATTTTTCCTATTTGACCGTTCTCACACACACACACACATTATATATGTGTATATAAATCCTTTTTATTTTATTTACCATGCTGTTACTTTCCTATAAGGTATTTGATTGGCTTAGAATGATAAAAATTGTTCCACTCTTTCCAATTACACTGATTGCTGGCATGTCTATTTAAGTGGTGGTTTGAATGTTGGTTTTAATGTATCAAACATGGAATTTTCCCAGTTGCCAAATATCGTAATGTAGTGATTACTTTCATTTCTGGCGCTATGGCATTTCTGTGCTGTATCGGAGATATTAGCGTGTCTCTAATAAGATCAGTCACAAACATGATCCCTGCACGATCTAATCTATAGCGTCTTATTAACTCACTGTTATTCATTGTCTGCAACACATTTCTTCTCCCTCTTCGTCTTTCTGCCATGTTCTCCTCTGCTAAAGAAACTCTTAAGCCTCTTAAAAGTCCTCGTCCGTGCTCCTAACAATTTTGACCTTAAGACCTCTTTTAAGGGTTAAGATGCTTTCTGAATTACTTTTTTCTTTACTAGGAATTTTTCTTTAATTTTAAGAGTAAACGCCCACATTTCTAAGAATTTTCTTAGAATTTTGTCACTAGGAGCTACTCTTTGCATTAAGATTCTTTATGAATACGGGCCCAGGTCTATACTGACATCTAAATCAACCACAATGCATGTCTGTAGTCTGATATACCACTTTCCTAGATTGCTCTGTTCAATTTATAATGGTATATTTCAACAGCAACTTATAGGTGATTACGCCATGTTGACAGTGATGAAACCCTGTCCTGTAGTCCTGCAAGCAAATGGCTCTGATGTTGAGAGATCATTTACAAAGAACTGCAACCATAAACACACACATACAGACATGCACAAGCTCAGACACACATATATAGGCCTACACACGATGACCTGGTCAAGGAGAGATTTGGACCAGGCGACTCATGAGGACATGTGGCAAAGCTTACAGCCTATGAGGAGTGCGCAAGTATGTGTTTTCCAGCTAACATGGCTAACGTTCACTTTGTGGTTCAGAAATGATTAAATGGACCATTGTCATATCTCAAATGGATCATGAGACTGGCCACCAAACTGGGTCAGAAAACAGTAGAGCAGTTATTTGTGCTGGCCTTCCCATAGCCACATCTCTGATCCTTGATGAGACATCTTATCCATGGATGCCACCCTGGCACGAACGCAGACACGGTTTGTGTGAGTTTAATAGGTCAAGATGGAGGTTGTGAACCATGTGTGAACTATAGAACTCTCAAATACAAAGTTAAATCACAAAAACCAAGCATGCAAAACTTACATTACATAAACACCATAGGTCAAATGAGCGGAAATGTCAGAAGACTAAACAAAGTCAAACAGACACAGGGTGAAATTGCGCTTTTTCACACATCACAGAAAGCAAACGTCAGACAGAACGCAAACGTTACGCAGTACAAAGCAACTTTTTAAACGTCATATTTGATTTCCTTTTATGATCATAAATATGGAATCACTCTCATCTGTTCGAGATGATGTAGTTTAAGCTAATTATACTGATTTATTGCTCCAGGGAAAACCTTGATCCATGCATAATTCAGTTTGGAGAGGAAAACACACATATGCAGCGTGTAAATCTCTCTTAATTCTGTCTTGACTGTGGCTGAATAGCTGTATTATACAGAAGTAACAGATTCTGTGACGGATTACATAAGGCTTTGCTTTTGAACATTCAGATTAGTAGGTCAGGTAATTAGCCTCAGTCATTTCTAGTCACCAGATAGATCTTATTCCCAGAAAGACCAAAGGACTGACATAGGATAAACTAGCAGATTCATGTACTTAGATTCTTAATGATAAGCACAAGCTTATCTTATGATGTTTATTAAGCACAAGTAAACATATTATTCTTATATTTTTTATATAAAAGAGCTGCTGTGCAAACACTCCCGACCCAGGTCACCAAGACCATTTATTGAACGCCTCAAATACTGTTTTGACATCACATGTATAAAGTTTAGCCAATAATTAAAGAGGTTTCAAGGAGGACTTACAAGTAAAGCAGCAAAAACAATCCATTTAGGATCATAGACAGGGTGAAAAAATTATAACTGAAAAACTAAATCACTGTTTTTTGTGCATGATAATAAACTAATATAAGTGGACTTCAAAAGTTTGGGGTTGTTGAGATTGTCAATAATTTTTTGAACGAAGTCTCTTATGTTCACCAGGCCTGCATTTATTTGATCTAAAAATATTGTGACGTATTATTACAATTTAAAACTCAATTTTTCAGTGTCACATGATCCTTCAGAAATCCTTCTAATATGCTGATTTGGTGCTTTACATTTTTTTTTTTTTATTATTATCAATGTTTGAAAACTGTCACCTTTATTTCTAGCACTTAAAAAAAAAACAGATTCAATGAGCTTATTTTTTCTGCCTTAAATTAATACATTGTTTAAATTAATACATTATTAGCGAACTGCACAATTTGTATATGTACATTTCTGAAAACCATAACTTGGACACATCCCCTCTGATAACAGATCACTCTAAATTATAATGTAGACATGAATTTTATGTAAAGCTGCTTTAAAACAATATGTATTGTGAAAAGCGTTAAACAAATAAATGTGAATTGAAATGAAAACAATGATTCAATCATGCAAAATTAAATTCTGCAGTAAAGCAGCTCTAAAAAGACAACAGTACACAGTCATTATTCAACTGAAATCAGATCAGTGTTGATTCAGTTCCGTTCAATAACTGTGTAAAGATCATCAAATATGAAATTAATTCAATTCAGTTATAAAACAGTTCTGCAGAAAACAGTGATGTCATCATCATCCAGCTCAGTTCAGTTCTCATCCAATACTGTCAGTCAGTGAAGTCAAATCAATAATACTGCTGAATACTAAGTGTCCCCAACTAAGCAAGCCAGAGGCGACAGTGGCAAGGAACCCAAACTCCATCAGGTGACAGAAATGGATAAACTAGACTGGGGTTACGGGTGGGCTATGGGTGGGCATAGTGATTGTGATTTCGCTTAGTTAGTGATATAGTTTTATAGTGGACTCGGTTTTGCTCTCTCTCCTCTTCTGCTTTGTTTTTATTAGAATTTTTCCTTGTTGCGGCTGCTCACAGCAAATCGCACTGCGCTTTATTAGGTGCTTTAGTGCTTAAAGCAGCACTCAGTAGCTTCGGGATTTCTTCGCTGTATTCTCGCTTTTTGCTCGCAGGTTTCTCTCTAGAGCTCCCCCCACAGCTTCGGAATAGATATTTGACAACACTGTTGCAAAAACTCGAGGGTGATTCTCAGACACCAGAGGCTATAGATCAACGACATCAAAGCAGATGGGACATTCTTTAAAACGTCTTCTTCATTCGGGTTCGGACAGCGTGAGGGAGCGCAATAATGACAGCATTTTAGCAGATTTCTTTTGGCCGTAAAGCAATTGTTTACATCGCGAGACCTGATATCACGCGAGACTTCCTGACGTAGCGGCCGGCGGCCCGCCAGCTCAAAGTTGCAAGTGCGTATTTTCCGCTCACGGGCACCAGGGGGGTGCGAAACGACCACCATTCAACCCGAAATAAGTAATATAACCATTCCAATGACTCCGAAGAAAAAAAATTACTTAGTTCACCTTTAAAGGGATACTTCACCGATTAGCATTAAGCTTTGTATCAGTAGAAACCCGGTAGTATTTTCGAATGACCTTGCTTCCCTGCCTCATGTCCCCCTGAGACGAGAGATTTCTGTATTGTGTGTCTGGAAAAAAAACTCAGATGACGCAGAAATCGTCATTTCGCGAATTCACGTCATCGGAGGCTTTTTTGTCCAGAGGCTAGAGACTACAGCCAGTAGTAGGAGCTAGATCCGCATGTTTCCAACGCATAGCGGGTGGGATCTCACGATAAAACGCCGTCTTTTCAGTTTCGAGTCAACTAGTAGCCTAGTTGTATCATTTCTTCCGATACTGCCCTCTGTAACCGGTAGGCGTGGCTTGGGAGTGGCCTCGTAGGGCAGCCAAGCAAGTGCATTCTGGGAGTTGTTGTCTTTCATCCACATGAGCCAAAAATACATTTTCAGGCTTTTCTCAGTCTAGAAGTCACCAACAAAATAATTTCACATTTCTACTACATAAATGACCCAATTTAAAAACACATTCATCTTTCCAGCGGTGAAATATCCCTTTAAGTCATGGGTGCAGGGACCGGTCTATCAATTTTTTTTTTTTTCCAAAATGAAGCTGGTTGAAAAACATGGGGTGATGCCAAATATTCTGGCCCACCCATCATCCACTTTTTGAAGCATGTTTTAAAGAACGTCCTACACCTGGGTCTGGAGCAGTGAATCAGTAAACAATTCCATTTTGCCAGAACAGGAAGGTGACATTTAAAGTGGAGTGCAGCCAAACTGGGAATATCACTGACCTCTCAGAAGGGACAGCGAACCAGTACTCGTGCTTCCTGTCTCTTTGGGCGTACTGCAGCATTGAGGCACTGGCGTGGGAGACAAAGGTCTTCCGCATGGCTCTGCCAACACGCAGACACAGGAACTTGTGCGACTTGGACTTCTCCTTGCCTTTGGGCAACGGCACCACTGGGAAAGGAAACAAACAGCACAACTGCACCTGTTTTTCATAGTCATCTCAGCGTGTAAAACTAAAACATGAATCTTGCATCCCATTCTGATTAATCTATATTGTAGCATATTTATGCACGCTGGATGCAGCATATGCTAAATAAGCTGTCATGTTGAGTGAGCTGATGTTATTAGTGTGCTGGAGAGAAATAAATAAATGGAACAAATTAAATCTGTGGATCTCCTGCAAGACTAACTGAAAATGTGTCTTTCAGCAGATTTTTTAGGGCCACATCCTCATTAGACTGCAGCAGTGATACAGCAGGATCAAATGGAGGCTGACACTTCGATATATTTGTAAGTTATGTTATGTCATCAAGGATTGGATATCTTTTATTCAAGCAATATCCTTGGGGAAAGAGAGAGCGAGCTACAATAAGAAATAAGCTTAAAGTCGACATGAAACATTGCAACCCATTTTACTTGCATTTTCTATGTTCGAAGTTCAGAGTAAAACAAAGAAAAAGTAAGAAGGGACTTTTTTTTTAATCCTTTCTCAAAAATGTCTCCATCAATAGCATCTTGATATTTCCCACTACTTTTTCAGATGTATCGCTACTTGCTATTTTTGCTGTAGCCTTTAGAGATGCACTACATTTTTTTCATGTTATGGTTATGGTATATACTGTATATATATGTAACACTTTACAATAAGGTTCATTAATTAACATTAGTTAACTACATTAGTTAGCATGAACTAATAATGAACTGCACTTATACAGCATTTATTAATCTTTGTTAATGTTAATTTCAACATTTACTAATACTTTATTAAACTCTTGTTAACATTAGTTAATGCATTGTGAACAAACAATGAACAGCTTTATTTTGTATTAACTAACATTAACAAAGATGAACAAATACAGTAATAATTGTATTGCTCATGGTTAGTTCATGTTAGTAACTTAATACATTATCTAATGTTAACTAATGAACCTTATTATAGTGTTACCATATATAAATATATACATATAAACAAAATAAATAAAAACATAAAAATAAATATACTTTAAAAAGTACATATTTCACTATATATGGACCAAATTTTAATGACAGAATATAAAGAATGGTGTTTTTCGTGAACTGATAAATCAGGTACAAATTAGATCATGTAATGGTGTCAAATTTGATTTCATGTTGACTTTAACACATGTGCTTAACAGTAGATTACCTTCCTCTGTACTCTGTCCCTCTTCTGCTCCAAGCTCAATAGCTGGTGTGAAATCATTGGAAATCTTTTGTTCTCCTTCCTTCATATCACTGGTGGATTGCATAGTCTGAGCCTCCACGCTCTTCTGTGACTCATGGGCTTTTGCAAAATCCTCAACAGCCACAGTGTCCGAACAAAGCGACTCAGATGTGGTGCGGGATTTGGCCTCATCTGCAGGTTGGTCCCTCACTGCATTCTCCAGAACGTTCTCAGACAGCACCTCAGTGGATAAACCTGTGGCATTCAGACTCTGCTCAATGCCACCATCCCTCCATCCTCTTCCCTCCGTTCCTGTATTTTGTACAGCTTCTTTTACATCCTTTTTGTCAGCCGTTGAAGGTTCTTCAGTGGTTGTGGCGGCCTGGTTGATGGTTTGCACAGATTCAGAAGACGCACCAGAGGACTTTATCTGCTGCAGCTCGTCGGAAGATGTTGCAAGGGGATCATCGCGGACTGGAGAAAGTTCTGACTCGGTAAAAACGTCTTCGGACAGAGAAGCTTCCGTGCTGCGAGGGGCCGTACTGGTGCTGTCGTTGCCCGTCTCGCGGATTCGGTGTGCCGCATCGCCTGCATTGAGACGTGGTGCCCTCTTGAGATGGCTTACCTCAGGTATTGAAGGCTCAAGCTCTAGATCTCTGGGTTGACAAAAAAAAACATGACACATTGCTACATGACTTGCATTTCCCCGCTAATGAGATCAAAGTGGTTGTTATCATGTTGCTATGCAGTTGCTAGAGTAATCTAGGGGGTTGCTAAGTGGTTGTCTGATCAAATAGGAGCAATTATCATATCTGTAGCAAAAATGATGTGCAAGTAAGTGTCGCTTAAGTAACTTACGGTGGCACGAGCTCTCGGACCCTGATGTCGGTGATCTCCCTGCACATGGCTGCGGACTGCACCTCCTCCAGCGGGCACATGATCCCGTACTCCTCGCATCCTCGCTCCTGCACCAGCCGGTCCAACTTATGAGGGTCAAACATGACGTTGTTTGGAGTTACCAGAAGCACACCACTTACTATACCCTAAAAGATTGAGAACAGAAGAGAAAGATGGCAATGACAAATCAGTAGACCATACACTACTCTTTTACATGTCCAGGAATGATCATCACAGTAAAGATCAGTACATATTGTTATTGTATATTGATTTTTCTGGCCACACACCATCAACTTATACAGGAAGAGATCAACATGAAATGCAACCAATGTTTTGGATTTGGTTTTCATATACTGTTTAGGGGTAAATCTGAAATCAGTGATACCACAATAATAGGTCAGCATGGAAAATGTAGTCTATATGAGTGATTGCTCAGAAAATACTGAAAAATTTGTGCAAATGTTTGTAGACTTCGTGATCATAATTTCTGTCCGTCCAAAAGTAAGAAGTACCATATATTTCACAGATTTAATCAAAGTGGAATATGTATTTATTTATTTTGCAATATTATTCATTTTAATGCATTTTAAAATTTGCAGTACACAATGCCAATTACACATGCTAGAGCAGAAATTTTATTTTTTATAAATAAAATGTATTTATCTAAATATTTATATACTTACAGCACTAAATGTTCAGAAATATATAAGTACATTAATACATTAAATGTTCAGAAAAAAATATATATATACATACACACAAACATACATTCGTATTTATTTATGTTTTTCCTGAACATACACACTACTGTTCAAAAATAGGGTAAGATTTTCAAATATATTTTTAATGTATTTTTTACATTTCTTCACTTTATCAATGGTGAAATCAGTTGTGCTGCTTAATATTTTTGTGGAAACCGTGACACATTTTTGTTCAGGACTCTTTGATGAATAAGAACAGCGTTTGCAATATAAATCTTTTGTAACAATGTTAAAGTATTTACAGTCTCCTTTGATCAATTTAATGCATCCGTGCAAATTTCATTTCATTTGGTTATTAAGTTATATGGTAGTGTATATATTTCTAATACTACCTCTAACAAACAAATGTGGCAAATTTTGGTAAATCCAGTGACTAGTAATAATCTGTGCGCCCGACTAACAGAATCTGTACACAGAAATCACTCACCTTGCCATCAGTGATGTATTTGCAGTTCATTTTAAGGAACTTTTCCGTAAGAGCCTCTTCTTCCTCGGAGGTGGATGACACCACTCTGGCTGGTCGAGGGGGCCCGTGACATATGCTGTGTCTCCGGTGGACATCATCTGAGTCCTGGTGGGATGAAGATGGTGTGAGAAACAGCTCAATCAGAGGTAGCCCTCGCCACATCACACTGAATACGGCCCAACTTTGAGCTCATGGTACATCCTCTAACACCCACACCCACATATAAACACACACACACACAGTCATCATAACAAGGAGGCTTGGAAATAACAACCCATTAAGGCATAAGGTAGATCCCTTGAGGGCTCTCTGCTATAAGAAGGCTGACAGGCGGAAACCAAGGAGACTGAGGCAGGTTTCCTAACATGATTCTGCACCGGTTGAGTGACTGTCAGCATCTTTGTGTGTTTGTATGTGTGTGAGCTCATTATAGGACAAGAAAAAGAAAAGCCACCGCTCACTTGGTGCTGCTGACACAATAATACAGATCTAATGATTATAAAAAGTTACTTTTAGCTTTACAAAATTTCACATGCATTGCAGCAGAATCCTGAGCTGATACTCTTGGATTTGAGCTAAAATTGCAAATACGGAACACATGTTTGACTCCTCGCTCAATATATTTCAACTTCTCTCACAAAGAGCTCTGTGAAACAAGAGCACACTGCAACCTCTTATAACTTAACAAACAAACATCACTTGCTCATTCAACACTAATAAAAGAAAACCAGGTTGTTTACTGGAGTTCACAACCAAGCAAGTGAAGCACACATAGAAACTGAATTTTTATTTAAGTTGTCTACTGACTGTATATGTGACCTAGGACCACAAAACCAGTCACATGGATCAATTTTTTTAAATTGAGATTTATACATAATCTAAAAGCTGAATAAATAGCTTTCCATTGATGTATGGTCTGTTAGGATAGGATAGGGCAATATTTGGCCGAGATACAACTATTTGAAAATTTGAAGGGTGCAAAAAAATCTAAACATTGAGAAAATCGCCTTTAAAGTTGTCAATTTATGTTCGTGATTCTGCTGCATTCACTAACAAAAATAAATGTTTTACATATTTACGGTAGGAAATTTGCTAAATTTGCTAGATGTCGCCTTGTCTACTGCAGTTCATTGGAACGAAACCGTAGCCAAGGCGACATCTAGTGTATATATCTATGCGCCAGTCTGCGCACACGTCACACAGCAGGATGCGCGCGCGCTCTCAGATCACTTGGACGTGGCTGTGTTCAAGAGGTAAAAACTATATAAATACTGTTCATTTTCTCACACAAACCGCTCGTTTCGTGTCTTAGGCCATCAATGTGTACTTACGATGGGGAATTGTTTAATTTGGACGACGGGGAATTGTTTTAATTTGGACTCTGTGCATGCTCTTTGAGATAGTGACCATAGACCTGCATTATATGACTGACAGACAAGAACGGTTTGACTTAAAAATATCAAAATTGAAACTACTGCGGAAACAAAGACACCTACATCTTGGATGCCCTTGAGGTAAGCAAAAACATACCAACATTTTATTTCAAAGTGAACTATCCCTTTAATATCCTAATGATTTTTGGCATAAAAGAAAAATCGATAATTTTGACCCATACAATGTTTTGTTGGCTATTGCCACAAATATACCCGTGCGACATGTGACTGGTTTTGTGATCCAGGGTCACATTTGGCCCTCAACATAACCAGCAAAAAATGCTCATATGTAAAACTGCAACTGATAGGCCATGATGGCCCAACACATGAATATTACATGTGTACAGACTGTAGACAAGTATATAAATGTATGGCTGCTGTGATTGACTGCACAGTTTAGATGCACTCCACTGTGTATGAAAAATCTGCAAAAAAAGCCAGCACTGAGTTACATGAATATTGCATGAATTCATGTGTTTTCATGTAATGTGCTGACAATGTAGCAGTCAGTTCTCCAGCATATTACAATTACAGGGATATGAATGCGCATTCTTATTTGTGAGATGCATGTTGATACCTGAATACATTTGAAGTTAGAATAAGCATGTGCTTGCTTTATCTATTGATGACTCATGAGGAAATGCAATCATTAAACCCCTGAATCTCTGGCACTGGGCAGCGGGACCAGTAAATCCATGACCATATGGAGCCGGAACTACACACTGAGTCACACACTAATCCAACAGAGGTGACACAATCCATTTGGCAACCTCAAAATGGCAGCCCAGGACATAAATTAGACCCTTAAACCACACAAGAACAGATGAGAGCTTAAAAGTAGCCATGGTGATCTTTCCAAGATATCTTCCTTCTTATTTGTCATCAACTAGGGACAAACATAGCCGGGAGGAATGCAGTTTGTCTGAATACAACAATTACTGGAATCTCTGGCTTCATAGAGGAATAACAGCTGTGCCCAAAAGGGAAATTCATCGCCACCCCCTTGTGGACACAAAACTATCTGAGCCTGAAATTAAAGAAACAGTCCACCCAAACTCAACATCATGATGTTTGTAACATGCATGATATCTTTAATGGAATATCTTTTAAGAACTTGCAGGTTATTTTTTCATAGATTTATAATTGATGGGAATGGAGTTTCAAACACACAAGCATAAAGTATTACACATAAGCTGTGCGTTATACAGCAGGTCAAGTCTAGAATTTTTTAAAGGGATAGTTCACTTTGAAATTAAATTTTGGTATGTTTTAGCTTACCTCAAGGACATCCAAGATGTAGGTGTCTTTTTTTCCGCAGTAGTTTCAGTTTTGATATTTTTAGGTCAAACCATTCTTGTCTGTCAGGCATATAATGCAGGTCGATGGTCACTGTCTCAAAGAGCATGCACAGAGTCCAAATTAAAACAATTCCCCATCGTAAGTACACATTGATGGCCCAAGACACGAAACGAGCGGTTTGTGTGAGAAAACGAACAGTATTTATATCGTTTTTACCTCTTGAACACAGCCACGTCCAAGTGATCTGAGAGCTCGGGCGGGTATAGATATATACACTAGATGTCGCATTGGCTACGGTTTCGCAGTAGCCAATGCGACATCTAGTGTATATATCTATACCCGCCCGAGCTCTCAGATCACTTGGACGTGGCTGTGTTCAAGAATTGTTTTAATTTGGACTCTGTGCATGCTCTTTGAGACAGTGACCATCGACCTGCATTATATGACTGACAGACAAGAACGGTTTGACCTAAAAATATCAAAATTGAAACTACTGCGGAAAAAAAGACACCTACATCTTGGATGCCCTTGAGGTAAGCTAAAACATACCAAAATTTAATTTCAAAGTGAACTATCCCTTTAAGGGGCGGCAAAAAAGAAGTAAAAAAAAAAGTCTAACTAAAATAAACAGAAATACATATATGAAAGCAGGTCTTTAAAATGTCTGAAGCATGTAAAGGAGTATGGCCACTGATTTGGATCTCTTGTCCAATTTAATTTGACAGGCTTAGCGACTACAAATTAAAAAGCTGGTTAAAGTAAATGGAAAATAATTGAATCGATGTAAAAATGCAAGCTATGCAAAATGATAGTCCATGGCACTTCTGTTTCACTTCACATGGTCTATTGCATAAATGTAGACACAGAGCATTAGTGTGAAATGATCCAAGCAGTTTCACTTAATAACTTGCTGTTTTTTCAGCTGAGTAAGTCTTCTTATTATACTGAATGGCCCTTAATTAAACTCAACTTATTACATGGATTATTGAATTTCCCCATCCCCGTTCCAAATCATGGAAAAATATGCTTATACACCACAATGAGCTAAAAGATCTTTAGACTTCACAATAGAAAGGTACATAAAACAATGCATGCTCAAGGGTCAAAACGCATATGCAGTGAACATTATAAAAAGCAATTCTTCTTGCTAACAAGTTGTGCGAAACTGACCAGACCTTGGCAAGCAAAATCATTTAATCATGTACATGTGCAATTTAAAACAATGATAAAGGACAAGTTTAAGCCTGTCCTCTCGCTATACGATCCCCCTGAAAGCTGTGGATGAAGATTGAGGTGGCACTTACTGTGGTGGCCTTCTCGAGATCAGCCTCTGAAGAGGTGAGGGAGAGGGGGCTGATGGGACTGAGGGAGGGAGAGCTTTCTGCACTGGAGATGTATTCTGGGTCAGGGACATACAGCACCTGAAGAGCAAGACACACTCAGAATTTAGATTTATATCATCTCACATGCAAACAGCAATGGCTTTTAGCCGAGTAAAATGAATGAAATCAGTGAATTGAAACAAGACGACAGCTAGCTTGATCTCCAACAAAACCAAATGACAAAAGAAAGCAGAGAGCATGAATTACCATTCAAAACTCAGCAAAGAAGCGGTTTAATAAACAAATAGAACGTATATTCTTCTACAAAAGCCGCAGCTCTTTTTTCCGGGACATTTCCCCCGTTTTAAATGGTTTCCATTCTTACCTTGAGGATCACAATATCTCTGCTCATTAATGTGAAACTGTGGAGGCACCAAGATGAATTTGCTACTTAAAGGGATAGTTCCCCCAAAAAGAAAAATTCTGTCTTCATTTACTCACCCTCAAGTTGTTTCAAACCTGTATGAAAACACAAACAAATATATTTTGAAGAATGTTGGTAACCAAAAAGTTAATGGGCCCCATTGACTTCCAGAGTATTTTTTTCCACACTATGGGGCCCATCGACTGTTTGGTTACCGACATTCTCTGGAACAACTTGAGGGTGAGTAAATGCTGAAAGAATTTTCATTTTTGGGTAAACTATCCCTTTAAGAAGGCATTTGAATTTCGAGGTGGCACTTTTTTTTTTTTACCTTACTCTTACTACACTAGATACCGGGAAAAGCAATTGACTGGAACAGAGTTCAGCTGAACATAGAGACCATCTGCTCTGAAAATTACTACACCATACAGTACCTTGCCAGGAACCACAGCGCGAGAGAAGAGTTTGTTGAGCTGGACGAGCTCGTTGGGAGTCGTGTCAAACTTCAACGCAATGCTGTTGAGTGTGTCCCTTGACTCCACCTAAGCACACAAAAACAAAAGTTAGATATCATTTTATTCGCTAAAAAAAGTTCTAAAATTAAGACATCCGCTTCCTCCAAGTAACACGGCTGACTAAGCATTTGAATCTGTTGGAACAGCAAATCAAGGCCCCAGTGAAAAACATCCAATGCATTTTATGAGACGTCCACCTGTAACAGAATGCATCATCTAAAATTACTGTTCCCTTTGTCTCCTATCCATCTGGAGAAAAAAAAAAGTGTACAATTAAAAAGAAAACAGAATTATTTTATTTTCGTAATTGCTACATTCATCCAGTGTGTAGCATATGTAAAATACAAAATAAAAGTCCAAACAAATAAACCCACAGCTAAAATGTGACAGTTTAAATGTGATTTTGTCCATATAAACCTAATGGGTATGTCCAAAAAACATAGTGAGATACATAACTAAACAGCTTTATATAAGCTCTAACTCACCAGGTGTTAAATCAATATCTTTTTGATGGTTTGATTGTGGCTGAAGCCAGAGCGCTAACCTTCTCTCTCAACATACAATATCTGTCCTTCAATGCCATGGGGAGATGAATACAAATAGCATTCAAGAATCTCTGAATCTCTAAATGTCAGGTTAAACACACAAAAGAGCGCACAGAGGGACGTATAGAGTCGGCTTCGTGATGACCACTGAGTCTGAAAAGCTTTGAAAAATATCTCGGCCCATAAAAACAAAAGCATCTTTGTGCCACAAAAGATGTTTGACAAATGGTTTGAAGAAACATAACATCTATAGAAATTACATATCCTAAAAATAGCATTCAGTGAATTCAGTCATTATCTCGAGACACACATACTAATTCAGCACATTCAGACTGAATGATGCATGAGTGGCTCCTCTGGTGGCTCCTTGCAGTTGCAAGATGTGACATTTGTATGTTTTGATAAATCCCCAGGTGGCAGGATCTCAGATCACCGGATCACTCAGTCACCTGATCCAAATCATTGATTCTCATTGGGTATCGCTTACAGTCCAACAGCCGGACATAAATAATTGAGAGCCATCTCTCCGTCTGCATTCAATTTATCCTTTAGAGGCATCCTTCAATGAGTCTCACACACATTTGCATATTATATATGTGTGTGTGTGTGTGTGTGTGTGTGTGTGTGTGTGTGTGTGTGTGTGTGTGTGTGTGTGTGTGTGTGTGTGTGTGTGTGCCTGTGTGTGTGTGTGTGTGTGTGTGTGTGTGTGTGTGTGTGTGTGTGTGTGTGTGTGTGTGTGTGTGTGTGTGTGTGTGTGTAATGTGACACTGAAGACCAGAGTAATGTACAAATATAAAACAGGTATTTTAAATTGCAAAAATATTTCACACTATTACTGTTTTTACTGTATTTTTCCATCAAAAAATGCAGCCTTGATGACAATAAGAGACTTCTTTCAAAAACATGAAAAAAAATCATAATTATTCCAAACTTTACACACACACACACACACACACACACACACACACACACACACACACACACACACACACACACACACACACACACACACACACACACACACACACACACACACACACACATATATAAACAAACATCTACAAGAACACAAGGTGAAAATAATAAAGTTTCAAATTGTTTGGATGTAATACACTGTCTATTTCAAAAGATATCTTACAGTTTTTCATCAAATCTTCTATCCACGTGCAAACCCCACTTCCAATGTGTGCTATGGAATGAAAACTCATATGAGGTCCATGGATCTCATCATAACCTGAGGAATGAAGTACAGTCGCTGTGTAGCTCTTAGAGCATTGATTGATTAAGCCCATCAATCTCTGTGGTCACAGGGCCACAAATCACTATGATTGGTTAGTGTGGATATTAGGGTGTGCAATTACACAGGGGGAGTGTACGGTTTCACAACACTGACAATAAGAAAGAGAAAGGTGGGGGCTTGGTTACAAAACAAAAACAGTTCCAGCTAAAAAAAACTTTTTTAATGCCTTAATAGCAGTTCCAACTTTTTCAGTGACCAGGGAATATAGAAAAGGCAGACACATCGATATCCCAACACCAAGTATTTGGGATGTAACTTGCACAGTCTCATTCGTGTCTTTAGCACAAATGCTGCAATCATTTTGAGGAGAAGAAAGCTATTACTTTCTCAAGTGATCAGACCATTTTCCCCTGATGGATGATAAAATGAACAAAACAAATTCCAAAAATGGGACAAAGCCTGGAAGAAATTCAGAGAGAATATCATAGAAAATATGTGGCGGACTCTTTTGACCTGCACCAATAAACATTCACCTAGCAACCACCCTGATTGCCTTAGCAACTGCATAGCAACACCTTGTAAAACACACACAGTTCCTTAGGCATCATAGCAGCAAGTTTGCAAAGGTACCACTCACATTTTCTTTTTCTCTAGAAAATGCAAAAATCTACTTTTGACACTGATATCATATTATATTATAAAATGTATACTACTTGCATGAGTAGTAGCTCGAATTTAACATGCTTTAAGTAAAATCAGACATTAAAACCTTTTAACATGCAGTAAAATGGTTGAAAAAATCCATCCCGATCAGGGTTATTATCGTTAACTAAAACTATTAAAAAATGTTTGTTAATAGAAATAAAGCTGAAATAAAAATTAAATATTAGATGAAAAACTTAAAAACGTATTCAAAACGAGAAATATTGCCTTGACAACTGAAATTTAAACAGTTGAAACAATAAAATAATTAACTGAAAAAATTTAAAATAAAATAAAAATCTAAATATTTAAAAAGAACAAAAAATATAAAGAAATGTATAAAAACATCTAAAAAAATACTAAAAAAATTAAAACGAAAACTGAAAATATACAAATAAAAGCTAATGCAAAATATTAATAAAAACTATAACAGAAACAATACAAAAAGGAAATAAATAATACTAAAATAACACTGGTCATAATATTATTTTGTTATATTGTATTTTATTTATTAGTTTAATCAGATCAATGCTATAATTTATATAAAATGAACTACATTTACAAAATAAAAAACAAAAACAAATAATAAACTACACATAAACATATACAAATTAAAAAATTATGGTAAAATTAAAAAAATCAATAATATAAACCCTGTGCTGTATGTACACACACAGACTTTCCGTGCACATAAAGGTTTGTCTAAAAGGCAGCAGGCTGACAGAAGCACCAGCGATCTGCCACCTCGTCTCCCAGCATCCCCGGCAATCCCACTGTTACCATGGAGAAAGTCACCACCTGATTTGAGGTCATCTCAAGAGCAAATGGAAAAGCTCTCTCTCGCTTTCTCTTTCTCTCTATCTTTCTAAAATCGTTTATAATGATAAAAGGCAGGAGAAAGGCATGTTTATGAACAGACTTTAAATGCTCACACAATAAGATGTCCCACAATCCCCTGATCTAGCCATTTTATTACACGCTTTACATATTTTCCTTTCACAACACCTTGTTTTGCTCCTGCAAATAGACAGCAGGTAAACTACTGTACCATGAAAAAACAGCAATTAAAGTCATTCCTGCAGAACATAGTACTAACAGCACTGCAGCGGGAATGAATCATACCTGATGTACACGCTCACATTTCCATCCCAAACATAATTACATACATGCGGCTGTGTGTACACACATTCATCCTTAGTCAAGTGCACAAACACACACACACACACACACACACACACACACCGGTGCATTATGTAAACAGAGCCACCTGGATCAGACAGACAACACTTACTACTCACCACATACTCCATGGTGCCTTTGGGCCTCTGGAAGGATATCCTCCGGACATCTTTCCTCTCCAGCGCACTCTTTTTCTGCCCGGTGTCTGAAAGTAAACGAGGGAGAGTGTGGGTTACGCTAGTCATGGTCCTCCTCTCTCTTCTCATCTCCTCTGCACTCCTCACGGTCTGTCCCCCCCCCCAACCCCTCGTCCATTAGCATCAGCCGCGGAGCGACAGAGAGAGAGAGGAGGCTTGTTAGTCCGCCAGCCCACACACACACACCGAACACACACACACACACACACAGGGGAGTGGCTCTCGGCTATCACAGTGTGCCGGTCTACTGGGACGTATGACCCGGTCTGTGAGTCTAAGTTTCCCGGTGACAAGAAAATGCCATTAAACGGAGGAGATGTTTTGTAAATGGGTTATAAATGTAATTTTTATGAGCATACGAGGATCAATGCACTATGCCAGCTGATACCATATGTGAACTTCTGTGAGTTTATAGAGCAGAAGATTTGATTCTGAAATTTGGACATGCCTAATAAAATAAACTACACTTGCATTTGTGTGGTTTGTGCTTGGATGATTAAAAACTCCACTTAACGACATTTAAAAGAACTGATATTGTGAAAATCTTCATAAAACTTTGTAAGCATAATCAAACTGGCTGTACAAGTCATTATTTTGAAGAGTTAAAGTAATGGAAAAACATGTTGTCATGACATATTGATCTTATTTCTTATAGTGAAGTTTATCATTTTATAGTAGAAAAATCCCAATGCTGTGGTTCATCGTTATTTTTCTGTATAATGTATTAAAACAAACTGTAAAATAAAGTAAAATAATGTAATAAAATAAAACATGCCTATTCCTTGCCTAACACTGCAAATAAAATGCATCATAAAACCATGAATTATCACAAGTTCTAAACTATGAAACTCTAAAAAAAAAATTATCATTTCCAATTAAACTGTAATTTTGGTAAATTACGCAAAAAAAAAAAATATTTTGTATAGCTAAAATACAAGATAATGGAGTTGGATAGATTAAATAAATTAATTTGTCCTACATGGCTGAAAATGGCCATAGTTGAAGAAATACTAATATATCTATAACAAAAAAAAGCTCAGTAGTTACAGAATAAACATTGTAGCTTTTACAAAACTAGAATGCCTGTCATTAAAACTGAACAAATCCAATTAACCTTTGTCTGTTCATTTATTAAATATTGATGATTAAAATATTTTATATTGTCTACAACCCCAATTCCACAGATTTGGTCAAAAAGGCAGAGCAAAAAATGTGAACAAAGTCATTAGTGATATACTAATAAACACCCTGCATGGCTCCACAATCTACTAAATGTATTTTGGCTGTTTTCTAATTGAATATATTTTAAAATGTAATTTATTACTGTGATGCAAAGCTGAATTTTCAGCTTCATTACTCTAGTCTTCAGTGTCACATGATCCTTCAGAAATCATTATAATATAATGATTTGCTGCTCAAGAAACATTTCTTATTATTATCAATGTTGAAACAGCTGTGCTAGTTAATATTTTTTTAGCTGCATTTATTTGAAATAGAATGTTTTCTGTACAAATGTAAAAGTCTTTACGGTCACTTTTGATTCATTTAATGTAGCCTTGCTGAATGAAAAAATATATATATCTCACTGACCTCAAACTTTTGACCAGTAGTGTAATACCAAAACTTCAATTCACAGTTGACACAAGCAGCCCACAAACACTGGTCTAAAAGACCACTGACAGCAAATCAGCCATGACATTCCCCTCTCTATCTGCTCAGGACAACAAATCACAGCTCTGAGCCTCCTATTATCTTGGCACCTTCGGGCATGACGGGTTATTTTTAGAAGCAGGTTCCCATCAGTGTCGGAAATGGCTCCCTGACTGAGACCCACTAGCAGATGCCTTCACAGACGCTCGCCGACGGGGGTGAAGGGTCTCTGGATGAGAATGGAAGGTGTCCACTTTGACACAGGCTTCCTGTAGAGTTTAGTTTCAATTCACCCCAGACGAACTAATCAGGATCACCTGGAATCGTACAAGCTGGTGGGATATAACAGGGTTTGAGCAGAATTGAGCATTCCTGATCGCCTTTATCCGGGAGCTGAACTTTTAATTCATACAGACATTTTCAAAAGAAAATAGGCAAGCGGCAAATAACAAGTTCTTCAAAAGGAAATCATCACTGCTATCACTAGTAATAGTACATATTCAAAGTAAAGACAGAACTTCTCTTAACTAGGCTGAGTCTGCATAATAAACTAATTCTCGTTAAAAGACAACTCAAGGGATGATGTACTTTCCCACTGGCCGGCCTCAACTGATTCTTCGTTATTCGAAGATTAAAGGAAGCTGGTGTGCCAATTAAAGTCATTCTTACTCAGTGTAAGCCTGATGTAAAGACGGCGTACCAGGATTATTTGAAATGCCAGCTGCACACTTCAACCCAGATGAGAGCCCAGGGACTTCTCTGTCAAAGCACCTGAGCTAGAGGCTGAGATGCTGAGGATACAGCATGAGCATTAAACACGACTTATGCAGGCCAATTTATTCGATGGTCCCTTTTGTCCAATAAATGTTCCATCATAATGAAACCGCAAGGGCCAGCAGTTTAAGCCAAGCTTTAAAGGGACCAGATATTGTTTTTAAAAAAAAAGGATATTATTTGCTCAGTTCAGTGCACCATTTAGACACAAAACTGCCTTTAAAGAACTTTCAGATGATAAAGGCCATTCCAAAACAGTCATGGTTATGATGTCATAAAGGGCTCGAGCACCCATGAAATCTTCTCGTTTTTATAGTTAATTTAAGGCTGTTTGCTGTTATTTTAATGACAAATGTCAAGAGTGCATTATTGTAACACAAGAGTGCATCCATGTAACGAATCTCTCCGTTCGCAGGTGGATTTCTTTCTCTAGCACAAAACTGGACATGCACTTTCAAATATAAAGTGGTCTCATGGCTTTACTCTCGCTCAGATTTTACGTGTACATGCTAAAACTTTGTCCTGTGCACTTTCTCTAGAATTGTCTTTTCTCCTGGATTTAATGTTGATTTAACGATTGACGGGATGAAATAACACGGTGTACCTTTAAATAGTAAAGAAATTACGGATTCACTTTTGTTTCATGAGATTTCAGGCTGATTTTAGTCAGCAAGATACAATAAAGGTATTTACTGAATTTTATTTAGTGAACTGCTAATGATCATCATGTAGCATAAGCTATATCAGCAAGAACGTGACTCGCGACAATACTCATGGATAGAATGTGATTTTGTTTGGTTGATAATATATATTTATTTGCAGTCTGTGCGTTTTTCTCAAATAACTTATATAATGTACTTATAATGTAACTTATAACTTATATATGTATAATTCATTCATCGAGCGCACCATCAAACTGATAAGGACAGTAGCATACTCTAGAAAAACGAACAGTAGGCTATAATTAACTACTGAGTAATGAGAATATTGAAATGTTTTAAGGGACATTTGTTGCATAGGCTATGTAGCTATAATTAACTCATTTGCTCATGAAAACAGAAGTGAATTTTGTTGGTAATGTATTTGCATGTGGCCCCCACCGACAGAAACATAAATTGGAGCCTATGATGACAGAGGTCATTTACATACAGCTGTAATCAAAATTATTCAACCCCTATTGCAAATTAGGCTCACTAACAAATCAAAACGAACAAAAATTATTTAAATAGCTCAACACAACAAATGTTTCAAGTGGTTTCCCCAAATTCAACTGAAAATGCAACTTTTAATCACTGCAGTCTCAAAATCGCCACAGACGAACACATCCTGGTCGGAGGAGACCTAAACGGCCATGTTGGCGAAGATCGTGGAGGATATGATCAAGTCCATGGAGGACAGGGGCTAGGTACACGCAACGACGAGGGAGCCTGCATCTTGGATTGCGCCGAAGCCCATGACCTCGTCGTTGTCAACACCTTCTTCAAAAAGAGATCGAGCCACCTGGCCACCAGTGTTGTTTTTGGCAGCCCTTTTAGTTTTAGTCTTAGTCTTAGTCTTTTGGACGAAAATGCTTTTTAGTTTTAGTCACATTTTAGTCACTTATAAACTTTATAGTTTTAGTCAAGTTTTAGTCGACGAAAACACAAAAAGGTTTTAGTCAAGTTTTAGTCGACGAAAACGCAAAAAGGTTTTAGTCAAGTTTTAGTCAATTTTAGTAAAAAAAAAAAAAAGTAGTCTTTAACAAATTAATTTAGGTTAAAAAGTATTGGAAATGGGCTTAGGTTTGACAGGTTGTAGCAAGTGTTGCAATTCATAAAACAACAGTTAACCTTAAAACCTTTGCATAATAAACTAGACTTTCTCATTGATGGAGACGCAGTGCTGCCAAGCTGTAGGCTACTTCATTGTCGCATTGGGCAGAAACCTTTTATCCCCATATTTCAAGTTATATTTTTTCCATTAATTGATGCTCTTCTAAAATGTCAGCACATTGGTTATTTTCACCAGTATTCACAGTAATAAAGGAATGGTTTACAGTTTAAACAGCAAAAAACTTTGAGCTACTACAACATTACACACAGATAAAGTGGTAACAGTGGAATCACTGTTTTACTCAAAAAAAGCCAGGAATAAAAACATTCTTACTTTGGCAATTGTGGCTTTATTATATAATTAGTTAAATAATAATTTATGTTATAATCTAAGTTATATAATAATTATATATTACTTTGTACCAATTAGCCCACTAAACTAATGCTGAGACACACTCGGTCTCTCTTGCGTACACTCGGTCTCTCTCGTGCGCAGACACACTCTCTCTCGCGCACTTTCGGTCTCTCTCTCGCGCACTGTCGCTCGCGCAGTTCGTTTCGCTTTTGTCAGTCCGGAGCCTCATATCGAAGATGTGTGGCGAGTGACTAGCCGCAGCCGCAGGTGTGTTGTTGTTGTGTGGAATCTGGTGCGCGGCATGGCGGCAGCCGGGTGGTGGGCGTACCCAAAACAAGGATAGGAAGCGGCAGCATTGCTGATACTTTTTTTTTTTTGCTCAAAACAGACAGATTTCACGCAAAATAGGCAGAAATGACATGCATTGTGAACGTCAGACTTATAATCATTTTCGTTCCGTCTCGTCTCGTCAACGAAAACTCGAAAACGTCTCGTCATGTTTTAGTCACCTTAGAGCCATTTTTAGCTAGTCATTGTCACGTTATCGTCATAAAAAAAAGGTGCGTCAACGAAATCATTTCGTTATCGTCATCGTTGACGAAAACAACATTGCTGGCCACCTACACCAGTGGCGGCCACAGAACCCAGATCGACTACTGGATGATCCGACGCGGTGACCTGAAACTGGCAGAGTTTATATTCAGAAATATTCAGAGAATATCGGCCCCCAACACCGGCCACTCGTCCTCGACTTCCAACTTAATCTGCAGTGCAACCCAGACCGAGAATCACTGGGCCTGAGCGGGTCAAGTGGTGGAAATTGAACGAACAAAAGCAGCAGCTTGCGATGGCCCTCCAAGCACTAGACATCAATTTCGACCAATCAGTTGAAAAAATCTGGGACGATATCTCCTCCAGCATTCGTGATGCTGCCACCGGTGCCCTTGGGTCGACGAAGCCAGGACGGCGATTTATGGACAAGCAAGTCTGGTGGTGGAGTGAGGACGTCCAAGAGGCAATCAAGGCCAAGAAACTGGCGTTCACGACCTGGCACCGCACACGGCTGGACGATGATTTCCAACACTATCGGACACTCAAATCAGCCGCAAAACGGGCAGTGGCCAAGGCGAAAGCCGTGCACTACGACGATCTATACGAGCGGCTAGGTACACCTGAGGGAGAAAAGATGATCTACCGCATTGCCAACTCCCGCCACCAAGCGACCCAAGTCATTGGTCGAGTCATGCACATCAAGAACGCCGATGGGCAAGCCCTGCGAGACCCGTGTGCCAGTCACCGTCTCTGAAGTCACGAAGGCCGTGAAGAGGATGAAGAATGGCAAAGCCACCGGCCCAGACGACATCCCTGCTGAAGCCTGGAAGTTGATGGGGCACAGAGGAGCCGAGGTCCTTTCCACCTTATTCAATAAGATCATTATTGAGGGCAAAGTACCGCACGCTTGGACGATCAGCACCACGGTGCCGATCTGGATGGGGCAAGGGGGACGTTGCTGAATGCAAGAACTATCGGCCGATTCAACTCCTATCCCACTCCATGAAGATTTTTGAACGCATCCTGGACAGCCGCCTCCGCAGCATTATTAAAATCAGCCCAAATCAATGCGGCTTCGTCAAAGGACGAGGGACCACAGACGCCATCCATGCTGCCCGCCTCCTGATGGAGAAACACCGGGAAAAGAACAAGCCAGTCCGCATGGTCTTCCTGGATCTGGAGAAGGCTTTCGACCGCGTTCCCCATGACCTCATCTGGGCCTCCCTCCGACGTCACCACGTACCCGAAACCTACATCAGCTGGGTGCAACTCTTATACCAAGACGTCAGGAGCGTGGTTCGATGCACAGCTGGTATATCACCTCCTTTCAACATCAACGTAGGAGTCCACCAAGGATCGGCCCTTTCGCCCTTGCTTTTCATCACATGCATGGACACAGTGACACGGGACCTCCAGACGCCCCATCCATGGTCCTTACTCTATGCCGATGATGTGTTCCTCGCTGACAGGGAGTGGCAAGACCTCCAAGACCAAGGGCAGCAGTGGAAAGATCGCCTGGATGCAAATGGCTAGCGACTCAACCTTGCAAAGACGGAGTACCTGGAGTGTGGCCCCCAGACTGATGGTACCATTGGCATCTACGGAACGGATCTAAAGAAAGTTCAACACTTCAAGTACCTCGGATCAATACTCTCATCGAACGGTGACACCCTCCCGGATGTCCGCGCACATGTGAGTGCCGCCTGGTCAAAGTGGCGCCAAGTCACGGGAGTGCTATGCGATCGCCGAATGCCCATCCGCCTAAAGTCCAAAATCTATAAGATCATTGTACGCCCTGTCGCCCTGTATGGAGCCGAATGTTGGCCAGCGACGGCCAAACATGGCCAGCTCCTACACGCCATGGAAATGCATATGCTCCGCTGGTCACTCGGGCTGACAAGGCTAGACCACGTCATGAACATCGACGTCAGGAAGCGGATGGGAATAGCGCCGATTACGGAGAAGATGCTCGAGGCTCGTCTCCGCTGGTACGGCCATGTAACACGCAGCCATGATAACTCAGTGGCGAAGACAGCTATGCGCCTTGACCCACTCGGTAACCGGCCACGTGGCCGCCCAAAGATGAGATGGATGGACCGGATCAAGCAAGATATGAAGGACGTGCAAGTCGCCCCGGAGGACACTACGGACCGGAATAAATGGAGAGCGGCCTGCCAAAAAGGATTTCCTTTAGGATTTCCTGATAGTTCAATAAATCCATATTGCCTTCCACACGCTGCAGGTTTCCAGTGCCAGAGGATGCAAAGCAGCCCCAGAGCATCACAGAGCCCCATCATGCTTAACTGTAGGCAGAGTGATGCAGCATATGCTTCATTCTTCTACCTCAGACATACCGCTGATCCATAGGGCCGAAAAGTTTTGTTTCATCACTCCACAGAACAAAATGCTTTTAGGTCAGTAGTGGTGTACGTCTTGGAGTTCTGGCATGCGTTACGTACGCGCCTTACTGTGCAAGCTAAAACCTCAGTGCCTGTAGTCACCAAATCTTGCTGCAGGTCTTTTGCAGCCACTCAAGGGTTTTTCTGAACCTGCCTTCTCATAAATCTGGTTGCAGCCATTGATAGCTTCCTTTTTCTGCCCCGTCCAGGTAGTGTAACCACTGTTCCTTTAACTTTGAACTTGCGAACTATGCTTCCAACGGTGTCACTAGGAACATTTAGTTCCTTCGCTATCTTTTTGTATACTGTTCCTTGTTTGTGAAGTGCGATAATATCTTCTCTAAACTTTTTGGAACAATCTTTTGACTAGGCCATATTTCTAACATGCAGTCAAATGTGTAGAGCCTCTGGTGATACTTCGAGCAAAGTTTCATGTTGTGTCGAGCGTGTGTTTTAAAAATAGCGATTTTGATGCTATCATAAGCCGCGTTTCCACCAAAATTACCCGGAACAATTTGTCCCAGGAACTTTTTCCCCAGGAACCTTTTTTGCCCCAGACCGGTTGCTTTCTGCGTTTACACCGCGGTCTAAAGTACCCAAAGTACCGGGAAGGTAAACTGCGCGCAACTGCTCCTCCCAGTCTGCGACGGACAGTAATCAGTTTTGAGCGCCACATTTATAATAAGTATGGAGGAGATTCAAACTGTGCTGCAGTTTTGTATTGGTTTACTAACGACTCAACGAGGTAATTAACAAAACAAAATAGACGAGCACTGATACTAAAGCGTGTTCAGAAAGCTCGTATGCGTATAAAATTAGACAACGTATGTATGTTATCAGTTATTGTGAGATGCCTGGGATGAACGCGCAAAAATTTCCTCTTTCTCAAATACGCTTAAAAAAAGCCTGAACCCCGTCTATCAATCATAAAGAGTGACAGTCTTGTAAATAGTTGTTTGTTTCTAACCTCAAAGCGCTATTTCAATCCTGTTATAGTAAATTTGTAACATGGTTTGGAGTGCCTTGCAATAGATGACAATGTGTAAACATAATGACTTAATAATAAAAGCTGTGGCAGAAAAGAGACGAGCACTGATAAAGCGTGTTCACGTTCAGTAAGCTCGTAATGCTAACGTTAAGATATAAAATTTGTATGTTATCAGCTATTGCGGACATTGACCGTGAGATGGCTGGGACGAACGCGCAGAAAGTTTCCTCTTCCACAAATACCCTTAATAAAGCCTGAAACTCGTCGCCAGTCCACCAGTTTTTTTTAATTAAATTCCATATTTGCAGACAGACAACTCTTACTGCATGAAGCCACGACACAAACCGCAATAGATTTTTTAAAAAGGGAGGTTAAAAATAAATAAATGCTGCGTGGAGTCAACCAACCAAAATGCGGCGTGAACACAACCAATCAGCTTGTGCAGCGCACAAGTCCCACCCGTGAAAGTTCCTGAACTTTGAAAAAGTACTACCTCATGAGCAGGGACTATCGGAGGGGGAAATATTTACCCGGAACTTCATTTAGACCCTGGTTCCTGCGGTGTAAACACATCGAGTACCAGCCCAAAGTTCCTAGTTCCTGGGTAAAGTTCCTGTGGTGGAAACGCGGCTATAGAAGTGCCCCTAGTACTCCCATTCAAAAGGCAATTTGACCGAAAACGAAAATACGGTCAAACTTAAAAGTGGCGTTTCCATTCTAATTATGCTTTTAAACGAAAATTTGCCTCGGGTAGATCCACAAAAAGACCCTAGGTTGCATTTTGGCGAGAGTTACCCTTTAAATCATGGTCATTATACTGCTTGGAATTACATGCTGATCTTTTTTTTACAGAACTATTATTTTAAGAAAAGTAACTTGTATCACTAAAATAAGGATTATGCATTACGTCAGATTGACGAATGTTTGAGGGAGGATATGGCCGTCTAAATAAAGATTTTAATTTAGATTACACTTTAAGATGGCAGAGTACAAAAACATGTTTAAACAACAGATTTATGTCTGTATATGATCTCCAGACTGCAGCATCTATTCTCTTGCCGTGAGATTTGCAGGAGGCCAAAGCGGGGAGGGTTGAAAAGTGTGTAGGTCAGCTGTGAGAAACACCAACTCAGCAGTTTGCTGTCTCCTCCTATCACCTGTCACATTACAGGCAAGTGGAGCAGGACTTGGGAGTCATTACATGGATTTATAAACCGCTGTCAATCAAAGTATCTGTCACTCCCTCCACTCCCCAGCTGCGGGATAGCACGAGTTACTCGAATCAACACCTTTTAGAGTGGAGATTGACTATTGCTGAAAAGAGGTAGAAGGTATCTGGATTTATCATAAGACAGCTGTTTCAATAAAATAAAATATACACTTTGTATGCAATCACCCAGAATACCCTGGCAACCACACATGTTGAAACATGGTTCAAACAACACCTGTGAGAATGTGACAGGTATTGAATAAAATGTTAACAAGCATTTGAAATTTACTTAATAGTATAAACCAAATCATTCCATGTTTCACACATTTAGGCAGATCATCTGCATATTTTAAAGTAGGACATCTGTTACAGCAATAAAACAGCCAGCCAGCAATCAGTATAAATCACTTTTAGTGAATCTACAAATGAGAAACGAGGCCGGAGGCAAGTTTAGATTTGTGATAGAAAAAGCTTCATATATTGAGTCAAATTATCCTTGCACATTGCAGCCTCACTTTGCTTCTGCGATAAATCTGTGATATACGCCATGTAATCTATAGCTGAGCTGAAAAATAACATTTAAAAATGCACAATTTAAACAGCTCCACTACACACCTGTCTTGAACATGCTCGCAGCTACACCAACGAAAATCAATTGAGAAGAAAAAAAGGACTCCAATACGAGAGGACAAGCTCTTTCATTTGTTATTCTGCTTTAGACTGCGCGATGCAAGCATAACCAGGAATTTTGGACTCTTGAAACTGCACTAAACAAACTTTTGACAGCTGGCATGATGCCTGGTAAAGGAAAAAGTAGGCCACAAGTAAAGTCAAGTCAACCACAGGCAATTGTGTCCATGAACTTTACTTTATATTATTTATTTTTATATTATTTTATGTAATGAGAATAATTGTCCACACATTAAAACATTAAATTAAAACATTACCATTATTTATTATGCAATGGAAAACACAAGTTTAGTTTAATACGTTTTAATTATCTAGCATTGTTTACATTTTATTAATATGTTGAGGATATACTGTTAGTTTAATACACCCTCTGCTGGCTCATCTTAGTAGTGTCTGAAAATAGGTAACCTGTTTTCAAACCATTAGAAAAACCAACAATTTAGATCACTTATTATTTTATATTTTATATTATTGTCACTTATTTCATTTAAGATATAACACAAATATCTAATCAGCCAATCACATGGAGGCATTTTCTCCCACATAACTGCCGCTCAATGCATTTAGGCATGTAGACATGGTCAAGACGATCTGCTGAAGTTCAAACTGAGCATCAGAATGGGGAACAAAAATTATTTAAGTGACTTTGAATGTGACATGGTTGTTGGTGCCAGACGGACTGGTCCGGAGTATTTCAGAAACTGCTGATTTACTGGGATTTTCTCACACAACCATAAGGTTTGCAGAGAATGTTCAGAAAAAGAGAAAATATCTATTGATCATCAGTTCTGTGGGTGAAAATGCCTTGTTGATGCCAGAGGTCAGAGGAGAATGGCCAGACTGGTTCGTCTTATAGAAAGGCAACAGTAACTCAAATAACCAGTTGTTACAACTGAGGTCTGCAGGAGAGCATCTCTGAACGTACAACTCATCTAACCTTGAAGCAGAAGAGCTACAGCAGCAGAAGACACACTCCTGTCAGCTAAGAACAAGAAACTGAGGCTACAATTCACATCGGCTCACCAGAATTGAACAATAGAAGATTGGAAAAACGTTGCCTGGTCTGAAGAGTCTCGATTTCTGCAGCAACATTCGGACAGTAGGGTCAGAATTTGGCGTAAACAACATGAAAGCATGGATCCATCCTGCCTTGTATCAACGCTTCAGGCTGCTGGTGGTGTAATGTGTGAAGGATTTTTTCTTGGCACACTTTGGGCCCCTTAATACCAATTGAGCATTGGTTTAAACACCACAGCCTGAGTATTGTTGCTGACCATGTCCATCCGTTTATGACCACAGTGTACTTATCTTCTGATGGCTACTTCCATCAGGATAACCCAACATGTCACAAAGCTCAAATCATCTCAAAACTGGTTTCTACTGGTTCACTATACTCAAATGGCCTCCACAGACACCAGATCTCATTCCAGTAGAGCATAGCCGACAAATCTGCAGCAATTGCGTGATGCTATCATGTCAATATGGACCAAAATCATGAGGAATGTTTCCAGCGCCTTGTTGAATCCTTGCCATGAAGAATTAAGGCAGTTCTGAAGGCAGTTCCGGTACTAGCAAGCTGTACCTAATAAAGTGGCCAGTGAGAGTATATACATACGTATACTGTATATAAATATGGCCAAGTCCGTAAGTTTTCACAATATCATGCAGAAAGAAAACAAATAAATACCATATTTGATATGACACATACTGAAGACTGAGTATGGGGAAGTAAAACTCTCATTTTCCATCCACTCTATTTTAGTGTTTTTCTACAGAAGCTCTGCGTCCAATGCACTTCACTTGAGAAGATTACTTTTTGTGAGTGTGTATGTGCGTGTTTGTGAGGGAGCTACCTACAAGAGCTAATTCTGAGCTGTGAGGTTCAATCTCCAATACAGCCACACAGCTATAAAAGGCTTTAAAAGCCAAGAATGCCTCACTGTGCTTTTTATTTTAACCCTTGATGTTTTTTTGAAAATGGAGAGAAAGCATCCAAAACATTTAACATTTAGGAACATGTACAAATGTGTAAAGCCTCGGGGAAAATTCTATATCTAAGCCACACTTAGCCTACTGCTGAAACACTTATAAAAGGCATTTATATGAACTCTGATGTGATGCTGCTTAAGACAGCGAACAAATTACCATGATTAACAGTCTAATTAGTCTGACTTACAGCATCTAGTACACTAGCCCGACGGAGATCTGATCAAAGAGCTTTGATTAAAAGATTTTTTCCACAGACAGTTAATTGGGAGAGACATCCGACTGCTGGAGAACTAATGGCAGAGCTGCATCATTAGGCTCAGGAGACTGAACTGAAGCCTCAGGCTGGCGTCGACCCTGCCCCGTAGGTAACAATGAGAAACATTAGCCGTAACGGAAGCGACGCAGGGACGTCTCAAAATACCTCCAGTATCTGTCCTTTGGGAAAAAAATCTTGCTGAAGTAATTACTGCATGCTCACAAAGTTAACTGAGCTTATGGCGTGACTGTCTGGGTATGAAACTACACACTAATGCACGTTTACATGCTCACCTGAGGGTGCGAGTGCATTTATTCATCACCACAACAGCCAGTTCTAATAAAATGGCCATTAGGAAGCTTGATGCATCATGGCTATTTGTAGTCGTGCTCAAAAGATCAGAAGCGGTTTGAAAAGAGCAAGACTATTTCGGTGCATTATTTATGGTGAACTACCTTGCAAAATATTCTAAAGCTAGGAACTTTCAAGTTGTTTGGTCTAAAAAGCCTTCTGAACTTCACATGACCCAGGTTATCAAAGATTTGGAAAATGTCTCCTTGTTAGGCCCTGATGAAATTGATAGTGATGAAGCAAAACTGAAAGTGAGGCTGACACTTGCCAAGTGTTAAAACTAGGGCTGTCAATCGATTAAAATTTGTAATCGCGATTAATCGCATGATTGTCATGAGTTAACTCGCGATTAATCGCATTTAATCGCACTTTTTTTTATTTGTTCTAAATGTACCTTAAATTAATACTTTTCAAGTTTGTAATACTCTAATCAACGTGGGCATGGATAAATATAGATGCTTTATGCAAATGTATGTTTATTATTGAAACCATAGTCAATATAGAGCATAAGGACGAGACATGTTTCAAAGGTCATAGATGTTTTTCAAAGAACTTGTTCATGTCTATTAGACACATGTAGAAAGAACAAAAAAAATACCAGGTTACCATTACTTCTCTTTCTTTGCACTGAGCAATTTACTAACACAAACATGTTTAGATTTTGCATGACAGGGCAGCTCTTCTGAAAATGCTAAATGTACATTTATTATTTATTATTACATTGTAATTTGTCTCTCTCTGTGCCCATTTTGATGAAGCTAAATTCTCAATAAAATTGTTTTCATTGGTATATTTTACTGTTTCTGTTGTCAAACAACGGAATGAATTTGAAATAGTGACTGAAACGTGACCCATTAAGACATAACCAGCTCTCCCTTCCAAGATGTTAAATTAATCTGTTTCTATTAATCTATTAATCATAAGTTTTTCTTATAAGAAACAAGAGAAAAAGTATATGATAGAACAACAAGGCTATAGGACATGTAAATCATGTGACCCTGAAGACGATATACGATATTGATATTTATCATAATATTCAATTACCTACCCTTGATGGGGAAGAAAATGCTTTGCACATATTTGTTAAGACCTTGAGAATGAATGCAAACATTCATATTGTTCACAATTAAACTTCTAATGTAAGGCGGCCCACATGGAATCCACTTTATTTTCCCCTAAATTCTGTATTTTCCATTTTATTTATTTGGGATTCTGTGTTTTATGATTTAATACAAGTTTACATAAACATTAACAATGTAAGCAAGCTTTTAAAATGTAGTGAAATGAAAATATAACGTTAATTTACAACAAAACATTACATTTTAATTTTTTGTCAAATAAGTTTAAAACATGGATGAAAAAACAACTTAGTTGTATGACATTTCTTAAAAATAATAATATTATCATTATTACGTTGAAAAGTGCATTTTAGTATGGGCTACAGTAGTGATATATTTCTGTCATAATTTCTTGAAGTTAAACTGAACTTTTATTTTGACGGTTTAAAGTGAAGATCTTTCCATTTTAGTTTCAGATTCAGTATTTGATGGCAGTTTTTCTCAAATGAAACGGTGAAAAGCTTGTGAAGTGACTCTCCAAGAGGCTCTGGAGATGAGTTCATGTCCTCATATTTGAGACGGCAGATGCTAAAAACACCGTGGGCATCACATATGTGAGTTTGTGCATCATTCATTCACACACAGACACACAGAAATCACTTAATAGCGACATGCACTAACTGGCTGTTGTAGCGTTTAATTCTGTTAGATTAATCCATATAGAGTAAAAATGTCCAGAGCTTATCATCATTATCTATGTACATTTTATTGCGATCTCAATATGATATCATTTATTGCCCAACCCTATATTTAAATTCTAACAATATTACTGCTTTTACTGTATTTTTGATCAAATAAATGCAGCCTTTGTGAACATAAGGGACTTTCGAAAACATTTAAAAAAACGTACCGAACCCAAACTTTTGAACGGCTGGATATCTTTCAAAAAGACTAAAAGACTGAGTAAAACCCTTTGAAATGACCAGATTCATCAAGATGTACGTAAGAGTCAGAGGGTTAAAGTGTGTTTATTATTGTTACTGTAAAGGTCCTCTGTCTAGTCTAGAAGCTGGAGAACCTCACAACTCAGGAGTAATTACTCTCTCTGTGTGTGTGTGTGTGTGTGTGTGTGTGTGTGTGTGTGTGTGTGTGTGTGTGTGTGTGTGTGTGTGTGTGTGTGTGTGTGTGTGTGTGTGTGTGTGTGTGTGTGTGTGTGTGTGTGTGTGTGTGTGGAGGTCCACAGAGGGATGAGATCCTCTTTTCTCCTCTGATTACAGTCTCAAAGGTATCCATTTCCCTCTTACCGCAGGGCCAGCCAGCCAGTTCCTGTGCCAACACTGGATTAAGCATAACTAACAAGTCTCACTGGAATATTCCTTTCCATTGTAAGATGATGTTCATGTTAATGTGTTCGATTTGCACTAGAAGTGTTTTCTAATGCACCATAACATGCTCAGTAAGTAAAACTACACCCTAAAATCATTAAGTACTTCGATTAAAACAAATACATAGAGTGATTACAATACTAAAAATGAAATTAAATAGGATTAAATACAATAGAAATAATAAAATGCAACATAATAACCCAAGATAAGCTGTTTTGCTCAGGAAGCCAAAGGAAACGTGTTCCTAAAGAACAGATTATGATAACATGATAAAAGTGTGCAGAAGGGTTACTGAAGAAGACGTAACGCACCTATGGTGTAACCTCGCTTCAGCTCTCCACGTCGAGGACTACGAGCCTTTTGGATGTTGGTGGTATTGATCCCCTTTTCTTCAGTTTTGGCTGATCTGGTCACATTCTGTATCATGGGTGACGCCAGCAGGTCTTTGACGAATGAACCGGCATAACTTTCATCAGGGATGTCCACTGACTGGGACTTTTTCTTCAACCTATAACACAAAAAAGGGAAAAAAAAGTGCATTTGATTTTTTTTTTTTTACATATACACTACCTTTTTTTTTTTTTATGACAGAAAAGACATTGTTACAAAAAAAATTTTTTTCAAATAAAGTCCTTTTGAACTTTTTATACATCAAAGAATCCTGAAAAAAGTCTGAAATCACAGTTTACTCGAGAATTTTAAGCAGCACAACTGTTTTCAACATTGATAATAATAATAATACATAAAGTTTCTTGAGCACCAAATCAGCATATTTTCTGAAGGATCATGTGACACTGGAGTAATGGAGTAATCATGCTGAAAATTCAGCTTTGCATCACAGGAATAAATACATTTTTTTAAATTTTAAAAAACAGTTATTTTAAATTGTACTAATATTTAATTGCAGCTTTTAATGTATTTATGATCAAATAAATGCAACCTTGGTGAGAATAAGAGGCAAAAAAGTGGAAAAAATCTTACCGACCTCAAACTTTTGAACGACTTTTGTATGTCTTAAATTTGCAGTCACATATATTTTAGTTAATTTTATACATTTATGTTTATTTTTGCCCTGAGGTCCAGGTTTTCTTCTCCAAAAGCATTAATCAGTCCATGTTTGCATCTGCACCATCTTTTGCAAGTGAAATGAGCAACAACGGGTCAGGTCGAACATTCAAAATCAATTTTTTACTCATATTTTATTGTCTCTATACTGTATGAACTCAATGACATCAAGCATCTTTGCTGTTATACCACACAAAATCAATACATATTGAATTCTGCTTATTTTGCAGAGTGCATAAAAGAAGCCTTGATAAACATTTTTAGTGCCTCTGCCTCTGAGAGTCCTTTTGGATTTGCAGCAGAAAAGACAGAAGACGAAGACCAAGGGCTTCAGACGACACAAGTGATGGGGTCAGACAGCAGCCCTGTCTAGATGTACTGACCTAGATCAAGACAGAACAGGCTGAAGTCTCACACTCACTCATTCACCCGAGCAATGAGCTCAAGACCATTTCATGGGTCCTTTTAGGAATTAACCAACCATCCACTGCTACCAACCATGTTCAAGCTTAACAGTCCTTCTGAAAACTTAGATATCCATATTGAAAAGTGTCATGGTAACGTCAATAAATATTGACAAACTAAAGCAGTTTGCTAAAGGATATTGCTGTTGACGTTGGTAAGGGGGTTAAAAGAAACCAGGCTTCAATGTCACGGCTAGATCACCAGCTTTTATTGTCCCATAGGGAGACATTAAGATGCCATAAATCTGCGCTGAACTTATCGGCTAATGGACTCACTCTCATTTACGACATGCAATTGTCACGGTGTAAATGTGAAACTGTTCGCCAGAGCCCTCTCCATGTCAACAGTATTTAAGTATTATCTGAGCTTTCATTAACAGCAGGTAACCGTCCTCCGCAGAATGACCTAATTGCTTGTGGTTTGAGAACTTCCAGAGCAAACAAAAGAAAATTTATGGCCAACTCGCACGGGAGGATAATTTCAGGATACCTGCGTCTTTTCACCATTTCCATGACTTTTCCTGTCATTCAGATTACTGGATTTTTAAAAATGTATTTTGTAGCAACTACATCCACTAAAAACTATTTCTCAGTAGATTAAAGAAATCGCAGGTTTAAAATTCTCTAATATTTCCCAGGTTTTCCATGACGATTAATGTTGTTTCTTGACTTTTATTTAAATTTCTTTCGTTTTTTCTATTGTTTAACTAAGTAACAAAAGTAAACGTGAACACACAGGGTCTCATTCATAAACACAAATCTGAGTAAATTGCTTGAAAAACACTACTTGAATGTAGATTGTTGTATTGATTTGGACAACATTTTAAAGGGTTTTAGTGATATTCACACAAATTTGTTCTGCAAATGAAGCCCAATGTGAGGATATTTTGGTTTGTGTTGATTATTCATGCACACACTCTTAGCAGACAGACAGTCCTTGTATCAATCCCAATAGCCAAGCACTACCACACTGTGTGTAAATTAGCTTATTAAAATGGTGGGCAAGAAATAAAGTTTCATCGAGAGGGGAGACCGCTTGCCTTCAGAATATCAAGGATATTACAGCCAAAAGCAAACTCTAACAATACTTTATTAGGTTTTACTTTTATAAGGCATTAAGGGTCAGTTTCCCGCATGAACCCACTGAAATAATCTCCATTTAAACACAAATTATTGCCACAAATCACAAAATCCTTAAACATTTTTACCCTTTACAGACACTTGGTTCTTTAAAGGGGTTCATTGCTGTTTGAGCATGAAAAATGTCTGCACATTTACACAGCACAAAATCTAATTTTCAATATCAGTTACACTGTGTCTGAACTCCCTGAAATGCCTCGATTGTAGTCATGAGTTTTCTTCTGGGAACCAACTCATTACAATATTCCTCATTTAAATAATTCTTGCCCAAGGCATGTGCGAAATAAAGAGGAGCCCCGGTTGAGTTGTGTTAATAGTGTGTTGAAACTCGAAGTGATTGCAGAACGCGATATTTTTTTTCCCAGGATGGTAGGGGAAGACTCATGAATATTCATTAGGGAAGTCATCCCTGATTGGTCTGATGACCTACCCCTAACCCCACCCCTAAACCTACACGTCACTGGGGGTCTTATGACCTCCCTAACCCCGCCCCTAAACCTACCCGTCACTGGAGTTAAGACCAATCAGGGATGACTTTCCTAATGAATATTCATGAGTCTTCCCCTACCATCCTGGGAGAAAAAAAATATCGCTTGCAGAACTGGCGTGACATTTGCCAAAGAGAAGCAGTTGACCAAATCACAACACACTGGTCCAGCCGACCAATCAGAGCACATTGTGCTTTTTGGAAGGAGGAGCTTCATAGAGACAGGAACTAAACAGAGCGTTACCAGGCGTTACTGACAGACTGGGAAGAGAGGTGCTGTTGCAATAATATAAATGAAAATGTGTTTTTTGAACATTCAAGCATGAAAACCTATTCTAGTAGGCCCTGAAAAAATGCACGCAAATGGCGCAAAATGACAGGAGAGCTGTCAAAAATACGCTCTCCATTTGTTATTTACAAAATATGTTTGTTATTTACTACAAGTTTTTGCAGAGTTGAGCAATTAAGCCATTCACCAGCAATGTTTCCATTGCGACAAACTGCAAAATGCGCATAAATTCTAAAAATGCACATAAAACCAAATAAATTCCTCAATGCGCATCAAAAAAAGACATGTGACTTTGCGATGGGACGGTACTGGACCAAACCAGCGGTTGCACAGCATCTGAAATACTGTTTAGTTCATTCTGAAACACCTGCGCAAAGTCTGTCGTCAAAGTGGTACAGTATAATAATTACCTCCCAGAACTGTCTTACACGACTGCGTTCCTAAACAGCAACATCTGCCTCCGAAAGCAAGATGACATGTTTATGTGTTTCGTCTGCACGCTCTGAGAAGCAAGCAATTCATTATATATGGAAAATTACAGTGGCTTCTCCTCTTTTCTAAGTGATATTTAGCACCTGTTTATCAGGAACTGATGATTTTGTTCTCTTCGACTCTTCGCAAAGGTTTTATGCGATATTCCAATTCTGCGCATAAGCTATAAGCAACTTTGGATGGAAAAGTTGCATCTACAGTACAGACATGTCTGTAGATCTCTGAATGCAATGATCAATCAGAGGTGTTTAAGTTATTCAGAATCAGAAAAAGAAAAAAAGAATATATAAGAAAATAACACTTAAGTGACAAAGATTAATGCATTAAACAGAACTTGTCATTGTAATTCATATGTATCAGCATGGAACATGTTTAATGAGGGGAGAGAGCATTAATAGAGATTATGGCAGATTTTAAGCTTCTCAAACTCCTGCTGAACTCCTTAAATATTACATAACAGCAGCAGGTGTTATACTGATACCCTATGGGCAATGATCTTATTAGACATTAAAATATGAACTAACTTTAATCTGAGTGTTACAATTCTGATTTAGCCTATATATTAACCAAATTCAAGTAGAAGTTAGAAGCATTTTAAGACATAAAGGGTGACTGAAATATTTTTCAAATGTTCACTCCTTGAAAAAACTTACAAGACTTACATCCAAGTACGTAAAAGTATGGACTCTTTTGACTTGCTCAAGTAACCACCCACAACACAATCCTCCTAGCAACCTCCTAACAACCACTCAGAAGACCTTAGCAACCCTCTGGCAACCACCAATGCCAACAAAAGCCCGTTTTTGTAATGAAATTGTTAAATCCAGCAGAGAGCTTGTTATTGCACAAGCCTGATGATAATATGAGGGATATTAAATATTCACATTCTGTGTTGAACTGAGATTCTGACATCAAAGTCTGGAACTGGGTCATTGTTGAATATGTTGTACAAGAGCAAACACACACACACACACACACAAAAGACTACTGGGGAAACTTCTGTTTTCACAAAGTCAAGACGGAAATGCGGAAATGCACATTTGAATCTAAAATAGCAATGTACTCCATAAAGATTTCTGCAACAAGATAACTCCACTGAAACACATAAATAGAGAGACTGCAACCAAACCGTATTTATGCAGCAAATTGATTTGAATGACTGGGCTTTTTACCTTGGCCTTAGATGGCTTTTTTTTTCATGTGCAATGGGCAATTTTAGATACACATTTATCATGAATAAAATAAAATAAAATAAATAAAATAAAATTATTAAATACAAAACAATAAAATAAAATAAACAAAAAATAAAAAACAAAACAAAAACAAAATTAAACCAAATAGCAATTTAAAATACTTATTAAAAGAATTTCTATTTTAGTATTATTTCTATTTTAATACTAAGATTATTTGATTCTTTGATTATTGAACACGTATATAAAAGTAAAGCAGATCACAACATAACATGCAGAGTTTAACTAGGCAAACAGAAAGATATTCAGCCTTTCTATTAAAAGCTAGCAGAGACATGTTTGTTTGACAGAAAACCAGAGACGAATCAATTTTTCTCAGAGGTTGTTTTCTGTCTAACCTGTCAAACAGAATACAAATCATTATAAATGTGTCCTTCAGTTTTGAAATGATGCCCTTGAGTGTATTCAAAAAGTGGTATTTCTCTGGAGATTTAGATGTAATATAAAATTATTTAACATGCTGCAATCAAATGCTTATTATTTGCATAAGTTTCGATATGACTACAAATTGCACTATTGCATTCGATTTTTTTTTTCCTCTCATCACTCTTGAAACATCAGCCAAGGTCTCCAGGCTTATTACGCAAGCACTTGAGTTTCTAGTATACAGACTGCATAAGCCACTCTAAGAAAAGTACTCCGTGTTCCTTCATGCTCTCATAAGTAGGCACTCTTGTAGTGACTCTAGTGTGACTTCCATTCTTAGGAGTTCTTTGAAACTTTCTCTGGGAAGTGCAGTGAGTGTATTAAATGCAGCTACAGAACAGTCACTCTGTATTAGCCGAGTGTGTCCACACACTGTGTGCGCCTGGATGTTTATGTTTACAGGATATATGCGCTATACAGGCTTCACATCAAAAACATGCCCTACTATTGCCTTCCTAAAGGACTTACATAATTCAAATGGGACTACATGTTTCATTTATCCCCCAAGAAATGGCTTTCATCTTACAACATTGTATTTTGTGGAGAACACATGGCATCGCTCCCACTGGTTAGTCTTTGCTGTAAAATTTGGACATCTGTTCAAGTCTTTACAGAGCCTCTTATGCTAACAAAGGCTGTATGTATTTGATAAAAAATGCAGAAAATGTCAAATGTTTAAATTAATTTAAAATAGCTGTATTCAATTTTAATTTATTTTCTATAATGTATTCCTGTGAAGGCAAAGCTGAATTTTTTCTGAAACATTTATTTTTATTATCAATGGTAGTGTATCTAATTCTATACTTTTCAATCTTTGGGATAGCCAAGTGGGGGATGGATGGATGTAGATAGATAGATAGATAGATAGATAGATAGATAGATAGATAGATAGATAGATAGATAGATAGATAGATAGATAGATAGATAGATAGATAGATAGATAGATAGATAGATAGATAGATAGATAGATAGATAGATAGATAGATAGATAGAAACAACACTTGCTACATTCGAACCAGATGGAAGCATGACAATATGTACCTTTTTTTAAATATTTTATTCTGTGTAGGGACAACAAAGAGAGTAGCCTGGTTAAAACCAGACTCTTCTCAGTTGAAACTGAGTGTAGGGTCTGGCGAAGCTATGTAGACAAATCATTTCCAAAGGGGCGTCACCAACCGACGTAGCTCAAATTCCTCTGGGCGCAATTGGATAGTCATAAAACCAATCAGATTGATGAAGGAGCTGACGTATGCTTCGAGTGTTGTTCTTTGCTCCGGTTTTAACGAAAATGGTAAGTTTAAATCGCTCAAAACAGACGCGATAACTGATTCGTTTATATACTGTCTATGATTCGAACGAGTGATGTTCCACGGCGGCATCCATCTTTGTAATGAAATCTCCTTCTGCGTCGCTGCGCTGTCGTCATCATGTAAATCCCTCCCCAAACGTTTCTGATTGGTGCCGCGATTTCGGCGGCACAGAAATGAGTTTGAATGGGCTCTTCTCCAGACTATCTTGGAGAGAGAATTAAAATTCGCCGGAAGTAGTCTGGGTTTTACCAGGCTACAAAGAGAGTCAAACTGGATCAAGAAAAGATGCAAGAAAGAATCGAACATATGGTGACCACATGAGCACCTCAGCTACCCCTAGGCAACAGCTCATCAGGACATTTTTTAATATTAAAGTTACATTATGTAACTTTTGGCCCTCTAGCGGTTAAAAAATGCTTGCATTTTGCAGAAGAACATTGTTTTGGTTGTGCTTCGGTTCTATGTGACTTGAGCAGATGAATATGACCCTTCACAATAGATAATGCTTTACAATGAACTCTGTTAAGTAGCTATATGGCAATTGATATGTTCCATAAAATACCTTACTGACCGGCTGAGTAATAAAAATGCCATCTCCGCATTGCTTTCACAACATTTCAAATCCCTCAGTTCTTGCCATCTCAGAAAAGCCAAGCCAATGTTGAATCTAGTTTTATTACGAGCTCTGTCGCGTTCTCTTTTTGATAGCAGACTCTCCTCTGTTCTGCTTTTTTTTAAAGCATGTGATTCTCCGGAGGTTCGAGATTTAGCAGCTCCATGCCAACCTTTCTGCTCATTGTGATAACTAACCTATGCCACTCCCACCCAATACATGCGTCAAAATAGCAAGAGCAACTTTTCTCTATTTACAAATACTACGAGACATGTATGGGGCGAGTGACGTACTATATGTACACAAATTCCCATGAAAACCATCCCGACGGGTTTAAAATATAAAAACGTATAATAGGCTTACCTAATGGTGTGTTCACACCAAAGCGAAGTGTATATTCGCATCGCGCGTTACTCGCTCTAGATTACACGTGGGATGTTTCTTGTTTTTCGCATCACTCGCGATTAAAAACATCGCGCGAAAAGGAGTGTCTTCACGCACATCATCAACAACAACAAAAAATTCTAAGCATCATGAGAATTTTCCGCTCGAGATGAAATTTTTTAACTTGCGCGGAAGACGCAATTGAGGCGAATATCGAGCATTCGCGGCAAACGCGTCGCCCAATTCGCGTCATTCGCGCCGCCCGCGTCTGTTCGCGTCTTTGCATTGACTTTGTATGTAATCTACTTGAGCAAATAATGAAATTTGCGTTTGGTGTGAACACGGCATTAGTGAATCAGGGTAAGACAAAAACACATTTTGGAAGAAGAATTGATGATGTATATTTTGTTAATTTTGAACAAAAACAATAGTGTGTTCCTTTAAATAATTTACTAATTTACTGATTATTTAATTAAATACTCAATGGTTCGCTTGCTTTCTGTTGCAAAAAGTATTTTTTTCCCACAAATTAAACAACCGTAACTTAATACTGTAATAACAGATGGTTTTCTTCTGTTCTAAACAGACAGTGTGCCTTCAGGTAATCAGGTAAAGGCAAAACAGCTCTTAGCTTGATTTAGATGGTGGTGATTAGTTAAACCTGCCACTGTGATCCTTATTCACCTGAACCAAGAAAGCTGTAAACCAATACCTTTCTTTTCTAGCCTTACGTCATGTACTTGCGTAGTTACTCCATTAGCCGAGACAAATCCAGAGATGAGTCTTGATAATACTGCCACTGGGATAACCTTTCAAAATGAGAATGTCTGAGCTCGTAAAATCTTGAATCTGACTATTCTCGTCACAGATAACCCCTTCTAGTTTTAACATAATTAATAGGAAGCTATAAAAATGGTGGAATATATCTTTTTCCAAGCAATCCATCACTGTTTCTTGCAGAGATAACAGCCCAGTACTGCTGCAGGTAAAAATAACTCTAAACCTCAAAGGACCTTCCAAACATCCCCAAACACTGCTGAAATAGGCATGAATGCATTTTGACTGGCACAAAGGAAGAAATAACTAACAATATATAAATAAAAGAGGCCCTTTAACAATCCCCAAAACAGCCATCAATAAAACAGAAATGGAGTAGTCCTCTTTAATGATATTGGGCTGGCCATTAGAGCACGTCTGGAAGCCTTGAGGAGAATATTTCATCCTCAGAATAGTGGAATGGAAAGTGCATATGGAAAAATGCAGATTATGGCATCCATCAAGCAGGATGACAGATGTGTAGTGGGGAGGGGAGGGGTGTTAGGGGTTAGAGAGGATTATGTAATCCTCTTGAGATTTTTATGCTTCAACCCCCTAATGATGATTCGCAGGGCTAAAACAAAAAATTCAAGAGCCCTGCTCATGTTCAGCAATATCCCGTTTACAACCTGCATTTATTAGAATCCAGGAGTATCTTCACCTGGGGTCTGTGTCATTTAAATGATAATGCCCTGATCTTATCTCCTGTGGTTTCCTACCAGAGCTTTATTCTCATCACAAAGTTCACTTTTAGAAAACTCATTGTCCTGCTCTGCCTCGACCTTCCTCTCTTAAAGTGATCTGCTTTTGTATGTGCGTGTGTGTGCGCCTCAAGCATGGTGCAGTCACATTGAATTCATGAGAAACGAGTCATGCGGTCATACTGATTTATGGTCAATCAATAATTTGATGATTCATATGTTTTGAATGCAAGTCAAACAAGTATTTATACTGTTGTTTTGGTCCATGCATCAAATAGGATGACTAGCTATTGTAAACAAACGACCATTGCCTGCCACTACTCTACAAATCTACCTAGTAAATATTGTTGTTAAATGCATGCAAATAACAAGATTAACAAAATTATTTGTTAAGCATTTGCATAAAATCAGTTTGCAAATGCATAGCACTTCTTTGTACTCAATAATCACAAAACTCGCTGATACAATGTTATTAAGTTGTAGGTGGTTGCCAAGGTGTTGCTATGCGGTTTTTAAAGCACATTGCTATGCGGTTTCTAGTATTTTGGTCTCTAGATATGATTCTGGTCCCTCCTTTATAAGAGGTTTCGTTCATGTGCATAGTTTCACAGTAAAGTGATATGTAGGGTTAACATTTAACCCTAAGTATGTGCACTAGTATTAGTCATGCTTGACTCAAACAATGGCACTGATATCACAGTTAAACCGTCAAAAACTATGCATGTAAAAACAGTGTAAACCACTACTGTGTACTGACCTCTTTGTGTTGAACATTCTGACTCCTTGTTATCCTGTGTTGGATGGGTGACACAATGACAGCGATAGGCCAGCTCTATGGACTGGACCTGTAGGAAGAGAGTATGGTTACAGGGAGAGGTTCAATCAACATCTCATGGTATCAGGTTTAAGAAAAATCCAAGGACCAATAACCTCATCTCTGTAAGGGGTGTGACCTCTATGGGTGAGTAAATTACAACTGACACTCACAATCCGACAGTCTTGAACAAAATCAGAGGGAGCTGGACAATGTTAGTTTTATGTCCACTAATTGCCGACCAGATGGTGTTTACCAAGGGATTAGTTTGTAGATTTCCTGTCTACAGACTTATCTTTGGTTATATAACTTTACCAAAGAGCAGAAGAAGACATGCAAATGATTATTGCCCACTTTGCTTGGAACCACTAGAGCTATCTCTGTGCTAACTCAATTATACTGTCAATAAGAAACCAAGGATCAGCTTTAATTGACCTGCCCTAAAGGCTATTAAAATGCTAATGACTATAATTCCTGTTTTTCCACTCTCTATTTGAAATGCATGATATTGTATATATGAATATTCAAATATTTGCAGACACCTGCCTTTGCACAGGTCTTATTTCAAAACCAGCACAGTCGTACATCAGGTCCTAAAACATCTTGTGCTTGTCAAAATCTTTGTTAGCTAATAAGATCAATGGCGAGATAAGTCATTTGTCAACTAGGGCTGCCCGTCCAAGCAGAGTGCATCAATAATGTATGAATACGATCGGTGTAAGACGTAGGCACTGGTAAACCTAGTTATCAACCTACCTTAACCACAAAGCATAGTTAATAAATAGGTATAGGTATATCAAAGATTTTATCACGTCAAGCTAAAGGAAAGGTGTTTCATCTCTGGGATTGGTTTGGGAAAGTAGAAATGAGCAGCCTGTACACAATGGTCACCTGAAATAGCATGGCTCCTGGTCTTAATATTGATGAAAAGAAAAGGAGATTTGAACAGAAGACTGTTTCAAATGTCTCTCGTCTTAGCGGTAATGGATAACTTTATGAATGGAAATGGATTTTCCTTTAATTGAGGATGACCTTCTGGCCATCTGGTTTCATTAGAGTGAGCCATAGCACAAAATGACAACGGTAATTGTTCTTCCTGTGATGAAAACAGATCCAGTGCACTATAATCCAATTGCCCAAGACCATGACTAAACATTGAGGATTTCAGGCTGATACATATACAAAAAAATTCACAGTATTTTACCTATGACTGCATTCAATCCATTGCAAACTCTGTACATTTTGCAATTCTTCAAAATGCAGTCATCATAATAACATTTAACTTACTGGGTAAACCATATCTATTAATCAAATGTACTTTAATGTGCATGTTGCAAGGTATAAATACAAAGTACGCTGTTTTGCATTGGATCAAAAGTCACTAATGAGCCTCATTAATAGACATCTGGTCCATATATCACACCACAGCAGGGAAAGACCAAAGCGCAGAGAATAACTACACTCATTACTTACAGATGCTGGGTTTAGCCAATTACTTTATGAATGGCAATTTCCACCACTAGTGAATTAGAAAAAGACATTTTCTGCTTAACCACAGCACAGTTTAGACAGAGGTGGATTAAAAACAAATATCTTTTTGGTCATTCAATTATTTAAGACAGCTTAGCTGGGTTTCTCCTATGAGAATTGCACAGTTTCAACATTTATTATAGATGCATATGCAAACTTGATTCACTGCAGCTAGTTTATGGATTATCTACAGCAGACTTCAAGACTTTTCACTGCACCAACATACTAGGGAAGAGTGGGACAAGCTGTGCCACTTTAACTTAACTTTTAACTTAGTGTTTGCTAACTGAAATGAATCGCATTCCACATGTTGTCTTATTTTGCTGCACTAATGCACAAAAAAAATGCACTACAAGTACTTGCAATATTAAAATAATTTTGTAATAGCATTTCTTGCTTTTGGAGGCAAGGCTTACAACCATATTAATCAAGTTACTGACACACTTGTCAGTATGAGCTACCTAGTGGTAAATACTTCATTTAATAAAGTACATATTGTCTCTGTTCGGCGGAAACCCATCTCCAAAACGCAACTTTTCAGGAAATGGATTAAATACCACGTTGTCAAAGTTGGTATTGTGGCTTTATATATGGTAAGATACTTGAATGCATTATTATGATATTAACATTTTACCAAAATCAAGCTCAAATGGAGTTATGATGTTTTTGACCAGCGAATTTCGAGAATTTTGACACAGGCCTACATGTCTTGTCCGCAATAAAAACGGCCGTATCTGAGGCAGTAATTGCATCGCATTACGTTTTCACCAACTTACAGGTTGATTGTAGTTTACTAGCTATGTGGGCGCTCAGTTCATTCTGTCATTTGGCCAAAATCTCGTGTCAATAAAGACGAAATTCTGCACACAGGCTATTTAAGAAAGTTAAATCAACGACAAATGCTAGACTAAGACACTCTTCTCCGCTCCTCAAATACATTAAACTTTAGCCTTTATATATATTGTGTTTCTTGACTAAAGAAACCGCTATACTTATTCAAACAAACAGTTCTCTATTTACTCTTGCATTGCAAACAAGCAGAGACGGCCCAACCTGCGTGTGGTAGGCCTACTTCGTTCATTCACGATAGAGGCGGGGTGGAGTTGTGAGGTATGACTGACAGTTTGAGGATCCAATGGAGTTACGAGGTTTAGTCACAAGCTCTTTTTAATACTTTTCATTGATTAAATAGTTGTAAAACCCACAGACAGATGTAAATATGTAAATCTAATATATATTATATTAGAAAATATATTTTAATTATATGGCTAATTCTACCGGAAATCTGTCCAATCTAATATTGGTACTGATTTCAGCACTGGACAGCGACCAATGTCCAATGAGAGTTCACAATCTAGACAGCAATAATATCTGCAAATCACATGATTTCCTTCTATAGGCATACGTTGAGGTTTCAAATCTCAAGTATCTGGTTTACATTAATATCTACTAAGAGACAAACACGATTCACTAAAAGCTCTTGCTGGAAAACACGATGGCCTTATTAAAGTGCAGCAGCCATGACCATGGAAGCACAATAAGCATCTTTATGTAACAAGGCTAATTTACAGCGAAACATGCACATACACAGCACTCATCAATAAAATGAATATTACAGAGCCTCTTCAGTTTGTGAGTGCATAGCCACTGCCCTGTGCAAACTGCTCTTCGGTCATTTCAGTGGCTGGATCTTTAAAGCAGTGTGTCTAAGCCAGGCAAACAAGCCATCTCTTTGGTAATTTATAGACAGAAGCTATTATAATTCACTGGGTTTTTCTATTGCAGCTTTCCATGAGTGTCCGGCTGGATGTGAAAGCACTGCTGCTCTGAGATCGATCAATCAATGAGGACATACCAACAGCGATACAGCCTCTCTGAGTTTCCATTACACTGAGTTTGCATCCAAATCTGCTGTTTAATGAAATAACAATCTGATCAGGCTGAGACACTTTAACCCAAAAAGCGGGTATTAGATGGTAATACAGGTACTTTGATATATATACCATAGTACTGCATAATTACCATGTTCATGCATCATGGTATTTAGCCAACACATTCTACAGTACTTCAAAGAATACCATGGTACTACCATGATACCTTTTGGCAGAATAGCTTAATTTGTACCTCGTAAGATTAATGTTTAATCTTATTATGTTTAAAATGCATGACCAGATGAAATTATGATAGAGAGTGGGGGGAAAGCTTGCATATTTAACGATCAACGCAAGCAAGGTTTCTTCTTATAAGAAATTACAAGGTTTTTTTCATTAACACAGGGATTAACCATCTGGAAATCTAATACTGAATCAGTGCAGGTATAATATCAAAATATAAAATATAAAGTGAAACAAAGTATCTTTAAGACATAACAGTCATCCACTTACACAAAAAAACTAAATTATAACATACTCAAAAACAATACATATATGCATACCTACATAATTATGATGTAAAGTTCCTTTCTGGGTTCCTTAAAATTATATAGCCCCAAATAAATACTTTTATAATAAAGTATACATGAAATGCAATGCATAAAATTAAACTATAGTGCAGATGTCGTATACAATATAGTCCCATTGGCAATTTCAGTTATCCCCAAAATATCCCTCCTGTCAGCTAAAGCTCCAAGAAGAAGAAAAAAGTAAATTATTTTGAAGACTGTTATTTTGTCCTCTACGAGTGCTGCCCCAAGAAACAGTAAAGTTCAAGTTAAATCTCCTTTTATATGTTTTCATTGTTTTATTTACATCCAGACTCAACTGTTTATTCTTACTAGATTAAATAACAATTATCGCTTGAAATAAAATCGCGCTTACCTTAATGCGTCAGCAAATCAAGTGGATGTGTCATATCATGCAGTGTTTATGATTACACCTGCCAGAGACTACCATTCACACTATGCCAGCATTAGCCGTCTGAGAGTGCTATTAAATGGCCGGAACATACCATCACAACCTGAGGTAAAGGGGTGCGGAGGAACCCAACACAACGAGACCAAATCCGAACACATGGATGTCAGCTCTAAATAATGCATGGATATGTTTCATATATAAGGAAACATATAGAAACATTGCGTATACACGATATTCAATGGTACAATCATAGGAAGGGAAGGGAATAATTTCTATGACCCTCTGTTTTCAAACATATGTTCATCCACACATCTCTTTTACACACAAATAAAGACCACAAATTACAGACAAATAAAGTTTATATCTCGGAAAAAAAAGCTCTAAAATAAGTATTATTATTATGACAAATGATTATGAGGAATATAATCATCATCATCATCATCATTATAAATCATTATTATATAATTAATTATCATTAATAATTGAATTGAATTGAATTGAATTGAATTTAATTTAATTTAATTTAATTTAATTTAATTTAATTTAATTTAATTTAATTTAATTTAATTTAATTTAATTTAATTTAATTTAATTTAATTTAATTTAATTTAATTTAATTTAATTTAAATAAGTTTTAAACAAAAGTCAGGCTGTTATTATGAAAAGCGGCTTAAGTTCACTAACCCGGATATTGTTTTTATATACTGGGTTTCAGCAGCAGAGGGCTGCAAGTATCTTTTCTGTTTAATACACTTCTGCATGTTTGTATACTGTAAAGTTTTAACTGAATTGGTTTTTGCTCTGTTTAGTGTTTATTCACCCGACGGTTTCTTGAACATTTCTTAGTGTTAACGATTGTTACTGAGCGTTTAACCTTAACATAGATACACTTACTAACAGGTACTGAATGCCACTTACTAACAGCTGAATGCTTTTGTTTTTTTATAAGTTGATTTTTCCCTATAACAGTTCTTTAACCCAATGGTATCTCGTTAAAAACTATTCAAAATTATTATCTTTAATGTGTAATATCTGTTTTTTTCTTTCTAATCATAAAGTTGGCCAGGTTGAGTTTTATGCAATGGTTATGTATATTATATATGTACATTTATATTAGACTACATATATAATATTATGTTCATTCATATTATTTGCATATATATTATAGACTATTTACACACTATTCACTATACATATCACTATTTACATTCAAAAATGCATATCTTCATATCTTCAATAACCTCTTGGATATGGAATTATGTCCTTACCATAAAATGAGTGACCAGGTTTAGAATATATAGGCTGCAGTTTATAAGGTTTCTCGTCTCAACATTATTATTGTGCCTTTCCCAGAATGCGGCAAGATATGTGGGCAGAAATCAATGCCATGCACCATCCTTTCTTAAAAACTTTCTTCTTGTTTTGTCTTGTTCAGGTGCTTTAGCCAGGTGAATGTTGGGAGTTCGAGCCCTGTTTGGAATCGGTCTTCTTGTGACATCACGAGGAGGCTCTGTCCTGACACATACAGGAGCATGTGCACGTGTTGCCAGTAACATCTACACTAAAGGTCTCGCTCATAGACAGGCTTGCACTATGGCCAATACAATAAAGTACCTGGGGTGAGTGTAAATGCACTACACTCTCTGTGTGATATGATAAGTATTGTTGCATGTCAGTCATTATTTATCCATAACATGATGTTTCATTACTGTTGTTGTGAATGTCAATGTACAAGTTTTTATTTCTGGTTTCTGTCATCACAGACAAGAAGAGGCTCAGCACATTGACGAGGAGCTGTTTAATGAGTACAGCTTCAGTGTGGATCAGTTAATGGAGCTGGCCGGGCTTAGCTGTGCCACGGCCGTGTCAAAGGTACATCTGATGGTCCATCATCATGCAGAAAGGATCACATACAGCTTATACACATAATACACAATCAAATCAGTGGTTTACTTCATAGGGCTATCCTCTACAATCACTGCTCAAGAGTCCACCCAGAGTTCTGGTGATCTGTGGCCCTGGAAATAATGGAGGAGATGGCTTGGTTTGTGCTAGACATCTCAAACTGTTTGTGAGTTCAAGCTGAAAATAAAATGACTTTCAAATCTTTCCCTCATTAAACTTAATATTTTATGAAGGCGTATTGATTTTATTCATATTGCATGTGAATCTCCTAGGGATATGAGCCATCTGTATTGTACCCGAAGCGCCCCAGCAAACAGCTGTTTCAGAATCTTACCACCCAGTGTGAGAAGATGGATATATCCTTCCTGACAGAGATGCCTGAGGTACAACGGGAACCTCAGCGGTCAATACCACATTTTTTACACCATGGGGGGGTCCAAATATTTTTTATTTATTTTTTTACACCTTTCATTGGGGTTCCTCCTTCTCATTAATAACTGATAAAATAATGTGCCTGTTTGCACTGAATGTCCCTGGGACAACTATCTGACATTCCAATGTTTTTATTTATTTTTACCTTCACATAAATTGATTTATGTTCATTTATTGTTAACGTTAATGGATATATATTTATGTTTTTGTACACAACCATTTAGAAGTTTGCGGTCAGTAATAAAAAAAAAAAAGAGAAATTAATACTTTTATTCAGCAAGGATGCATTAAATTGATCGAAAGTGCCAGTAAAGACATTTATAATGTTACGAAAAAATTCTATGTCCAATAAATGCGTTACATTTTCTAATCATCAAAGATTCCTGAAAAAAATATGGAATTGTTTCCACAAAGATATTACGCAGCACAACTGTTTTCAACATTGAAAATAATCATAAATGTTTCTTGAGCACCAAATCAGCATATTAGAATGATTTCATGATTAGAAGGATCATGTGACACTGAAAACTGGAGTAATGATGCAGAAAATCCAGCTTTGAATAAATTACATTTTGAAATATATTAAAATAGAAAACAGTTCATTTTAAATGGAAATAATATTTCACAATATTAGACAATATTATATTATTTTTGATCAAATAAATGCAAAAGAGACTTCTTTGAAAAGCATCTTACCAACCCTAAAATTGATCGGCAATGTATATATGTAATATATGTATACTTTGTGTCTGCTATATTCTATATGTCATGAATTTTCCCATCATGCTGTCTGTAGGCTGATGTGATTGATGAAGCTTATAACTTGGTGGTGGACGCCATCTTTGGATTCAGTTTTAAGGGTGCGGTGCGAGAGCCATTCGGTGGCATTCTCTCCCAACTAAAGAAAATCACTGTGCCCATTGCTAGTGTCGACATACCTTCAGGTGAGAATGCACACACACCATCATCAGGAAGAAATAATCACTGAATGTTATTGCAATCCTAGTATTAAAATGTTTGATTAGCATTTAAGAGCCAAAAATCATCTTTTTATTGCATAAAACGCCTGGTAATGGTAAGTCAAATAGTAAATGTTGTCTAATTATGACAAAATATGTTCCTTTTCTTTCACTCTTTAGGCTGGGATGTGGAGAAAGGCTCTCCTGATGGGATTCAGCCTGACATGCTCATCTCCCTCACAGCCCCAAAGAAGGCAGCCAATCACTTCAAAGGACGCTATCACTTCCTGGGAGGACGATTCGTTCCTCCTGCACTTGAACTGAAGTACCAGCTGAATCTGCCTCAATACCCAGGCACTGACTGTGTGTATCAGCTGAACTGAGCATTAGCTTTTCATGCCATTTTTGTGTCAGTAATAAAAAAAATTAAACCTGGAATGAATATACTGATGGGTAATAACTGTCTGGTTTACCACTCTGAATACTTTTCTTATATTGGGTACATGTGGGCTTGTTGATTAATCAGCATCAATCAATAATTGTTTATGATGATGTTTAAAGATATTGACTCTTTATTGCCAAGAACCAGTCTGATTAGTTAAGGATTTATAAAACCTCAAAATATAATAATGTTTTTTGATGATTTTGGAATTTTGCGAATAATTGCTGTATTATTGTTTTGTGTTTAAATATATGAATGTTACATATTTATGTATGGAAATATGTAACATTTGAACTGAAATAAAAACTTTATGCTGACATCCATAACAATGTTAATGAATATGTTTATAGACAAACAAATCAGCACACACACAGGCAATTGTATAGAGCAAGTCACATGATTCATAATCATGATTTTACGAAACAAAAAGGCAGACAGGCATATCATACCATACACAAACAACTAGAGGAACTAAATACAATAAAATGTTGAAACGAATACAAACAGGTGATGATTAGAAGAGTGTGAGCCAGGAGGGATTATGGGAAATGAAGTGTGCTGTGGTGACTGAGGATTGTGACATTTACAAGCTGCATTAGTGTGCAGAGCTCTTCACATTTCTATAATGAGCATGAAATTATTTTTGCAGACAAGAATTCAGATCTCAGTGTTAAAAAAAAAAAAATCAAACATGTAATGCCAAAATATCAATCATCTATAAACCACACATACTTTCCATGAGAAATGTCTAATTGATCAGTCCAACATATTTACTTGTTTCAAAGATTGAGAAGTTCATTTTGTATCTATATTTTACAGACCTGAAGTATGTTCTGAAATATTTTTCAGTTAATTTCAACACCATATAAATAGCTTTATAATACAACACAACCCATTTGTGGTTTATCCATAAGAGTAATTTACATTAATGTCTAGTGGTAATTAACAATCATCAGTTCCAATTGTTTACATCTTTTAAAAGTAAAAAACAAGTCACAAAACAATAACCCTAAAAACGCCTGGTCACCTCCCTATTTTGCTCATTGCTATGATATCCAATGAAGGCCAAGCATGAAGAAGTACCTCCATGCAGGTATGAAGCAATCAATGTCATAGGGAAATGTCTTTGTTTTGCTCTTGATGACATTGGGTGTTGTTCAGGTGCTTTAACAGCAGGACTTTCTCTCCTCCTTGTACTCGCTGGACGGGCCCAGGGTCACGGCGCTGATGGAACCTCTGGTGACCTCTTTACTAGCAACTTTCTTGTGTATTGCTGATGGATGAAACATCATTGAACATTGTCTTTATGCATTTAAAGTGAGTTAAAGTCAAGGATTTTAAACTTAAGGTATGAACTGGTTTTGACACCATGATAAAGATAAAGATAAACCCAATAATATATTTGCTGTGCTTCAATGTTAATCAGTGACAGAAGTAAAAAGAAAACTCACATGTTAGAACTTCAAGGAAGGCGGATTCAACGTTAGTTGACTCTAAAGCAGAAGTCTCCATATATAGTAAGCCTTTGGCCTCTGTTTCATCAAAAAATTTAAATAGATTTCATATTATTTCATTGTCTTAAAGCCATAGTTCACCCCAAAATGAAAATTCTGTCATAACCTTTAAGTCATTCCAAACCTGCATGACTTTCTTCTTCCGAACACAAAGATATTTTTGATTGGGGTCCAAACAACACTGGACCGCACTGACTTTTATTGTGTGTGCAAAAATGTATTCCGCAGAAGAGAGTAAGTCAGATTTAGAATAACGTGAGGCTAAATTATAACAGAAAATGCGGGGCAAAGGGTAATAAAATGTATTGATACCTGCAAAGTCTTTAGCCTCCTCTGCTGGTACAGTGCGCACAGTTCCCAGGTCACTTTTATTTCCCACAAGCATGACTACTATATGAGGATCAGCGTGGTCGTACAGTTCCTTCAGCCATCGCTCAACGTTCTCATACGTCAGGTGCTTGGTGATGTCATAAACCAGCAATGCACCCACAGCTCCCCTGTAATACCTACAAGAGCCAAACTATTCATTATTACGCATGCAGAAGTAGAAGTGTGTATTGGCTCAAATTGCGCTTTGTGGTTCATTTTTGGTTTACAGTGAGGAGTAAGGTACTTTTTCTCTACCGTTAAAAAGTTCAGGGTCAGTCAGTTTTTATTTTTACTTTCATACAGCAAGAATTAAATAAATTGATAAAAAGTGACACTAAAGACATTTATAATATGATAAAAGATTACTTTTTCAAATAAATAAATACATTCTATTCATCAAAGAATCTTGAAATAAATGTATATCAGTTTTCACAAAATTGATAATAAGGAATGTGTCTTGAGCACCAATTAAGCATATTAGAATGATTTCTGAAGGATCATGTGACACTGAAGACTGGAGTAATGATGCTGAGAATTCAGCTTTGCCACCACAGGAAAATAGAAAACAGTTATTTTCACAATATTAATGTTTTTAATGTATTTTTGATCAAATAAATGCAATCTTGGTGAGCATAAAATACTTCTTTGGAAAAAACATTTTTGGTATAGTCTATTAATACTCTTTCATTTGGAAACTTATTTTGCTTCCCTGATAATTATATTTAAAATATAATATCATTATGTCATATAATATCATTTTATAAGGAGTGGTGATTCCCCAAAAAAGTATTCTGGATGCTTAAAAATGTAACTGAATTAGATTCAGTGACAAAAAATATTAAACCAAATGGCATCTACAAACAAGCTATGATACAGTAAAAGAGTTAAAAGTCATGCAAATACATTTGGGGCCACTCTAGATGCCAGTAACATATCAGTTATACTATTAACTGTATATCCGGTCAAAAAAGGAGTGGTTCTGGGTGTGATGCTAATCACAATGAATTCCAAAGCCTCGTAATCTTAAATAAGGATTCATGTGAACATACAGATTAGAGGTATCTGTAGGATTAAAGGATAGTTTGAGATGACATGATGAGGGACTTACGCTGAGGTAATAGCCCTGTAGCGCTCTAGACCCGCAGTGTCCCAGATCTGGGCCTTGATGGTAATATTATCCACTTGAATGGAGCGAGTGCTGAATTCCACCCCAATGGTTGTACGGCTGTCATGATTGAACTCGTTTTTGGTAAATCTTGACAGTAAGTTGCTTTTTCCAACCCCTGACTCCCCAATTAAAACCACTGAAAGAAAACAAAAGACAAGCTTGATTTGGTTATAATTCACAAAATTAATAAAAATGTATCACATGTAAACACAGAAAGAGAATGATCAAAATGATCATTGTAAAAACATAAATCTGATCTCCAATCAAATGAATCAAACTTACCTTTGAAGACAAAGTTGTAGGCTAAATCTGTCCCCATGTTCACCTTAGCAGTAATGTGTCAGTCTGTATTTAGTGCTTATGTGTTACTCTAGCTCAAAATCCACTGGGAGGAGAAAAGCAGACGCTCACGTTTCCATTCTTGTGCTGGTCTAAAGGCAGATTCCTTATTGCAAGACTCTTCTTTGAGACAGTTGGGGTGGGAGAGCAGGTGAAACAGGTAGAACCACTGATACACAATTGGGAGTGACTTCATGATCTCACACAAAACGGTTAAATCAGTCGCTTCTCAATCCAACAGTACATGTATCCTATTCTATATGTCAGCAAATCAGACATAAAGCTGAGTCATAAAACCAGCCGTCCTGTATCAACAGGCACATCTCAAACCTGTCAAATTCAGAACTCTGTTCTTGTGAACATGAAATAAAAGGGTTTTCCTTAGTATTCTTATCATGTATAAGCAGAAATGTCCAACTACAATACAAAAACAGATGCTAATTTACCTCTTTAGCCTAGTGTTTCTTTAATAATAGACTGGTAAATTACACCTCTTCTGGTCATGCAGCATTTACAAAATCATTATCATGTTGATAGTTTTGCATATTGATAGGTATACAAAGCTCATGGTGATATAAATAAACTGCATTCTTTATTTTAAGGACAGTTTTGTTACTTTTGTATGATAAACAATATGTAGCCTAGTGTGCTAGGTTGCCACAAATGCCCTGTCAGTGCACAATGTACGTCCTAAAACACTGGCATATTATCGCACTGGCTTCAGTGTATGACCTTTAGCAATATTAGAAGCAAAAGCAAAGCAATTTCACAACAAAGAAGAGCAAAGGACGCTGTAAATCAAAATTTGACAGCCACAAATGAGTGAGCGTTCATCCTCCTGTCCTGTGGGTGGCAGCACCGCGCTGACGTGGCGCTGTTGTGTTGTTTTGTGACGCGAATCGCTACGGGGGAAAAGAAGCGCTTCCGTCAGTAACACACGCCGGGTTCATCATGGCGGCGGGACCGATTTCAGAACGAAATCAAGGTAAAATTGAATAAATATAAACTCGTAGGGATACGTTTTATGTACGGTTCAAGAAAAGTATTGCAGCACTGTGGAAACATTTTAAGCTATTCCTGTCTTCTTTACAAGCATTGAGTCGCTTACTTCCATTTATTTAAATACGCTTGCTAAAAACTAATAACAAAGAAAAGTTTGGGGTTTAATAATTAAGTGCGTCAAAACAATATGATATATTACTACTACTAGTTATAATAATAACAATAAGCTTAATAATGCGGATCTTATAAACTGCCATATCTTTGTGTCCAGTGCAGCAGTGCATGTTTATTTTGATCATATTTCATTTTCAGATGCCACTGTATATGTGGGTGGTCTTGATGAGAAGGTCTCTGAGCCTCTTCTGTGGGAGCTTTTTCTCCAAGCTGGTCCAGTGGTAAACACACACATGCCCAAAGACAGAGTAACGGGACAACATCAGGGTGAGTTTCCACATCATTGAGCGTTCAGATGAAAGATTTCTATCGTTTTGCATGATTTCAATTGATATTGGTCTTTGTTCTTCAGGTTATGGCTTTGTGGAGTTCCTCAGTGAAGAGGATGCAGACTACGCCATAAAGATCATGAACATGATCAAACTATACGGCAAACCCATACGAGTCAACAAGGCTTCGGCGCACAACAAGAACCTCGACGTCGGCGCCAACATCTTCATCGGCAACTTAGACCCTGAGATCGACGAGAAACTCCTTTATGATACTTTCAGCGCTTTCGGTGTGATCCTTCAGACACCGAAGATCATGCGAGACCCGGACACAGGCAACTCGAAGGGTTATGCTTTCATCAACTATGCCAGTTTTGATGCCTCCGACGCAGCTATTGAGGCCATGAATGGCCAGTATCTCTGTAATCGGCCCATCACGGTTTCATACGCCTTTAAGAAGGACTCAAAGGGCGAGAGGCACGGCTCTGCTGCAGAGCGTCTCCTGGCCGCCCAGAATCCACTTTCACAGGCCGATCGCCCTCATCAGCTTTTCGCAGACGCCCCACCACCTCCCTCCATGCCCACACCGGTCATGACCGCCATGGGTGCAGGGATGCCAATGCCAGGTTAGATATTATGAGAGTATTGAACTATTTTTGACATTTCTCAGATATTTGACTATTACACAGCCCTGCATTTTTAGAACATGCAGTTTTTGTTTTTTTTCAGAAATAGGAATGAAGACTTATAATTTATATTTAATATATGCATGTGTATATTTCATAAATATGCATTCATGTATAAAATGTTAAAAAATCTTCATTCTTATTTACTTATAACTTCTTATAACTTTTTAAGATTTGGTCTCAAAACCGAAAACTCATTTAACAATATAACAAAAGCAGAAAAAAGTTTATTTGTAGTTTAATTTACAATCTGCAAAGGAGTGGAAAATGTTCAAATACTTCATTTAATGTCAAAGAACTTAACATAAAGTTTTTGTTCTTCACAATATCTGGGATTTTCTGTAACTGATAGGATGTAGCATGAAACATTTGGATCATGTTGGCATTTTCTTCTGTCACTGACCATAATTCTAACCTTGAAATCAGGATTCAGGACATAAAATAATGTCATGCATGTGAAGAACAGCTGAGACTAACTGTTGTAATCTGGCTTAGAGGAAGATGGGAATCATGGCATTGTCAAAAAAAAAAGGCAAAAATGCTACAAAATGCATGTCATATTTTGTTAGAAAGTGTGACGTGTTAGAGCAAAAAAATCCACTATTTTTGGAATCAGCACACCAAATTTAGTAAGAAACAAGTGTTGGGTTTCATTCAGCAAATATGATACAGGGAAGTGTTATTTTTGGTACAATAAATGTCTTTTGCATCAATTTTATTTTTGTACATTGATCTCGCAGGGATGCCGCCTCCTGGTGCTTTCCCACCTGTTCCTCCTCCTGGCACAATGCCACCTGGGATGCCGCCCGGTATGATGCCTCCTGCGCCAGGTACTCCTTCACAACAGGGTGGAGGGCACCCACCGGGACCCCCGCCCTTCCCCCCTGGAGGAATGCATCCACCAGGAATGCCGCCAATGCCGATGCCTCCGTCGGGACCTCCCGGAATGGTGCCTCCTCCACCTGGCCCGCCTGGATCTTCTCAACAAAGAGCACCTACTCCACCTGGCATGCCTCCTCCCCCCATGGGTGTCCCTCCCAGAGGACCATTCGGTCCCCCAATGGGTATGTGTGTGAAGAAGTGGCTTGTGCATTTCAGCGGAAGCAAAATAGACAAAATGTTGTTGTTGATGCAATAATTCCTCCCCTTTTTTACAGGTCCACCAATGCATCCAGGTATGAGAGGGCCTCCACCAATGCCACCTCCAGGTTATGGTGCCGGCCCACCCCGACCACCACACTTCGGCTTTCAGAGAGGGCCTCCCTTGCCGCCACGTCCTCCTGCACCACCGAGGGGTCCGATGAGAGCACCAATGCCACCCTAAGCCCTAATGTGAAGACCTTTTTGAAACCTTCGTTGTTTTTATTTACATTCTGTGCTTTACTAGATGGACCACTTGCTTCTTTGTATACAGATTTCTTAATTTTGGTCATTGTACTATTTCAGAATTAGCAAGAATAAACAATTTTATATAACTGTCGTTTTTTTGCAAGTTTGTTTACAAAAGTATTTTAAATAAATGCTGTTCTTTTGAACTTTTTATTCATCATAGAATCCTGAAAAAACTTTAAAAATCCTGAAAACGCCCATAATTTACTCGCCCTCAAGTCATCCTAGGTGTATAGGACTTTCTTCTCTCAGACGAATACAATCGGAGTTATATTAAAAAATATCCTGGATCTTCCAATCTTTATAATGGCAGTGAATGGCCATTTCTAAGTCCATAAAAGTGCATCTATCATAAACAAACTCCATACGGCTCCGGGGGGTTAATAAAGGCCTTCTGAAACCAAGTGATGCATTTGTGTAAGAAAAATATCCATATTTTAAACTTTATAAAGTAAAGTAACTAGCTTCCGGCCAAACAAACATACAGATTCCACTTAAGAGTAAAGCGCAACTGAACGGAAATCAAATAGATGTTGAGATGTGGGAGAACTTTATTCAGATGGTTGCCTCGAAGGATGACTGATACTGGACATATGATTGAGTTGAGACTTGTCTACGCTGTTGTGCATTGAAATGTAAATTCTATAATTAGTATTATTATTTTGTTTGTTTTATTTTTATAATTTTTTTTTATTATTGCTTGTTTTGATATGTTTTGTTATTAAGAAAACCAATAAAAACTTCATTTACAAAAAAAAAAAAGAGAGTAAAGCGCAACTTATGCGAGTAATGCGACATCCTGCTGATATTTACGCTACGCCATGACGCACTATACTACTTCTGACCACAAGTTGTGTAAGTGGAATCCGTATGTTCCTTTTGGCCCGGAAACTAGTTATTTTACTTCATAAAATTTTGAATATGGATATTTTTCTTACACAAACGCATCGCCTCGCTTCAGAAGGCCTTTATTAACCCCCCAGAGCAGTGTGGAGTTTGTTTATGATGGATAGATGCACTTTTATGGACTTCAAAACAGAAACAGCCATTATAAAGCTTGGAAGAGCCAGGACATTTTTTAATGTAACTCCGATTGTATCCGTCGGAAATAGAATGTCATATACACCTAGGATGGCTTCAGGGTGAGTAAATCATGGGCTTATTTTCATTTTTGGGCAAACTATCCCTTTAAGCAGCACAACTGTTTTTAATAATAATAAGAAATGTTTCTTGAGCATCAAATTAGCATATTAAGATGATTTTTGAAGGATCATGTGACTGAAGACTGAAGTAATGAGGCTTAAAATTCAGCTTTACCATCACAGATTTAAATATATTAAAATAGAAAACAATTATTTTGAATTATAATAATATCCCAGAATATTACTACTTTTTCTGTGTTTTTGATCAAATAAATGCAGCCTTGTTGAGCATAAGTGTCAAAAACATTTAAAAATCTTACTGACCCAAAACTTTTGAACAGTATCATAGATGACTTTAATGTGATGATATGAGCTACTTTTAGTGGGTTGAATATAATATGAACAAAAGAAAATATACAGAAGCTGACCATTGATATTTGCAACATTTTTAATCAAAAATAAGTCAAAAGCTTTATACATTTAAGCATATAACAAGTGGGAGAAACTCTAAAATCAAGATTTTGCATTAACACCAGTGTAGGTCCATAAATTGTAGTGCCAGTATATTACTGTGGTTAATTTTTACAATGTGAGGACGGTGATGTCTTTACATAAAAAAAAGAAAGAAACTTAAATTATTTTAAAAAGTAAATAATTACATATTTCCTATGTGAGAAGCAATCAAAACTAGTTAAAATTTAACATTTCTTCTGAGGTTACTACAATTATGTCTATTTTTTTTGTTTTGTTATATAGCACACAATTGGATTCAATTAAAAAGTCACATACGCTCTTGCCATCTAATGCATATGAATATCTCAGATTATTCTGTGCCTGAAAAAGCAATGATTATTTTATCATAGCTCAGGGAGATAACATTACACATTATAAAGGCAAGCCAGACAGATACAAAACCCTGATATTGAAATCAGACTTTTTACATTTGTGAAAGCGATGTTAAAGGGATAATTCACCAAAAAATGAAATTCTGTCATCATATCCTCACCCTCAAGTTGTTCCGAACAGTTGTTGGACCCCATTGACTTCCAATGTAATGAAAAAACTGTTTGGTTACCTATATTCTTTGTAACATCTTTTGTGTTCAGTAGAAGAAAGAGATCCATACAAGTTTGGAACAACCTGAGGTTGAATAAATGAGTTAAAATTGAGTGAACTGTCCCTTTAACTCATTGTGAAGAAGAGCTCTCAACTTAAGATTCAAAGTAACTAAAACAAAACAGCAACCACATACATATTCAGAGAAAACAAATACATGTTACATAAGGAATGTGAGTTAATGAATGGGAGTTATGCTTTATACCCATTTAAACAAATACTATATATGCAATAATTCATGTAGAATCCTTTATGAATAAAAACTAAACATGACCAAAAATACACCAAGGCACTTTTAATTGACCTACAGATTTTTAAATGGTCTGACAGAAATAATAAAACGGATTGCCTACAAATTAAATTCTTGAAACTGGTGCATTACTTTATTACCAATGCATAGAACACAAACCACTGCTGCATTCTGAGATGAATTTTCAACGTTTAATTTCAGAAGCGATGAAACTAACGGTCTGAATAAAACAGCTGCATTTCTAGGGGAGCTCAAAAGACATGCAGTTAGCAAAAGAGTTCCATCCTGAGTGAACCTTTTCCAGCTGTTTGAAGAACCCCATCTAGGACAATTGATGGGTGAGCACTTCTAAGGACACTACAGATACAGACTCCAAGAAAGGATCATCTTCCCTGGTCGTGTGTGTGTGTGTGCATATGATGCACATTGTGGTTGTTTCTTTGTGAACTTTCATTTGAAGCAAGAAACGTTCACCAAAACAGAACAAGGAAATAAATTACAAAAAAGGACTTAATTGCTGAAAAATCAAAATGAACCAAACCAAAACCGTGCTGAAGCACTCTTTGGTTGCTTGAGGATTGAGTCCACGCTCTTGGGTGCTCTTTTATGAGATGACTTCCGTGTGACCCGCCGTGGCTTCCACTAGAGTGATCTGCTCGTCCACACAATCGATTTCTTCTGTTTTGATGACTACGCCACCTTCTGAAAACATGACAACTTCCTCTTCTCCCTCTGTTGTTTCTTCGATACCGACCTCTTCCTGCACAAACACGATGTGCTCCTGGTCCAGCCCTGTGGTGCCGTTGCTCTGTCCGTTTGACATGGCCTCCAGTTTCATGCGGTACCCCTCGGCTTCCTGCTCTTTGCGGAGCAACTGCTGACGATAGGATTGAGCTTTCCTGTTAGCTTCCTGTAACTGCCACTGGAGATGCTCCTGGAGATTGAAGATAAATCGAGAAGGAGTGGGGTGATGAACAAAGTTATCATCTGATGGCTTTGCTCTAAAGGTTCATAATATATATATATATATATATATATATATATATATATATATATATATATATATATAAATAAAAGACTCACCGTTTCACCAGTCTCTGCATTATTGGATGAAACTTCAATTTTCCTTTTACGAGCAGGAGGTTCGGAGTCTTCTACCACTTCCTCTGTGATTTGATTGGCTGGAACTGCCAATACTGATATAAAAAGAAAAGAAAATCAAAGAGGAACATGCTTAATTCAAGGTATATGAATGTCAAGACAGCCGTGATATATAGATATATAGACACACAATTCAATAATATAATAATCATATACACTACCGTTCAAATTTTTTAAAAGAAATGAATACTTTTGAGCAAGGATGTATCAAACTGATCAAGTGTGACAGAAAAGACTATTACATTGTTTCAAAAAATTATATTTCCAATAAATGCTGTTCTTCAAACTTCCTATTCATTAAAGAATCCTAAAATATCAGTTTCCAAATAAGCTGCACAACCTTTTTCAACATTGATAATTAAAAATGCTTCTTGAGCAACAAATTATCATATTAGAATGATTTCTGGAGGATCATGTGACACGAAGACTAATGATGCTGAAAATCCAGCTGTGCCATCACAGAAATAAATTATATTTTTAAATATATTCAAACACATCTATTTCTAATAATATCTCACTATATTACCGTTTTTACTGCATCTTTGATCCAATAAATGCAGCCTTGGTGAGTATAAGACTTAAAAAAAAACTACTTACTACCCAAAAAAACTATATATAAATCTTAAAATTATATCATTGAGAAGTTCAGTCTGATAGTTAGTTATACCTTGTCGTCCATCCTGCATTGTGACAAAGAACGGTTGGCCGAGTCCATTTGTCTGCAGGTTTCCATGTTGATCTGTTAATATGGTTATGACCCTCTGACCTGATTCATTCACCACTTGTTGGATACTCGAGTCCAAGGAACTGACAGCTATGGCCTCCTCGGTGTCACCTAAACATCATGAGAAAAACAAAATACAATTGTTGGTTCAAAGTCAATTTACGATCATAAAATAACCAACAATGTTTGTTTACAATTATTTTCTAGTCGTATCGTACCTGAGCTGGCTTTGATCAAGTCAGAGAGATTGACGACTCCCCCTTGGATGTTTGGGACGCCCTGAATGATGAACTGTGAGGTGGAGCTGCCGTTTATGATTGACGCTTCAGCATTCCTGTTCACCTGATTCTGCATTCCCTCCTAAAAGGCAAAACGAGGATTAATGAGGAACATTTCTTAGGGCTTCTTTACACCTGGCTTGTTTGGAGCGTTTGTTTTGGAACCTGCTCCATTTTCTCCCTAAATTTGGTTCACTTACCCACAATTTCACAGACAATGCTTAAGCCTAGTCCCAGACTAAAATGTATGTTTGAGCTGTTTTAACTGAAAGCAACTTGCACTGACATCTTCAGATATGTCAGAGCCATTGTTTTGGTTCAAGATGCCCACCAGAATACAAAGGCACGTTTATAAAAGTTACTTAAATGCCCTAACTGTACTAATGCCTAATCCAGGCTTGATCTAAGCCCCGTCTGTGAAACCGGGCCTTAGGCGAACATATACACGGAAATTACGCTCGGATCCTCAACACAAATCCGGGCAGAGATAGCCTGAACGAGGTGGTCTCGGACCGCTTGAAAACGAACTCTGGAGCGATTTGCTTGTGGTGAGAGAGCAATCTGACACAACGGACCAAGTTGTATCACAATATATGATTGTTAATTAAAGGTGCAGCAAGCGATCTTTGAGAAACGCTGTTGAAAGTGGATTGAACCGAGCACCACAACACACATGTAGCCAATCAGCAGTAGGGGGCGTGTCCTTCATGATTTGAAGAAAGACGGCAGAGAGATGGTTGAGAGACGGTTGAGAGACATTACAAAAAAGAGGAATATCACTGGAAATAGAAGGGTTATGATCAGGCAAGAGCTTTAGGACCTGCGTTAATATTAGAAAAGTTTAGGTTGCGTTATTTCTGGTCTATACTGTATGTGAGCAACATTGGTTTTGCGGTTTCAGAGAACCAAGATATGCTGTTGTTGTATTGTTAGCTATACATTATTTTGCTTCAGCTATGATAAAGAAACATCCACTCTTGCATTGTGTGTTCGTGCATTTTGGCGAATGGAGCAATGAAGGGAGGGTTGATTTCAAATATCAACAGTTTTTCTTAGAAATCACTTTCTGCAACTTTAAATACATAGCAGCAATGCTTGTTTTGCTAATGCCTCTGAAAATGAATCGTGGGTTAGGCTAACCTGGAGTAAAGAGGAAGTGAAATGTCTAATTCAAATTTGGCACAACAACTGTACAAAACTCAAACACAACGAATTTGGCACCTTGATTCTTGCTCAAAATGATTAAGAAATATACCGGCAGCTACAAAGAAAGCCACATCAAGCTTGCAGAGTTGTTGTCTATCCATCCTGACAGATGACCGCTATGAGCAGAATCCCAAACATTAACAGGTGCACTCTGACCAATGAGAGAACGGTTTACTCGCACATCACTTGTATTAAAATTTTTTGGGGTTACACTTGATTTTAAGGTGACGTAGTTACACAGAACTACATGTACAGTTATGAAGGGAGGGTTGATTTCAAATATCAAGTTTTTCTCAGAAAAACCTGTTAAACCTGTAACTAATTTCTAGTAATAACAGTAAATTATGCATAATTACAAGTAACTAACCCTAAACCAAACCCTAACTGTAATCATATAATAAGTACATGTAGTTAATTAATATTACTCAGTACTTATTTGAGCAAGTACAATCTAACTACTTCACCTTAAAATAAAGTGTAACCAATATTTGGTTCCATTTAGAAATGTTGCCTGGAGAAAGCGAACCGAACCAAGAAGAAATTCTGTTTTGGAACAAAGCAAATTATTTACAGGTGTGAAAATGCCCTTAAACAAATTCTCTAGTGTTCTGCAGTTTTCCCCACACATGACAAACCTGTAACAGGTGTATAAGTTCTGCGTGTTGTATGTCGATAGCGATATCAAAAGCGGACTTGTCAAACTTGCTGAGGGCATGTACATCTGCACCATGTTTGACCAACAGCTCTGCGACGTTGTGATGGCCGTGCTGGGCTGCCCAGTGAAGAGCGGTCATCTTCAACATGTCTTTGGCGTTGATGTCGGCACCACTCTAAAACATAAAGAGAGACTTGTATCAGTCTCCTCAGTTGACAAACTGGAATAGTTTATAGAACACCCATCGCAACACAGGACAAGCCTCGTCTTACCCTGATTAATAAATCCACGATGACCTCATGGCCCTCTGTAGCCGCCATGTGCAGTGGGGTCCTGTCCACTTTGGTTCGGGCATCTCTGCTGACACCCGCCCTCAGCAGGACTTCAGCAGTGGAGTAATGACCGTGCTGGGCTGCTAAATGTAATGGAGAAGTTCCAAGCTGCAAAATAGGTACATAAAAATTAGCGTAAACTATTTTTTGTTGTACTGCCTTGTAGTTCAATTACATTTACAATTTACATTGTTCTATTTACAAGCAGATAATGTCAATGACACATCATATGAGTCAGGATGATGTAAAGATTGTCAGATCTTTATAGATTGGCTTGTTATGATTCTTAAAAAGCATTGATAACACTGTTTTTCTTATTGATTGCATCTCATGAAGGCTAAGCTCTAAAATCATATTAAAGGGTTAGTTCACCCAAAAATTTAAAATTTGTCAGTAATCACTCACCCTCATGTCGTTCCAACCTCGTGAGACTTTCGATCATCTTCAGAACACAAATTAATATATGTTTGATGAAATCTGAGAGCGGTCTCACTCCTTCATAGGCTTCTATGTTATTGAAACTTGCCGGCCCAGAAAGTTTGTAAAGACAATGTTTAAAATAGTCCAAGTGACTACAGTGGCTCAACCTTAAGTTTATCAAGCGATGAGAATACTTTGTGCGCAAAACCCCCCAAAAATAACGACTTTATTCAACCATCTCTTCTCTTCCATGTCATTCTGCTAAGCTGTGACGTAGTTTAACAGCGCACTTCTGGGTTGTACGTCAGAACGTAGGCTCACTATTGGCTGATGCTGGTCATGTGTATGTGATGCTGGCCAATAGTGAGCCTACGTTCTGACGTACAACCCAGAAGCGCTGCGCTGTTACACAACGTGAACTCACTCAGAGGCCCACACAGAAGAAAATGAAGAGTTGAATAAAGTCGTTATTTTGGGGGGATTTCTGCGCACAAAAAGTATTTTCGTCACTTGATAAACTTAAAGTTGAGCCACTGTAGTCACTTGGACTATTTTAACAATGTCTTTACTAACTTTTCTGGGATGGCAGATATCGATTACCAAGCAGCCTATGAAGGAGTGAGCCAGCTTTCAGATTTCATCAAAAATATCTTAATTTGTGTTCCAAAGATGAACGAAAGTCTTATGGGGTTGGAACAACATGAGGGTGAGTAATTACTGACAGAATTTTCATTTTTGGGTTAACTACCCCCTTAACTCATAACATTATTGATAACATGACCAACCCAGTCAGTGGTGAAGGGGGCTCCGTTGGCCATCAGCGTCCGGACCTCATCATCATGACCATTCCGAGCCGCTTCTAAAAGACGCTTTCCCAAATCCACCAACGACATCTAGGCCAAGACAGAGATTAAATATACCATTTAGGACTAAAACTGTGTTATTATGATGATAATGTATGTGCATTAATCTAACAAAAGATATATTGTACTGAAAAAATACTGCTACTGACCAATACAAAACATTAACTTCATTTCAAATTGACTATTTGTAAATTTCACTTGTAGTGTGAGATGTGTACCAAATTATGAGATTAGTTTTCATTTTGACCTATTTTTTTACATACATTTTATTTTTGGGAAAAGAGAATGTATGAAAGAATAGGAAGAACATTATGTTGCCAACTCCTTAAACATATCAGTGCTTTGTATTACATCTCTTCCGAACATTTGCATCCGTCCAGAAAACCGATCTGAACTTAACCGTTAATCATGCACAGATTTCGACGCGTTTGCTTTTCAGAGGATGTTTAAACATACATCTGTACCATTTACACCAGTGCAGTAACCAGCTGAACACAACACTTATAAGCAGGCAAGCGAATAATCAAAATGTAAATGATTAAACACCAGCCTTTCTGTCCGTAACATTAGAAAATAAGTGATGAAAACAGTGGACAGAAATAGCAAAGAGAAACTCCGTGTATATATCAAAATAACTCCGTGTAAGAACACATACACCAAAAATATGTGAACTTCTAAACAGAAAAATTAGTTTGCACCAGTAAGCAAATATTTAAGGCCGATTTTAAAGCTCGTATTTTACATGCCAAACTCAAGTGCCATGTGGAGTCAAAAGCAGAGCCGACACACATCCTCCATCTGCGCCACGAACTAATAAAGACTGCGCGGATCAAACTCACCGTTTTAGCCTGTCTGTCGGACGTCTATTGGGAGATATTAAAGTACTATATAGTTCTCCGTGCTGTATTTCTGAACTGGCTCAACATAAACATGTCTGTGTTTAAAGCGCATTCAGATATGGCGGCTGCTTTAACCCCGGAAATAAAAGGGAAGCTCCTCAGTCGCTTCGGATGTGTATCAACACTAGCGAGCTGCGTACTTCGACAGCATGTTTGGGCCTATTAAATGCGGCTACTAGCGAGCTGCCTTCTTAGACAGCATGTTTGGGCCTTTTAAGTGCGTTTGAACCATAGACTTATATATATATATATATAAAAAAAAGACCCCCCAAAAACAATGCACGAACCCTCTGTAACGCAAAAAAAAGGCTGACTAGGTAGGCAGCTCGCTGGGTTTTGAGACACTGCCTACCTATTAAACTTTATAGATCCTAAATATTTATATTTATTTTTTAAATTTATAATCTTTATAAATATCTATTGTAAGTGTGTATAATTTAATGGGAGAGGTTTATGTTTGAGTTTCTATGTAAATAAAACTTAAAAATGTATATGTTTGTGTGTATGTATATATATATATATATATATATATATATATATATATATATATATATATATATATATATATATATAAAATAGACTGTAAAAAAATAAATGTTTGTTTACATGTTTTAAATGGGGGTTTTTTTCCCATCTTTTTTTTTCTTATTATGGATGTTTAATTAAGAAGTCTTTTTACTGTGATTTATAAAGGAAAAACGTTGTAAGGTATACTATACTGCAAACTCTTTGCAGCTTTCTGCTTGTGCAGAAACACCTGTGCCTATTAGCACAATAAACCACAGAAAAAAAGAAAAAAAATCGAACAATTATTGCTGGCTTACTTGCTTGCTTAACGTCCTTTACACCCCTGCAGGGTTTGGACGACATCCTGTGTAATGCACCTCCATTGTACTCGGTCCATAGCCAAGGTTTGAATATGTCCTTGCCATTCTTTGTCATATTTCTTTCTACTCAATCCAAAGGGTACCATGATAAAGGATTCGGCAGCCTTGCGAAAGTATCTTTTCGTTGTCATACGAACGCCTCCTTTAGGGCGTTTCCAAAGAGGGCCAGGTCAGGAATGGCCATAAAAGTTTGTAATGGTAGGCGATTATTTTAAATACGTAAAACATGTCCAATCCATTTCCAGCGGCGTTGCATAAGCACTGAAGACAGGGACTCCTTTAGGCCACAGCGTTCACGGACCTGTTCATTTGAGATGAAGTCAGGCCAACTGATTTTGGCTATGCGTCCTAGGCAGCGGTTTATTATCAACAATTTGGTTTGGCGGTTTATAGCGAACAATTATTATCATAACCTGAATCTACTGCACGAGCTGTAAAGTTAGGACTACAAAACTGGTGCAGCTGTATTTGAAAATGTTTGTGGAGTACTCGATTCTCTCAGTCAACGTTCAAAAATAATGTTTTATTTTGTTTTATACCTATTAAACAGTAGAAGAAAAAAAAACATGAACACATGCATTTTTTTATTCATTTAGCAGCAAGCTCACTTTAATTGGCATCTGACATTTGTCATCAAACATGGTGGGGGGAAACAGCGAAAAGCAATATGTGTGCATTTTAACATGGACATCTGTTCAGTACAAAAACACCTTCCAAGTGAAATGTTAATTTAAGCTAGTAAAGTTACTGTATGCATAAATATTACAAATAATTTGGCATACAACAATATTATACAGTTTTAGATTTACCATTTGTTCTGAATCCCCTTGCCTTTAACATGAAATGAATTGGCAGATTTAGGATCTTAATATCCTAATCTTATTTCATGTGCACAACAAATTGAGCAGTTATGTAGAGTTTACAGGGCAGTAAAGTACTAAATAGTGTAAATAACATCCATATTCAGTAATGCCTTGATAGTTTTAGCACAGTTATCACAGTTATACTGACATAATACATGAGTCAATCAATTTCTCACTATCAGATCAGAGTAGATAATTGGTGCAGCCACAGTGGCATAAAACACAGATTTGAGAAGGAACTGATAATTGCATTGCAGTGTCTTATAACAGCAGGTTGAAATCCAAGATATCAATACTAGCAATGGGCTCTTTCCAGAAGTTGAAGGTGGAGAACTTCAACAGCTCCGAATCTTCTTCCTCCCTCCTGCCCTTGGTCGACTTTGCTTCCTTGGACTTGGACATAGAAATGCCGAGGTCTTCCAGCTCTGACAGGTCCAGTGATGGGATGGGCTCCCTCCAAAACATGAAGGAGTTGAACTGGCTGGTGGCTGTGTCTAACATTTTGATCTGTTCATTTAAAAAAATTTAAAAAAAAAGAGAGAGAGAGAGATAGATTACACCGTTTAAACAAAAAAACTGATTTTCTTTTTTGTGTGCATTTTGGCCATTCATTTAAATGCAAAGTTGTACAATGAAGACAAATATTTTGACTAACTCATTTCACAGAATACACTGCATTGCCTGCTATTTAAAAACCTGTTTACATTTTCCCTTAGTGAGCTCCTGACTTTCCCCATGAGCTATTTTCAGTTGCCTGCTATTTTCAGGGAAACCTGAGCAATTTACATCTGTAAAACAACTTTCATATACAGGTCAAAAGCTAAAATATAATATAATGTAAAACAATTCATGACATTTCACTAACTTATATATGAATTATGATATAATTGTACTATAATTGAATTAAAAATACATCATTATAATAATAATTATGAGTAAAATATTATTTGTAAGCTGTGATACTGAAATGTAAGCAATGTACATGTGCAAATCATTTTTAATAGTACTATTAATAACATTTATATTTAAAAAAACACAACAGAATAAGCAATATAGTATCTGCACTTCAGTCATCTAATTATATTAATATATTATAATTAGATGCAAGATTTAAGTCCTAACAGGAATAAGAACAAAGCAGCATTATCTTGTTACAAAGAAACGAAATCCTTTGGGAGCTGCAATTTAAAAAACACGTGAAATCTAAAAACGCCAATGATTCTAATGAAGCTGTTCTAATTAATTGAACTACACATAACGCTCCATGTATCGCGCGTCGACGTCGTGGGGTGATAAAGCTCTGGTCGCACAATGCAGAGGCGGTATACGCCCAATATTGAGAGAATCAGTGGATGAGATCCTGGCATGACCATCATGGATACCCTGCATGATTGCAACATCTCACAAGAACATCTATTAAAAGGCAGGCTCGCGCAGCTCCTAAAATAGTGATGGCGCATCTCATGACAAAGCATTTTAGAGATGCTTCAGTACAGTGGTAAGAATGGATTACAAGCAACAAACCTTACATAGGCCTCAAGTAAAATACGTTATATTATTTTATTTTCAACTGACAAATAAGGTCATAACAATTTTGTTACCTTGGACATCATGTCTATTTGTTGAAACACCAAAATCATTTTAAATGCTTTAAATAAACTGGACTAAATCAGAAATATTGCCCAACAAAAGGATAATTTTATAAAACATACCCCTAGTATGTGGTCGGGTTCTTTCTCTTGGAATTACAAGCTGTTTTGTCGTAATTCAGATGTGAAGAAGAATAGACGATGCTGTTTGTGCTCTATCTTCTAGCCGGCTGCTCGTGCTCAGCTTGAACTAACCGCACCCAACATCACTAGTGGGAGATTTACATTAGTCCCGCCCACCTTCTGTGGGCGATTGAGGGACCAGTGACAGGTGCATGATTAGCGTCGAGTGGGCGTGTTAAATTGCTTGTTCTATTGAAATAGAGAAAATTAGTAACTGCATTTATGGTGTATGTTAGTATTTTTGTGGTATCTGTACAGTTTGTGCTTCCCATTTGCATTTGTTAACAACCCATTCTTCTTTTCTTCAAGTGCAGTCGTCTATTGTGAGACGTAAGTGCTGCTCGTTGATTGGCTGAGTCCAGCGTCCATCAGGTCGATTGATCCGTCGTTCTCTCCACTGACTGAACTTGGCGCCCTGAGAGCAAAATGGAAATTTATTGGTATTTTCAGTGGACTAAAATGTACTTATTAATCCTTAAAGCAGCACAACTTTAGTTTTGGTACATACATTTTTTGGGTAGGCTACATACAAATAAAGATGCGTTTATAGTATATTCTTTTAAGGAAGTCAGATATTTACAGGAATATAAAGAAAGCTCTAGAGAAAGATAATACAAATTATATAATTATTCAATATCATTATATTGATGAGTATAGGATATTCAATAGGCTATTATATTTGACACTTGCACTTGCTTCATTAAAGTGATCTTTAATGCCAGGATATGAAAATACCATCAAGTTTCAGAAAACATCAAGCACACAAGACTAAATTAATTATTTACATTTGTGAGTTAAATGAGTTCAGCTAATTCCCAGTTATACAACAACTTAGTCAGGTAAAGTTAAACATTCACTAAAAATGCATTTTTGTACCCTACACTGTGCTTCCATCAAAGCAGTCAGTAAACTATTATATAATATAACATAATATTATGTAATGTAATGTAATATAATATAATATAATATAATATAATATAATATAATATAACAAAAATAGCAGTTATATAACGTTGCTGCACTCTAAAATGTTTTATAATAAAGTGTAATGATTGATGTGAACATTAGTTGCTTGTATAATAAGAAAGAAAGAAAGAAAGAAAGAAAGAAAGAAAGAAAGAAAGAAAGAAAGAAAGAAAGAAAGAAAGAAAGAAAGAAAGAAAGAAAGAAAGAAAGAAAGAAAGAAAGAAAGAAAATTCTCTCATTATATATTCACCCTCAAAACTTGTATGCCGTTCTTTTTTATGTGGAACACAAAAGGAGATGTTAGGCAAAAATGTTTTGAACTGACAGCCTCTTAGTCACCATTCCCCTTTCACTGCATCATTTTGTCTACATGTGAATTGAGACTGAGGCTGTCATTCTTCCTAACATCTCCTTTTGTGTTCTGGCTGCTAAAGAAAAAAAGTTGTGGTGACTAAATGATGACAGAATATTCTATTCTATTCTATTCTATTCTATTCTATTCTATTCTATTCTATTCTATTCTATTCTATTCTATTCTATTCTATTCTATTCGCGTTGGCATCCTTCGTGCAACTCGGACCTGCATTTCCATCCTCCAACCACCAGATGCCACTAGACACCTGATAATAATTTGTATCCCATACGTCTTAAAATTTCACAACAAATTTTACAGCAGAATTCTTACCAGTGTAAGCTAACAAAACACTTTGCCAAGATAGAGAAAATAGTACTGAGTAATAAATAGTTATAAGTTATTAGCTTCCGATATGACGTCACTGTTTACAAACACAGGCACCGGAAGTGAGACTGGCAAAAACAAGATTACGGAAAGAGTGGCCAGAGAGAGAGAGAGAAGGAGAGAGAGAGAGAAAGAGAGTGAGTGTGTGTGTGACGTGCGCATGTATCAGGCGGACTAGTAGACAACAAAACCTGTACAATTTAGCCAGACACCTTCACTGCTTTATTGTGTTTTCCAGTGGATGTCTTAGGGGCAAAGAAGAACATTTTTAAAGACCTAAAGACCTGCAGAGAGCTCGCTATGGTAAGTTGCTGCCGCTGTTGTAAGTAATACAGGGTGAACTGCTGTCTGTTACTCTTATCAAGATTATTAGTATGAACTAGTATGTTTTTAAACACACCACAAACTGTACTTAGTTGGAATTGCTTATTTACAAATAGATTTACAAACTCTACCTTATTGTTCTGGTAAGACACAATCCTTGTGTTGCCAGTTCACTTGATGAAAAGCTCATTGGTAAAATGTAAGTTATATTGTTTAAAATGACAGCAAACGCTCATTTGCACTTTTTAGTTTAGGATGGATATGTTGTCTGAATCTTCTTCCTGTTTATTTCAGGGTTTGTGAAGTTCAAAATCTGAGATCAGAAACCCTTCTTAACATCCAGAGCTTCACTCTTCAGTGATCAGGTAAAACAAACTTAGCATGTACTTCTAGCATGTCACGTGAAATAGTTATTCCAAACAAAGTCTACTTTAGAATGGCAAAGTAATGCATGTTTGTTTGTACATGTAGAGTAAATGCTGATATGCTTTGTGTGCTTCACAGAAAGCCTGCCTGTGACTCAGCTGTTCCCAGAATTAGGCAACTCTAAAACAACACTACTAAGCAGAGGTGTGCCGAAAACTGCCTCTCTAACAGTTTTGGGCTTCATGTCAGTAATGGATGTGGCATAATAGCAAGGACGGACCAAGTTTTTAACTTGAGAAGGAATTGATATAATATTTCTGGCTTTTTGACACAAGTGATTGTTTTTAAGAGACTGCCACAGGTAGAAATCAAATACAAAAAAAAGTCCCTCAAGTGCTAAAACTCAACATAAAAAAATGAAGTAAGCAAAACAATTTTTGGGGGAAAAAACAAAGTCACTGCCAGACTTTTTTATTTATCAACAGATTTTTTTAAACGTGCTGTTTCAACCTCAAGTTCAGTTAGCTCTGTTAATTGAAGCACACAATCTCACTGTCAGGTCATGGCAGATTCTTGCCCAGACACCGTTGATGGTGAGATTATAGGCATTTCTGAGGGACAGCAGTTAAATGCATCCAAAAATGTTGACCCTGGCAGACCACAGGACAAGAAAACCAGTGAAAAAGAGGGTGTTACCGCCACTGAGCAATCCTCTGGGAGTATGAAAGATGACCTCACACCATGCAAAGATCCTCCTACAACCTCAACTTCTCTTGAAGATGACTCTAATGCGGCTCAATCGACCTCTGTGACCGGTAAAAGCCAAGACAAAACCGATGAATCCATGATCATCAATAGCCAATCCTGCACGCCCAGCCAGTCAGAGGTCACGCCCACTTTCTCAGTGGCAAGCCTGGAGTTCTCAGAGGAGACTAATGGGATTCCTCCTGATGGACCTTTGATTTCACCCAAATCTGCTCAGGATGGAAACCAAGTCCCCTCTCAGGGGAACGAAGGGGTCGGTGCGGGGGCTGCTAGGGCATCAGAGCCTGGGATGCCAGCATATTATTTTGTCAAGTGGATTACCTGGAAAGAGAAGAAGACGGCCATCATCACGCAGAGCGAGAACGGACCCTGCCCCCTGATCGCCATCATGAACATCCTGTTGTTGCGATGGAAGGTTAGCCATTCTGCATTACTTGCTTGTCATACAAACACATGGTGCTAACCAAGTACAATATGTGTGATGTTTGCAAAGGCATTGCAAGCATCACTTTTACTACGTACTAAGTATTAAGAACTTTCTTAAGTTTTTAAGAACCACTTAGTTTTGTTATCTTTATTGCAGTGAGTAAAATATATGACTATTATTATATTTAATAATTTAATAATATATATATATATATATATATATATATATATATATATAACACACACATACACACATATATATATATATATTAGTGCTGTCAAATCGATTGTTTACGAATAATCGCATCCAACATAAAGTTTGTTTATATAATATTTGATGCATGTATATATATATTATACACTACACACACATATATTATTTAAACACAAACTTTTATGTTAGATGCAATTAATCTATTTGACAGCACTAACATATATTATAGGCCTACAGCAAGTTTTTTCAACATTGATAATAAGAATAAATGTTTCTTAAGCACCAAATCCGCATATGACAATGATTTCTGAAGGATCATGTGACAATTCAGCTTTGCCATCATAGGAATAATTTACATTTTAAATATTCAAATTGAAAACGGTTTTCTGTTTTTATTGTATTTTTGATCAAATAAATGCAGCCTTGTTGAGCATAAGAGACTTATTTAAAAAAACAAAAAAAATCCTACCAACCCAAAACTTTTGAACGGTAGTGTATATTTATATCTATATAATATCATAAAATGCAATACAATCCAAACCAATATTTAGCTGAACTACAAAACTTTATGACCTTTCCTTGACCTAGTAATAGATTTAACTCTCCATATCTGTTTCTGTGTTACTGTATAAATATGATTTTAGCTTACAGTAAAACACTGATGACACATTCGGGGGAAAAAAAAGCCTGTTGTGAAATTTTAGAAGAAAACAAATGTAGACAAGGTTGTGTCATGGCTAAAAGCAGAAGTTTTTGTGAATTTCATATGCATGTAGTTTAAATTATATGCATTAAAATAACATGAATTGAATTGCCTGTGTTTATTCTTTAGGTGAAGTTCCCGGCTCAGACGGAAGTGGTCACCACAGAAGAGCTGATGGCTCACCTTGGTATGATGTTTTAGAGCACTGTTTCTATATGTTACATCAAATAACATTAAACCACAAAGTGTCGAGTCACAGCACATCTTCCTGTTAATGGACTGTAATAAGTTAAGGAGCCTTAGTGGTGTGCCATAATTAACTTTATGGTTGAAAACAGATGGCTAGTGTGACTTGAGAAGAAAGGGGTGTGGTTACTGTGTGAAAACATTTGTGTTTCAGTACCACTAATGGCACCCCAATCACGGATTATACCATTAAGTCTCTGCCCTTGGTGTAAGTAGTAATTTAGCAGATGCTTTTAGGTTAAGTGCCTTACTCAAGGACACAATGGTAATACTTTTTGACCCCTCAGTTGGTTTGAATGGTTACTAGTCCAGATGTTTAAAGTGCTCCTGTTATGCTATTTTAAAGGTTTACGAGGTCTCCTAAAATAGGTCTACACGAATCCAATTTAGTTTTCTCATAATAAACATTGCACATCACCTCATTTCTCAAAGAGTCTGAAAACGGTTAGTTTGAAGATTCAGTCTCTCTAAACCCCTTCTTTCCATGTGCCTACTCTACTCTGATTGGTCAGACGGCCCAGTCTGTTGTGATTGGTCTGTTGCTTACTCCGCGTGTCTGTAACGAAACAGCCATTACCATAACACTGCATTCACACAGGGTGTCGACGCCTAACAGAGGGCGTGTCTGAAGCTTGGTGCTGACTCGACCGTCATCGTGACAACAACCAATCACATTACTTCCAGCTTGGAATGCAACACGCTAGGGTATTTGCATAAAGGCGATCTGATTGACTGACGCCTGCGTTGGTGCATGAAAAATGTAAACATTTTCAACTTCTGCCACAAGCAATGCCAATAGTGCGACGCAATGGAACCCACAATTCAGTTCGGCAGCGCATGACATCACCCATTCAAAGTAAATGAGAAGCGTTAACACTGACGCCCCATGTGAATGCACCGCAATTGAATTTCAGCTCTTCCTCAGCGTGAGATACACAGTGATATAGTAACGTTGGCGTTGATTTTTACATATAAATTCCAGCCTGAGTCTTCATCCTTTTGAAGTGCAAAGTGGATTCGCAGCGCTGAAAAGAGAGACTTCTGGACAACAATACGAACCAAACTCTACCAGTCTCTGTGTTTGAGGGTCAATGTAGACGTCGTAAGACCATAGGCTGGCATTATGCAAATTTGTTACATTGTTACGGCCATGTTACGGAAGAGAGACTGGAATTGCTGATGACTCATTTCAGGAGTTCAGAATCAATTCTTTCTTTTAGGAGACGATGACTTTGTCATGCACTTTAATCTTTAAAATTTTGCAGACTTTTTACATTCACAAACCACTATATTACACACTGCATGATAATGTAACAATCAAAAAAGCACAATAGGGGCACTTTACCCGCCTCTCTACTGATCAGCTATGGGTGGAGGTTTTCTTTGACAGTGTTTGCTAAAAGTATTTGGAAACGTTTGCACATTTAGGTCACATGCATGAATGTCATTGTATTGCATTACATAAAATTTCAAACCAAGTGGCAACTAAAAATAATCTCTAACTAACTTTTCTGCTCCATTTTTTTAAAAACCCTATTAACCAACTGGTTTCAATATAATTTTATATATTTATGCACATATAATACAATGGCATTCAGACATTTTAAGCATGGCTTAAGTGTCCAAATAATTTTTGGAGCCACTGTATATCATCTTTTATTAGGTTATAGCTGGAAAGGTCAACATGTGATGAGGATGTTGTTGAGTGATAGGGAGATAAACCAGAAGTGCTTTCACTAACAATACAAACATCCTTGACATGAAAAGGTGATGCTTCTCAAATCACGTAATGACAGCAACCTTTGACAGAAAGCTGAAGTGTTTTTAAAATCTGACTCTGTTCTCGTTCCAGGTGAATGTGTGCTGTCCATCAAACCGCGAGAGAAAGCGGAGGGCATGGAGCTCAATTTCCAGCAGGTAAATAATAGTGTGGTGGAAGAACAAGTGAAACAGGCTCTGCTCTGCACAGATCTTCAACACATGTCTAGTGAATTGAATTAACATGTTAAGCAGACGGGCTGTGCTGGAAACCTCAGAACTGAAACACATTTATAAGCAGATATTGTGAATGAGGCCTTCAGTCTATGAATGAAGGCTTGTGATCCCTTCATTAACAATTCCAACAATTACAGCGCGTGTTTGTGCTTATAAAGATGCACAAATGAAAGCTTCCTTTTGTCAGTGTGCCGTTGATGTTCCTTTTTTGAAAATTAGATGGATTGAATAGAAGAATTCAAGCTTGTGCGCAACTACATGCTGTTTTTTACATGATTTTAACATAATAGGTTAGCTAAGTGGAATCAGCATGTTGTGTGGTAAATATTACTCGCTGCTTGACCTAAAAAACACTGAAGTCAGTAACATTACCCTGATAAATTCCCCTGAAATAACATCATGTATTTTGTGTCAGAAGACTATTTTTTATTGTATATCTCCTTCCCTTCACAGAACATGAGTGACGCGATGGCTGTGCTGCCAAAGCTGTCCACAGGCCTCGACGTTAACGTGCGTTTTACAGGTGTGTCTGACTTCGAGTACACACCTGAGTGCATCGTCTTTGATCTGCTTGACATTCCGCTCTACCACGGCTGGCTTGTCGACCCGCAGGTACGTCAGCAAAACAATGTTCTAATGTGTGAATTCTGTACGTTCAAACAACACTGCAAGTTTTACATTGTTCTTCAGAGTCCGGAGGTTGTGTCTGCAGTTGGAAAACTCAGCTACAACCAACTGGTGGAGAAGATCATAGACTTCAAGCACTCGACAGATAGCAGTCATGTCAGTGAAGGTACGTTAAATGCAGTGTTGGGCAAGTTACTTAAAAAAAGTAATTAGTTATAGTTACTAGTTACTTCTCACAAAAAGTAACTGCGTTAGTAACTGAATTACATAATTAAAAAAGTAACTAATTACCAGGGAAAGTAACTATTGCGTTACTTAAAAAAAACAAAAAAGTTTAAATATAAGACATTTCTTGGATACCCCCAATATGAAATGTTAAATTAATGAAATTGACACTAAATTGAACATCTTATTATTATAAAACATTGTACACTAATCTACACTATTTTAATGTTGCTGTGGGACAATGTGAGAGACACCTATTAACTTAAATATTAAAATATTATCATTACTATAGTGCAACAATAAAACAATAGATGGTTTAGAACTTTTAATATTTATTGCACAGACCACAACTGGCCAACAAATAAGTCTAAAAATAAATGATGCTTCTTAAGAAATGTACCAAAAATAAATAAATTATAGCCTAATAAAAATATACATACACATACACTAGTGCATATAATTAAAATAAAACTCACACACCTTTACAACTGGTAGACATTCTGTATAGCCTACTTGAAGTATTTTCTTTCTCACAATAGTAAGTTTAACAAAAAGTGCTTTCAATATAATACTGAACAATGTATCAACATAAATAATACAATATAATCTTTTGGGGGTTTATTTTTATAACCTACAGAGAACGTCATCATCAGAGGTTATTTTAGCCAAATTCTAGTCGTGTTTGCCGCACGTGTTCACAACCGTCAAACAAATATGTTTGAACGTTCCCTGCAGGTTATTTTGGAGTTTATGTTATATGAACTAATTAAAACATTGATACCAATATGCTACAGAGATTATTCAAATGCTGATATGTGTAATTTATTTATAAATAAAGTATTTATGCTCGGACACATTCGGTCTCTGTCGCGCACTGTCGAGCGCGTTCTCGGACACACTCGGTCTCTCTCGCGCACTGTCGAGCACGTTCTCGGACACACTCGGTCTCTCTCGCGCACTGTCGAGCACGTTCTCGGACACACTCGGTCTCTCTCGCGCACTGTCGAGCGCGTTCTCGGACACACTCGGTCTCTCGTGCACTGTCGAGCACGCTCGCGGCATTCGCCTCGCTTTTGTCGAGTCCCGCGCCTCATAAACACACACACACCTGAGAAAAGAGCCTACTCGGATGAAAACCGCTTCAGTGAGCTCAATTAAAGTAACGCCGCATTTGTATTGACAGTAACGGTAACGGCGTTGTAATGGAGGAAGCAGTAATTAGTTAGATTACTCGTTACTGAAAAAAATAACGCCGTTAGTAACGCCGTTATTTATAACGCCGTTATTCCCATCACTGGTTAAATGTTATTTCTACAAACATATGGTTGATCAGCTTGTTCTGCTTGACTGTCATTATTGGACCTCAAACCATAGTTAGCATAGTTACAATAAGGTTTACAGCACCTCAGGAAGCATCCGCTGCTGATGCTCGCTGGTTATGGCAAGGGGCGTTACATTTACGACACACTCTCTAAGCAGAACACCAATCACAACAGACTAGGGCCGGCTGACCTATCAGAGCAGACTGTGCTTTTCGGACGGGGGGGTTTTAAAGAAACTGAAGCTAAAACAAAGCGTTCAGACAGAGGGTTAAAACAGGTGCTGCAACAATATAAGTTATAAGAGATAAGGGCCCTATTTTAACGATCTAAGCGCATGGTCTAAAGCGCACGGTGCAAGTGCACTTAGGGCGTGTCCGAATCCACTGTTGCTAGTTTAACTACTGGAAAAATGGTCGGCGCATGGTCTAAAAGGGTTGTTCCTATTCTCTTGAGTAATGGGTGTGTTTTGGGCGTAATGTGCAATCAACCAATCAGAGTCTAATTTCCCATTCCCTATAAGAGCCAGTTGCGCTCGCGCCATGGTGGATTCACTATTTACATGACAGAATTTGCAAGCGGAGAGACTGAATGCTTCTCCAGAGAGGAAACAGATCTGCTTGTGCGCGAGGTTAAAGCGTGCAAGCAGACCATCAACGGGACAAGCCGGATGCCATATCTTTATGTATACAATAATAATCTTTTGCATTGTAATCCTTTTTATATTTAATATTTGCCATGTTTGTGTGTGTGATAAGCAGAATGTACGCGTGTTGTGCACCAGCCTATAGGCTCATATTACTAATGCACCCTTTAAATAAAAAAATTATAATACTGTGCCATGGACTTTAAACCAGGTTTTGTTGGTCAGTGGTGCAGTCTATTTCAGTTGCCTCAAAATAGCAAAGCGCCAGCAATGCGCCTGAACACACCTCGTTTTCAGACCAGCACGCCCATGGGCGCACAAATGGGCGCAAATGCATTTGCTATTTGAACAAAATGGCGCAGGACTTGAAAATGATAACCGTGTCGGGCTGAAACTAGCAAAACACACTTGCGTTGCGCCTGGTGCTGCGTTGCGCCGGGTGTATGAAAGGGCCCATAATGTTTAGTTTTTTATAACGAAATGATGTAAACGTGTTCTAGTTGATCACATAAACAAAATTATGAACCTGTAAATGAGCATAATAGGACCCCTAAATGAGCTGTTGGTATACACTAATGGCTCAGATATTGTGTATCAGAGGTGTGTGAACTTTTCTGCATTGTATTAATGGCTGATGGTAAGTCTTAATCTCTTGTTTGTCGACAGGTTTGATAGCAGAGCAGTTTTTGGAGTCCACAGCAACCCAGCTGTCCTATCACGGCCTGTGTGAGCTCAACACCACTGCCAAGGAGGGCGAGCTGTCTGTGTTTTTCAGGAACAACCACTTCAGCACTATGATAAAACACAAGGTGTTTACCAGCCTTCCCACACCAACACTCTTCATGGCCGCTAAGCTGATTATAACAACCCCAGCGTCGTCAAGCTGCTTTAAACCCACCACCAAAAAAAAAAGGGAAAAGATTTGAGGGCATAATTTATATATCAAAAATAGCACAGAAGTATTTATTTATTCATGTGTTTTACCCTGTGTAAAAAAATACATCAACTGGGATGCATTTTGCTCAAATTGAGAGCAGAAAGAGGCTCTATAATGCAGATATTTTGCTTAGTAGAAATTGTGACTAAAAAAACAGTTCAAATCACAATCCCCTTTTCACATTTCTGGTGTTCATAGAAGTGGAAGTCGTCATAGTTGGGTAAACTTCTATAGTGGCGAACTGAAACTGCAACAAATATAATTTTTGTGTTCCTGTTTGTTCCAATATCTAAAGAAGAAAAAAATCCACGGTAGCATTTCTATGACTTTCCAAAACAGGAAATAATATTGAGAGATTGATTACAGCAGTCAGAAGAGAGAACGATGTCAAATTTGCCGTCTCTCCCTTAGCCGTTCTACAAAAAATATTTTGCTAGATTTACGATGTTAATAACTGTGGAAATGTCGTAGTCTATCATTTTTGCAGTAAACATCTGAAGATATTCAGTGCCTTTTTAAAAATATAAATCAAATAAAATACGAGCTGAAAAAGCAACACGTTTCAAGTTGGATGATAACGATGGTACTTATGGAAATGCATTTAAAAATTTGAATGGCTTTGTTTCATCTATTGGCTGAGCAATAATCATTATGTTCAATGTGTGAATCTGCAGGGTCACCTTTACCTGCTGGTCACAGATCAGGGTTTCCTGCAGGAGGAGAGCGTGGTGTGGGAGAGTCTCCATAATGTGGAGGGGGATGGGAATTTCTGTGACTCAGACTTCAGATTGTGTCACCCATCCCAGAAACCCCCAGCAGCCAGCCAGCCCTCCGTGCAACAGCAGCAGTTGCAGATCGACCAGGTGGTAAAGTGTTTGTCTTTTCTTTTTGGTACAATGTAAGTTTAATAGTAGTAACCAATAATATCATAGCCTAAAATTTTGCACCTCACAATCCAGTCAAATTCCGATGCAATATAAACCTAGTTCAGCCTTAGATTATTTCCTACTGATTATTCTGTTAGTTAAATGCATTGAAGAAGCCGTTTCATGTTGGCATCTGCAGAAAGATTGGTTTGCGAGTGATGGAATGTGTTTTCCAGGACTATCTGGTGGCGATGTCCCTGCAGCAGGAGCAGGGTGAAGCTCCGGGACCCTTGAGTGATCTTGAGCTGGCCAGACAACTGCAGCAGGAGGAGTATCAGCAGCCACAAACACAACAGCAGCAGCAACCCTCGGCAGGACAGGTACTGCTTTCCCCTGAGGAGGAAACTCCTGCGCATCAAACTTTACGGATTGTTTCTTTGAGAGGAAATGGGCCTTATTCATGAAACACTAGCAGAATGAATGTCTGTGGGAATCATCATTTATAAACCATTGTGTAAATTGTTGATTCATTCATGATTTAGACAAATTTGTTCTACTTGTGTTATATGGATATCAGATTGTTTTCAAACCCCAGAGAAATACACTACCTTTTAAAAATGTGGGGTCTGTAAGATTTTTTTGTTTTGTTTTTAAAACAAAAAACTCTTTTCCTCTCCTAGGCTGAATGTATTTGATTAAAAAAATACAGTAAAACAGCAATATTATAAAAATACTATACATTTTTGAATATGTTTTAAACTGTAATTTATTCCTGTGATGCAAAGCTGAATTTTCAGCATCATTACTCCAGTCTTCATTGTCACATGATCCTTCAGAAATCATTCTAATGTACTGATTTGCTGCTCAAGAATATCTGCTCAGAATGCTTCCTAATATTTTTGTGGAAACATACTTTTTTGATGAATAGAAAGAAAACAGCATTTATTTGAAATAGTAAAGACATTTATAATGTTACAAAACATTTGTTTTTTGTACTTTCTATTCATCAAAGAATCTTAAAAAATTATTTTACTCCGCAAGGATAAATTAAATTGATAAAGTCGCAGTAAAGACATTTATTATGTCACAAAATATGTCACACTTGATATCAATTCAATACATCCTTGCTGAGTAAAAATATTTATTCTTTCCAAAAAATATATTTTTTAGAAAAATCTCATTGACCCCAAAAATGAAAATTCATTCCCTCGTGTCATTCCAAACTTGTATGACTTCGGATATTTTGGAGAATTTTCTATGAACTGTCATTATGTGAAAATGAACAAACAAAAATCCCTTTTGGATGAACTATTCCTTTAAAAGCCTAAAACCAAAAAAGTTGTCAAATGTCCTTCATAAACATCTCCCAGCTCAAGTCAAGTCAGGTCACTTTTATTTACATAGCACTTTCACAATACAGATTGTTTCAAAGCAGAAATAATGCCACAAAGATTGTTTTGGTTGTACAGCAGATCTAGAAGAAAGTCATTGTCTAGCTTAAGTAAGTTTTTGATTGATTCATTTCCATTGTGAAAATCATTAGTTATTAACTTAGTTAACTTCAACTGAAAACAGAAAACTTTTAATGCGTTCTGGCCGTTCATTTACACGACTAGTGTTTTGGTGGCAGTAGCGCAATAATAGCGTCTCTGAAACTGACCTCTAGAGTAAATGTGTCCTTTTTTCATATCCCCACAGATGAGAGGTCAAGCCGCATCGCCGCAGGGAGGACAGAGGCGTCGGGAAAAGAAGGAAGACTCTGATTGTTGTATTCTTTAAGTCCGAGTCCACTCACCACCATAACCAGACTCTCTAAAGCCACTTGAGCTTCAGTTAACATGTTCTTCTTTACCACTACTGAAACAAGGGACTTCACTCTTATCTGACCTGTCGTCCCAACACCAAGCCTGCCTTTACAGTACGGTTGTCCCCTTTGTTTTTGCCTTTTCTGTATCCTCATGGTTGGAACTGTTGCTCATCATTGTCTACAGGACCAAATAAAGGCAGCATCTGTTTCTAAGCACTAATGAGCATCTGTTTGAGTGCTAGTATGGAGCTCCTAACTATGCCCTTGAAGACTGTATTGGTAAATAATCAGGTATTGTTATAAGAATTTAATATTACACTGAAATGCTACTGTCTCAAGTTGATCTGTACATAGTTTCATCCAAAGTGATGTACAGTACATTAAGTACACCTTACTCTGTGCTTTGATTCGCTCAGCACACACCGTGGAGCTCCAAGTATTCTGTAAGCTGAGCTAATAAAAGCCACCTCTGTGTTAAAAGGAAATGTGTGGCCATTGATTTATGAAGAGTCATAACTTGTGCTGGGCTACTTGTTTTACACAAAGCAACGTAGTGCAGCATTTTTGCAGCAGAGTCATCATTTTGCACACATACACAGTTTAGTGTTACAGAGAACACATGAACCGTGTATAAAGCCCAAGCCCACTTGCAAAAATGCTTTTATTTTTTAATGTCATCATTACTATTTGCATGAAAAGTGCTGACATGAACAAAACATGATCATCATGTTCTCCAGCACGATTCAAGATCTGAAGAGCGTCTTGCGCTTCAATGGAATCTTGAGCATCAGACCATCTGTGCAAAGGAGTCACATGATCACATTTTTCTTAAGCAGAACATCAGCATATTAGAATGATTTCTGAAGGATCATGTGACACTGAAGACTAGAGTAATGATGCTGAAAATTCAGCTTTGCGTCACAGGAACAAATTACTTAAAATAGAAAACATTTTAAATAGTATTATTATTTCACAATATTAATTCTATATTTCTATTGTATTTTTTTATCAAATAACTGGAGCCTCGGTGAACACTGAAAGAAGGCTTTTCAAAAACATAAAAAATTCATAATGACCCCAAAATTTTAGGCATGTAGCTACATTCATTTATTATATTATATTGTTGAAAATTTGTAATTATTATATAAAATGTATAATAATGCTTTAATGTAATTTATTTAGGCTGAAACAGTTAGAAATTTGCTTTTTTCCATATTTTTTATTACTTTTCAAATCTTATCAGCATTCTAACTGCAACTCAAAAGTAAAACTGACATTTTTGTAAATCTGTATCCTAAGAGATATAAGAACTATTAAGAAAATATGTAATAAAATATATGAAAATATCATTAAAACATTATAAATGCAGTGAACATGGGTCAAGTAGTTCACAAACACTTGATATAAAGAAACACATCATACATATTGTTTATTAGTGCTGATTTATGAAAATGTGCTCACAGTCAGAGATAATTTCATTTCATTGTTTTATATGGAAGATGTCCAATTGTACACTTTTAACATGAAAAAACATGAAATACAAAAAAGAAAAACTTTTCGAAAAGAGGACTTTATAAGTACAAAAACAAACAATGTACAAGGTGCTGCATTTCATCTTTTTCTCCCCCTGTGTGCTTTCCGTTGAGAAAATTAAAGTGCAAGACAAACACCAGGGTTCAAATGTTTTACAAAGAAACTGCCCAACTCCGAACAAATATCAGATCCTTTTGTAACTTTTTAAAAACACATTCAATACACAAACCATGCATGGACTGACTTAAAAAGAGCTGGTACTTAGATTATAACATTAGACATGTTAGATGTCTATGGTAAAAATGGCAGGGTAAACTCATAGCATAGTACTGACACGCACAACAAATGAACACGTACGCAGATTCTACATGACTCGGTGAGAAGTTAATGTGCTAGACACGTTCGCAATTGGTTTCTTTTGAGTTTGTCACAATGAAACATAAGAATTACCAACACTGATGGGTAATTACAACACACGATCGTCACCTTGACCACTCATGTGACCAGCGTGTCATTTTGGTTTTCCTTCTTTTTGAGGGCAACAGTTCTGTGAGCCTTTACCAAACAGTAAAAACGAATGATCCACTCCACGCTTCAGAGCGTAATCACAACCTCATAAATAATGCAAAGAAAATGGATATTTACAGAGCACAGTGGTTTGTATGAGGCACTATGTTGTACTGAACGTTTTACATTTCCGCGGTGTGACATTGTACTTGCAACAAAAAATGACATTATTTGTCAATGGACTATGAGGATATGAATAATCTATCCATAAATGGATGGAAGTGATCATACGCCCGAATGTTTCATTTATTCCCATGGAATAATATGGAAGCTAATTTCCTCCACAGAATAAAAAAGGTGATTGCGGCCTTTTATCTAAAAATTCCGAATTTTTTCTTGCAATTATACGTTTGTATCTCACAATTCTGACCTTTTTTCCTTCATACTTCATAACTCACAATTGCGAATTTTAACTTGCAATTCTGGCTTTATAACTTGCAATTCCAAGTATATATTTCTCAATTCTGAGAAATTAACTCGCAATTGCGAGAAAAAAGTAAGAATTGCAAGTTTATAGCTCGCCGGACTTTATAACTCGCAATTGCAAGTTTGAATCTCGCAATTCTGACTTCGTAACTCGCAACTCCAACTTTCTCAATTCTGAGAAATAAAATCGAGTTTATATTTCGCAATTCGGACTTCATAACTTACAGTACAATTGCGAGTTCTCTCAAATCTCTAAATTCTAAGTAGAAAAATAGAGAATTGCGAGATATAAACTTGATTGCGAGAAAAGTCAAAATTGCGAGATTTAAACTCAACTGCGAAAAAAGTCAGAATTGTGAAACTACTCAATTGCGAGATAAAAAGTCAGAATTGCGAGTTTAGATGTCTCAATTCTGAGAAATAAAATCAGAATTGCAGGATATTAACTCACAATTTCGAGAGAGAAAAAGTCAGAATTGCGCGAACTCGATTGCGAGATAAAAAGTTAAAAAAATTGAGTTTATATCACATAATTGGGAGAAAAAAGTCAGGAATGTGAGATAAAAAGTCACAATTAGTTATTTTATTTCCTGGCGTAAACAAGCTTCCATAAAATAACACTTTTAAACTGCTTTCAATCACTTTTCAGGTATAAAAAGGAACTTTTCAGCTTCAGATCTGTCAAATCTGATTATTTACACTCATTCCTCAACCATGTAATTTCTCAGATCCACATTAATCTAATGTTCCAGTTTTCAGTCATTCATTTGAACGTTGCAATTAAGAACTGTCTTAGTAAATGACTTCATTAACTGTTTGTGGTTATTAATGTAAATTACATGTTTTTTTGTCGATGTACTCTTTAAAAAAGTCAGTCAGATATTTTATTTCACAGGATACAGAATTGCTGTTGTCAGGATATTGAGATATAACATAAGTATTGAAATCTCAAGACTGCAAATGAGGCAGAATATTAGAACTGTGCACTGCCTTTACAAGGGAAAATAAATCATAATATAAAACACAAACGATCAAAATGCAACAGGCCCTACCAATACCACAAAATAAAAGCTCCTTCAATTATAATAAAGACTTCAATTAATTTTGGTTAGAGTCAAAATTTCAACCTTGAGTAAACTGAGCAGAATTAAACAAGACATTTATAGCACATTCATTTGACGAGCCTAAATGTGTTTTCTGCTGATGCACCGCTAGCAGGCTGTCTGACAGCCGTTACCGTTCTGCTAACATTGTACCGTAGTAATTCAGCACCAGTGAGCAGCAGGACGTCCAGTGCAGTCAAACTGCTGATTGCTGGAATCACTGCGTTGTGAATCACAATCATTTGCGTAGTTAAACCCGTTTCGCTTTTTTAAAGCACCATTACTCTTTAGTAAAGTTATCACTTCCACTCATTTCCCATCTCACATATATTCCTACAATATTTGAATAAATAACTACATCTGACTCCAAATCTCTTCATAAATAATCGGAGTGGCTTTGTTTTTTAAACGAATTGCCTATTTAACCCCTTTATCCATCAACAGCCTCCGCTGAGATTATATCATCTTGAGTAAACTTTAAAGGAGATTTTTTACCTCAGTTCATAGCCTTTCAATACTTCTGAATTTAATAAAGCACATCAAATTAATTATTTGAACTGTAAATTATCATTTTTTAAATAATAATTACGAAATTACAAATAAAATGACGATTTGAAACACTTTTTCCTCACATTTATGAACTTTTGGCTAAGATCAAGTGTAATATCTGAAACATAAACCACTAATAAAAATAGTGTATTTAAAGGCTATTGAAATAGAGCAAAATTCTCTTTTAAGAGATAATCAACACAAAGAGCTGTTGTGGCGCAAACTTTGTATTTTTTTTTTAATAAATAAATAATTAGTACATATTTCAGTCTAAATTTAAATAATATAATCAAATTTTAGAAATTTAACATCATCTAAATTTTTTGTACATGCTTTTAGGGTGACAGTGCACACTTTACTAGTAACTAATAATAGGAATACTATTTCATAGTAGCAATATAGTGACGATGGCTATACATTTGGAGAAAAAAAAACTTACATTTAAATTAAATTTTAACCAATGAAGATATTCTTCTGGGCTCACAGATAAACTATTTACATCTGTTAAGTGCTATTTATGTTGCTGTAAGAAAACAACTGGACAGACCTGAACGAGGGGGGGGGGGGTTTGAGAACGATCCCTAAATCACAGCCTCATTTGCATATTTAAAGGGACTTAAGAGGTCTTCGTTTTTCTATCCACCTACATTGTGCACCATCTGAACCAGTAGTGTCGTCTTGACCTTCGCAACAGCAACTAGATGTAGTAATTTCGAAGCTTTGTATATCTTTATCTATTTGTGACGTTAATAATACTTTAAAAAACTGAACTCCTAACTACTAACCCAATCATTGGGTGAGAGAGGGACTTTTTAAGAACCCTGAAGTTGCAAACCCGTAATATAACTCTTTGTCATCTGAACAGCTACAAACACACTCAAATGTCTCAATTCATGTTTACAAACACAAACATGCAAAGATGGTTCGAGCAATAAAAGATGGACTGCCCTTTATGGCACTGAGCGTGGTGACAAACACAGACGGAAAGCAGTTCTTCTGTAATTATGAATTGTCTTTTTTAGATGTTTAGAGCTGAGCTGGACCAGATTGGACTGTTATTTGCGAGTGTATCTGTTCAATTTCCAATGCACTAAAATTCACTCTTTCTTGGCAAAACATTTGTTTTAGGTCACTTAAATTCATAATCTCTTCAACAGCATTCCTGAAATCTTCAGGAATTCACTAATGTGTCATGTTATTAATATGAAAATATGAGTGTAGTTGCTGTTTGAAGGCAACAATGACAGGTTGTACTTCTCTACAATTTTTTTTTTTTTTACACAGAAAGCAGACATACCCACTCAAGCTCAGCCAAGATGGTAAACCTCAGTTTGACTACAAGCTAATATGCGATTCACAGAAGCACTGGAAAGGCTCTGAGAAAGGAGACGGTTTGCTGTGCTGCTGTCACGGGGCGTCAGGTTTGGGGGTTTCTCCAGACAAGGAGCCGAAGCAGCTGGAGATACCCGCTGAGTTTGGCATGGAACCGGCATGTGGCTCCACAGGAGTCAGAGTAATTTCCACTTCTCCTCTGTCCTCTAATAACGTTGCAGGCGGGAGGTACGAGATGGCGCTCTGTGGCACTTCTAGGGGAACAGGCCTTCCTTCTCTGTATAGCGGCGCACGTTGGATGACCATCCTCCTGGTGGTCAGCTCGAAACCGGGTTGGTTGGGATCTTGCATTAGCAGGACGGACTGCTGCTTCTCCGGTTCTGGTGCAGGCTGACACTGCACCACTACGCCTCTATTCTCAGCGTCTGTCACTTCCTGGATGGTCGGAAGTTGGCTAAGCATCAAGCCTGGCTGGTCCTGGATCACAATTTCTACCAACTGCGAAGGAGTTGCGGGAGCACAAGAAGGCATGGCCTTTTGGATTACTCCTCTTGTGAGCAAAGCTGGATTTGGATTCGAGGTTGGGGCTGACAGTGCCTGTGCTGCCACGTCTTCAGGTCTTGGCTTTCTGGGTCGTCCTCTTTTGCGTTTTGGAGCAACGCCAGCAGCTGACACTGAGGTGGAGGGGTCAGGGCCCCTCTTTGGAGCGGCCGGTCGCGCTCTCTGGACGACAGGGGTCGGAGCAGCAGAAGTGGCGACCGTGGCCGAAGTTTTCTCACGCTCAGGGTAAGAGAGAATCATAACAGGGACGGTGCCGCCTGGTTGAGAGGGTATCGTTGTGACGGTAATGGGCAAAGTGACTTGAACACTTCCCGAATCGGCTGGTGCCAGACACGGTGGGGAGGTTTTCTCTGGGACGGTGCCCCTGGGAAGGAGCTGAGGCAGCTTCTTCATGTAGGCCTCCACTCGAGCCGACTCCACCTTGTTGGTCGGTTTATCACTGACCTGCTGCTTATTGGATGGCGGCTGTTCCACACCGTCTTTCTCTTTTTGCTGCCAAAAACATCACAGTGATACTTTAAAAAAAAAAGTATTATATTTACTATTTATAATACTATTTACTACTGTTAATTTGTGACATTATCGCAAAACGAGCCCTTAAAGGGTTAATTCATCCAAAAATTTAAATGATGATTTACTCACCCTCAAACCGTCCTAGGTGTATATGACATTCTTCTTTCGGCCACAGTTGGAGTTATTTTATAAAATATCCTGGCTCTTCCAAGCTTTAATAATGGGAGTGAATGGTACCTTAGATTTTGAAGCCCCAAAAAGCGCATCCATCCATCATAAAATGAATCCATACGGCTCCAGGGGGTTAATAAAGGCCTTCTGAAGCCAAGCGATGCGTTTTTGTAAGAAAAATATCCATATTTATAACTTTACAAACTATAATCACTTGCTTCCGGTAATGGCAGTATGCGAGTCTAGTTCCAGCGGAAGAGTGACCTCTGACCCGACGCATGGCGTATTGATGAACGCTGAAGTACAGAGGATAGAGCAAAACACCGTCACGAATTAGAGCAAGTATTTTTACAGAGAAATGTGGGAGGAGCTTGAGTGTGTTGCCCAGCCCTATTTGTTTGAATCACGAAATGCGACTACTCTCACCTAAGCTTACGCTACTCCTACATCATACGTCGGGTCAGAGGTCAACTCTTCGGCCGGAACTCGAACTCTGGCAAGCCAGTGATTATTGTTTATGAAGTTATAAATATGGATATTTTTCTTACAAAAACGCATCACTTCGCTTCAGAAGGCCTTTATTAACCCCCTGGAGCCGTATGGATTACTTTTATGATGGATGGATGCGCTTTTTATGGGCTTCAAAATCTAAGGTACCATTCACTCCCATTATAAAGCTTGGAAGATCAAGGATATTTTTTAATATTACTCTGATTGTGTTTGGCTGAAAGAAGAAAGTCATATACACCTAGGATGGCTTGAGGGTGAGTAAATTATGGGATCATTTTCATTTTTGGGTGAACTATCCCTTTAAGGATTTATTTTGTGATAATGATTGGCTGACAGTAAATTATACAACTTAGGACCTGGCTACTTAACAAATAAATAAATAAATGGCCAATAAATATCTAATTCAGTTAAGAAACATAACAGTACAGAAAAACTAATATTATACAAATATTTGCAACAATCTGAATCAACTGTTCTAGAGAGTAGAGCAAAAATGACTTATGAATTATTCTGATAATTTTATTTGCACAGTAATACCTTATTGTCCACACTGCCACTATCCTCCTCTGCTCCACCTGCTCGGGAAGCTGCTGAAATCTTTTTGATAACCTTATGAGGTTTGGAAGATCCACCTAATAAACCGGGCAAAAACAATGTTATTATTATTAACTAAAACCATTAAAAAAAAAATCATTTCATTTTCATTACCTGAAATAAGATAAAATATAAAAACAAACTTATTTTATTTCATCTAGCTGCCAAGGCAACATTTCTCAAGTTAAAATACTAAAATAACTAAAACTTGATAAACACTACATAAACATATTAAACAAGAAAAACTACTAAAAATGACAAAAGCATAACATTCTAACTAAATTGAAAAAGGAAAATATAAAAATAAAATCGAATTAAAAAAATAACAAAACCTATAACCGTATATGAATGATACTACAATAACTCTGAGCAAAATGTAACATGTCATCTTACTATACTTGACATGTACCTGCAAGAGCGGCTGAGGTGACGAGCTCGGCTTGGCTGCAGCGTGGGTTGACGATGTGCTCCTGCACGAGGAAGCGTGCGATTTCTACCACCGTGTCAAAAGAACGCTTCAGGATCTTTTGGGCCCAGTCACAGATGAGTTCACAGGCTGCTTCGGTGACCTCTTGCTTGTAGGTTTGCACCAGTTCTGTCAGTTCAGACTGGAGGTGCCACGTCAAATGGGTTTATAAATAGAATATTTTAGCATAAGCATATGTTTATGTTAAAATTAACCGATAGCCTGTATCATTTTCATGTTGTGAAAGCAAATTAGAGAAAAAGTCTGTAGTAAGAAGACAATCATACCGGGTCATTTTTGAGGTCCAGGTTGGGCAGTAACGGCATGTTTAACACGGTCTTTCGACGTATCCCACTATAGCAGTATGTGCTGGAAATTATGTTAAGGGACAATATACTATACACTAAGTCTCATCAAATTAAAAGAGATTTTTAGTTTGAATTCAGTTAAATGATTATCAATTGAATGGGATGAAATTCATTTGTCAAAAGTATTAGACATATAAGACATCTTAAAAACCAAACCATTACAGATATATTCCACCATGGAATAAAAAAGGTAATTGTGACTTTTTATTTCGCAAATGTGATTTAATATCTCACAATTTGAACTTTATAACTCACAGTTGCAAAAAGTCTGAAAGGAGGTATAACCTAGTGATTATGAGGGGGAAAAAGTCAGAATTGTGAAAAAAAACTAAAACAAATTTTAATTCTGTGGCGGAAACAGGCTTACATTGTATCAAGAGTGTTGACAATGTGCAGAAACCCATCTAAGTATCTGAAATATAAAAAAAAATCTACAATCAATCTGATGATATGGTGTCTTGGACTTCTCTAGATAGGGTTTTGGAAATATTTTGAGGCAAAAATGTTTGTCTGTGTTTTGTACTAATTCAATTAAATCAGGGACAAAAGGATATTTGGACTGTCCTCTACCGCCCAGTCTTCGTGCTTTAATGTTAGGGAAGATGTCTCTGATGATTTTGCCAAAATTTGCTGCACTAAGAGGCCGATGCTGTAAGTTGTCACAGTGCTTCCTGTTTAGATATAAAAGAGGTCAGTAAGCAATCATTGTATTTTTGTGAAAAACTGCAAACATGGACAAAAAAAACAAACAGATAATTGTCCCTTAAAAGTCTAGGTAAACAGCTGGAAAGTGTTTACCTTAGGGGTGGAACGGTACATGTATTCATATTGAACCGAGACGGTACGGGCGTCACGGTTCGGTGCATGAATACACACGGAGAATACACGGTATAAAAATAAATAAAACTTGCGTGCAACTGTTAGATACGCGGGTTCTTTAGGGACACCTAATCTGTAGCTCCGCCTTAGCTCTGAAGCTCCGTGGCTATAACTTATGGGCTATAATCATAGACATAATATCTATGGCTATAATCATAGACAAGACAGGCTATAATGGACAGGCTGCGATGTCAAGTTTGCAATGCTGGAATATGTTGTGTGTAAATAAATGGTCTTCCATTGCCCAACATTTTCATTTGATATGACTATTATGCAGACTATATTTTTCTTACTTTTATTTTATCTATTTAGCATTTATTTACCAATGGTCATTTGTATTGTAAAAAATTCTGTACTATCTATCAAATGTATATGTGGTATTGCAGAGATAAGGATCTTTCCCCTCACATATATTTTTGTTAGGATGGAAGACATCTATGGACTGCTATTCTATTTGTAGACTTGCCCTTGACACTTTACTGCACCATCAATACTGCACCATCAAAATGTTAATTCGTGACATACTGTATGACTGCACTTGATAATAGGAAATAAAAAAAAAGTTCAAAAAAAAAAAAGAATATGTTGTGTGTGTGCCTGCGTGCGTGCGAGTGTGTGTGTGTTCAGAGAGGCGCGGGCGCGATCGAACAGTGGAAACATAAAAACATACTCATTTTGTTCATTGGACATCATTCAAACTGCAAAGTGTTTACTTATATTTGTGTACACTCGTAATAAAACACAACATTGTGCTTTTGTCAAACTGTAAACTCTTGTCAAACTGTAACCTACAACTGTCACCCAACACAGTAAGTTACACATTCTACATTGATTAAAAGAAAATCAAATTTGTTTTTAATGGTAGTATTATTTTATACAGAAATAAATTATTTATAATTCAGATGAGAATAAAGTTAGTGTTATTAAAATTTTAAGGAAAACAAATATATTGATCTGAAATATAGCAAATGAATTTTAAATTCATTCAGGTACAATTACCAAACATATCTCAAGGTCTTTTTGTCTTTTTATTAATTTAATTATAAACTAATTATATAAAACTATTGGCAATGCACTACAAATAAACTGGTTCTATGCCTTTACTTTATTAATAAAACGTATTTAAAAATACAAGGCTTAAAACATTTATTTTCCTTTGGTGGAACAGCCTACAGACATGCACAATAAAAAAATAATTGCCTTCTACATTTTTGTTTTGCTTTTCCCACCATTGTACCGAACTCGTACCGAACCGTGATGTCTGAACCGAGGTATGAACCGAACCGTGACTTCTGTGTACCGTTCCACCCCTAGTTTACCTATATAAGATATACATTTATTAGATGTAACCACAATACTGCCTATTGGAAGTATCATAATTACAAGTTTCCTAGTCATAAATTAGACATGAACGCCCACTCAAGTCGTATTTACTACTGGGAAACTCTGAGATAATTTTGATACCCGAGTTTCTGATTTGGATGTGTCACAAACTTTAAACGATTGCTTCTGCAACTGGTATTCTATATTCGTTTTTTCCACAACAGCTACATCACCTTGTCTTGTCGTTAAAGCGGTACATATTAAACATACGTGAATAACCTTTTGAAGCATATTGTATGTTTTATGCACACCGAAAATAACATGTATTTGACCGAAATTTAAATATCATCTGCAAGCTGACTATCTAGCGCGGTGAATGTTTATATGGTTGTACGAATGGGATGCTAGATTTTATAAAAAATTAAATATCTTCAATACAGTTTGGCTTTAATAAGATTTTCCCCAAGAAATTCCTATACTTTTCCGACAACAAATCAGTCCTTACCGGTATGTCTCGTAAACATCTTGCTTAGGCAGGCAGGTGTCAGGATGTTCTTCCAAGTGGCTACGGATCCAGTTACAGGTGTGAAGCTGGTCTGCTGTGTTGACCGAGTTTGAATCGCCACTGGTGCACACAGAAAAGCATATAACATATAACATTTCTTGTCACATTAGGGTTATTTCTAGCTCGCCTGATTGGCTAGGATTTAAAAAAGGACCTCAAATATTACTATTCAGAATTGATATATTTAAAAAATAAATACAGCATTCTAGTTTAAACAAATGGATCAAGGCTGACTGAAGTATATTTGTGTGATTTTATGAGCTGTACCTCTTCTCTCCTGTACTTGGACCTGAGGGTAGCTGTAGATAAAGGTAGAGTTTGTCGTTGTCAGAGAAACGCTGTACATCTTCCTGAGAGGAGACATGTCACAAGGAGAAAGATGTGCTCAAAAACACTGCAAATGTACATGTACATTACTACACAATAAGACACAGTTGTAACACAATATAAACAAGATTGGTGGTAGCCTAGTTGTTATAGATCTGAACTGCTAATGTAATAGTTGTGGGTTCAAATATAATCTACCACAATTGTGCCTTGATGAGATACTTGAGTGTTTCTCCAGTGTTCACACTATAGCTAACAAAAAGTGTCACTCTGTTATATCCTTGTTATAAATAAGAATATAACAACTATAACTGAAAATACACTTGATATAAACTATACAATTTCAGAGTTACAAATCCACTTACCAAAATTTTTTCCACTTTGCCCTGCACATTTTTACTGTGGAAAAATAAAAAAAGATTAGAAACATACATGTATATTTGTGCAAATAAAGATGGAAAAGAAAAATGTTTTCTTTCTTTTTTCTAACATTTCTGGTAATAACGGTAAAAAAGAGAGTAATTTCTGTGCCACTAGAATCAATAATGACCATTTTAAAAAAGGTTTCATAAACGCTCTATACTGTCTGCCACTGGTCACAAAAAAAGAAGCCTTGGCCCAAACGAACCACTAGCTGAGCCAATGTAGCTGCTGGGGTTCATCATACAATGACGTAACTTGCTGCTTAACCACCATAGTACGATACATCATTGGAGAATCTAACTAACTAGTCACAACTGTTTGCCGAAAACATAGTAACTTTGTCACACATCCATCATTCGAACCACGTTGGTTCAACAATTTAGTTAATTAATGACCTCACACGCGTGAAGACTTAACACGTGAATGAACCTCACTGGTTCTTGCTGAAGCTCAAACGTGCTGCGTAACACGAGAATGAACCTCATTGGTTCTTGCGGAAGCTCAAACGTGCTGCGTAACACGAGAATGAACCTCATTGGTTCTTGCGGAAGCTCAAACGTGCTGCGTAACACGAGAATGAACGTCATTGGTTCTTGCTGAAGCTCAAACGTGCTGCGTAACACGAGAATGAACCTCATTGGTTCTTGCGGAAGCTCAAACGTGCTGCGTAACACGAGAATGAACGTCATTGGTTCTTGCGGAAGCTCAAACGTGCTGCGTAATACGAGAATGAACCTCACTGGTTCTTGTGGAAGCTCAAACGTGCTGCGTAACATGAGAATGAACCTCACTGGTTCTTGCGGAAGCTCAAACGTGCTGCGTAACATGAGAATGAACCTCACTGGCGAACATGCTTGAGTGTCTGTTTACTGTGAGTTGATGAATGTTTATATGTGAATAAAAGCATAAATTCGAACTGTTCAGTGTTTAAAGCGATTGTGTCTCTTCAGAAAATTTGGACTAAACCACTCGATTTATATGGATTAGTTTTATGATCTCTTTATGAACTTTCTGAAGCGTCAAAGTGGTAGTTGCGTAGCTGTCAAAGGAGGGACAGAAAGCTCTCAAATTTCATTAAAAAGATCTTCATTTGTGTTCTGAAGATTAAAGACTTGGAACGACATGAGGGTGAGTAATTAATGACAGAATTTTCCTTTTTGGGTGAACTAACCCTTTAATTTTAAAGGTAATATATCATTTCTTCTGGTAATACAGATTTAAGATCGTATCTGAAACACAATGAAGAAAGAGTAAAAAGTAGTCGTTCTTACGAAATGTTGCTCTTAAGCTTCTGCAGCAGCATACTGGGCTCCGTCTCCCCCTCCCCAGCCGAGGCTTCTGTCTTTACCTGATCTTCTGCCATGTCTCAACCACACTGGACTGACAAACTGCATTCAGAACCCTCCTGGACCTGAAGCTCTAGACAGAATAGGAAGCAAATGTTAATGTGTGTTCACATTAGGTTTCGGCTAACTTTCTAGAGTTCTAGAGTCTGATATGCAACAGCATGTTTTACAAAAGTAAATTAATTATAGGTTTATTGAGAGATGCAACCAGGGCTTAACTAACACAATTCCACTGTTGATTAATGCAACTAAATGTCAACAGTAAAAGTTGTAGTGTTTGCAGTTTTTAGACCATATTTTTGGTATTAGGTTTTTAAAAAGCACATTTGTTGTTTTATAGTATTTCTTTAATATGCACAACAACATAAAGTCTGCAGACAGTCTTAGAACTGGTAAACAATCAATTCGTCACATGTCTGTAAATGATCATCAGTTTCACTACAAACTAGCATATTTAGGCCATGTTTACACATGCAGATACAGACTGTAAACACGCAATAAAACCACGCAAGCGCCTAAATTCTCCCACGCCTAAACGCTCAAGACATTTTCCCCGTTTTGAAAATACAGCCACTCATGAAACTGTTGTCAGGTCAATCGGATAGCGACCATGCCCAAATACTGCAGGGCTGTTTTTCCTGCCCCAGTCCAGACATTTGCTCATATTCAGCACACACGCGCCCAATGAAGTTCTCAACATAAGACACTGATGCTTTCGGCCGGTGTATGCATGATACCAGGATCAAATCCGATCACTCATTATCACTTAAATGCATGATTTAATCTAATATACGACTAGCATACATGAGACATGCACATTTCTGGTTGATTACACCCATGTGTATCTCTATGTGGGCGTACAGAAAGGCCAACCAACCAGAAACTAGTTGAGGCCATTGGTTATTTATGACTAAAAGCTCATTTTAGCGCAAGTTAACCAAATTCTCAAACGCAACTTCTCATTGATCACTAGAAATAAACAAGTCTGACTTAGCAGCTAATAGGCTAACGTGAGTTCGAACAGGCCGAAGAGACGTCGACTTAACGAAACCGACAAAAACGAAGTTATTTTACTGTAATTCAAAATTTAATGACATAATTTGTAAAAAAATAAATAAAATAAATAAATAACTTTAGCTTTTAGTATATGAATACACAAGCTTGCTATCGTTAATATCATTACCAGGCTGTTTCTATAGAGCTAGCTAGCTACACTTGTTCGCCTCGAAAACCTTCGATTATTACATTAAAATACCTGGCTTTTTTCATTTAAAAAATACCCATTATCATTGTACAAAGTTTACCTAATGCAATATCTCATTCAAATACAAAATAATGATACCGTTTATTTTATAAACGAAAAAGAAACTACCTGAGACAAATATAGAGCAAAAATCCCCTTTCGGCTTATTTTGTGATTGGACGACTGTGTTATGTCTGCCTGACTACAAAGCAAAGCTCGACGCTAGTTGGTTGGTCTGAGTCATCCTACTTGGATACAGAATGAAGGGGCGATTTGATTGGTTAATGGTTTTATGCTAGCAAAAAAAAAAGAAAAAGAGAATCCTTTTAATATTCTGTCAGGCAACTATCATTTTTGTGTACATTTTCATAAAATGTAAACTACTACATTGTAATTGGACACAATGAGGGACGTATCCTAAAATATAGAAAATTCTTAATATGCTTTTGTATGGTGATATTATTACCAAATTATCCTTAAAGTAGTAATATTCAATATTAGTTTCTTACAAATTCAAAGGTAACTTTTTAAGTGTACTTTTATGTACTGAAAGCATTAATACAACCCGTTAATTAATATCAAGCTCAACTAAATCCTAGGAATATGAAAATATTTTTACACTCACTTTTTTTTTTTTACTCCAGTTGTCACATTTAAAAAAAAAAACTTAATTTAAATTAAGCTTTGACGTCTATAGCGATAGGAAAACGTCTATATATATAAATACAAGTGCCAACAAAACCTTTCAGGAAGACTTTCAGAATTATTGCTACATTTTTATTGCTACAAATTATAATTATTATAGCAATAGCTTTTATTGCTTTTATTAAACAATTGCTATTGTAAATCCTAACAAATTAAAACAATTCAGAATTTAATATGATACCCTGACGCAATTTATGCTGCTTTGTCTTTTCTTTCTTTTTAATACCAATCGAGACTTTTATTTTGACACTACTTCACTTGTCTCGAAAGGAAAAGGAAGTAGCGCATGTTCTACACAAGTTTGACCCTTGTGGGTGATGGATTTCTGATTACAACAAATTAATTTCGTTATTTTATATAAATGTGCCTCTAAAAGCAGCAGCAATAATTCAGGTAGGTAGAGTGCCACTGTATTATATGGGATCCGTTTAAAAACCTCTTGCATAAACACTCATTACCCAAGAAAGTGACCGCTTTTATTGAAGATGCCGCTGCTGTAGTATTACAAACTGTCAGTGGGGAATATAACTTATCAACCAAATATGTTGTACTTTTTTTAAGATGAAATGCATGACATGTGTAATTCAAGAGTAGATTCCACAGATACATTTATTTTTATTTTTTATTTATTGTCCACAGCAGTATGAGACTGACAGCGCTGCTTTCGATGGCAGCAAAAGCTGCATTTCCACATGATTATCGTTACGGGACAAACAGACCTTGGACGATCGCAGCCAAGCGGCTCAATCCACCAGGCAAGAAAAGAAGAAAGGTGTTTGTTGAACCTATTGCAAATGAGGAATGGCATGTCGTGAGAGGAGACACAGTAAGTGACCCTTTCTGTGTTTATGTATGAAAACATTTAGTGAAAGGATGTTCAGTTTTTTTATCCACTTGACGTCTTCCAGATCATAGGCATATTTTAGTCCACTGGAATGTAAATAGTACTGATATTGTTTTCAAACAATTTTCAAACTCGGGGTACTGCGGAAAAGTTAACATTATTTTTTTATTAAAGTCACCATGAAACGGAAACGTCTTTTCGAACAAGAAAAAATGTAAGGTGGCAATTGATTGGATGGTTGTGGTTTGCTATTTCTGTGATCTCATGTGAGTGACAGGTTGCCCCGCCCTCACGCCAGTAAACAAGTCATCTGTGAAGATATTATTACTGCGTTTGAAATCGCATACTCTCTTGAGTAGGTACTTATTTTGAATAAGTACTTTGCGACCGCTAGAAAAATACGCTCTATATAGTATGAACGTGTGTAGTATGAATGTAATCCGGACGTAATATTCACCATGTTGTCATTACCATGTGACCTACCAGCATGTGACAGTCCCATGGCCTGATGGGACAGTAAAGTGTCTTCACAACTTCGCCCGAAGTAGTAGTAGTAGGTTACTAGTAATTATGCATATTTATTGTTATTACTATAGTAAGTACATGTAGTAACATATGTAACTACTGTATGTCCTCTTAAATTAAAGTGTTACCAAATATATAGCTAACATTTGAATTTTAGAATGGGGTCCCACACTCAAGGATTATTATATTTAGGGGTCCATAGCAAAAGATAAAAAAAAAACCTGTTTTGAAATAATCTCCCTGTAGTGGATGTTTTAGCACCATTTAACTTGTGCATGTTTTGTATTAGTTCACAATGCATATTTGTATAACATGCCATTTAAATCTAATTCAACCAGGTGGAGATTTTGTCTGGGAAGGACAAAGGAAAGCAGGGCAAAGTTGCTCAGGTGTTCCGGCATCGAAACTGGGTCATTCTCGAGGGCCTGAACACGGTAGGAGTAAACCGTGTATTTAATAAGACTCTTTTCTTTGTGATTTTATTAAAAAGCAGCACTTTAAATTGTTTTAAACATTTTTTTTCCAGCATTACAGGTATGTTGGCAGATCTGGAGATTATCGGGGTACTTACATCGCCAGTGAAGCCCCTCTGCTGCTGAAGGATATTAAGCTTATTGACCCTACTGACAGGTGAGCATTAATATTGCCTTCTGGAGCATCAAACATTCAATACAGTAATACAGTAGAATGGCTCTCAATGCATGTGTTTGTGTCTAATGTTTCTTAGGAAGCCCACAGATATCGATTGGAGATACACTGAAGAGGGTGAGCGAGTGCGTGTTTCAGTCAGGACAGGACGGATTATTCCCAAACCTGTCTTCCAGCGAAAAGACGGCATCATTCCCCAGCAGTGGAAAGGTGGGGTTTCTGAGGAAGGGAAAGGGGTTGAAAGTTAAAAAAAACAATGCATTTCTTCCTAGAGTTATAAATATTCAAATCTTTAAATATGGAGTGTTTATCTACCTTCCAGATGGACCCAAGGACACATCACCAGAGGACACGCTTCAGAAAACATACATGCCATCTTTGAAAACCCTCGAGGAAGAAGTTATGGAGAAATTAAACATTCAGGAAGATAGAAGGCCTCGTAAAAGCTACTGGTACTGAGTTACCACAGAGACTGTGTATAATGTTTGAGCTTAACAACAACAGCAAGATTATTTATCATGGAGAAATAATGGATGTGTTCTGAAGACTTTGTCAATAAAACTAAACAAATGTTATACTCCATTTCCTTGATTTTATGCCACAAACACGTTACTAACCATTACACATTTGCTTATTTTCTGTACAAATGTATAATATGGTTCAAACGTTTGGGGTCAGTAAAAGCTTTATTAAGAAATGAATACCTTTATTCTGTAAGGATGCATTAAATTGATCAAAAGCTACACTAAAGACATTTATAACGTTATAAATTATTTATATTTCAAATAAATGCTGTTTTTTTAAACATATCTTGAACATGATAATCTTGAAAAAGTGTTTCCACAAAACAAACAAAAAAAAATTTCACAATATTACTGATATTAATTTTATTTTATTTTTTTATCAAATAAATGCAGCTTTGGTGAGCGTTAGAATCTTCTAAACAAAAACAATGAAAAATCTTTCAAATCCCACTCAATATTCTGCCTAAACATTAACCAACTTACCGTAACAACCTCTTTACCTCAGCAACAACAAAACTGTTAAAATAATATTCACATAAAGATACTTTTTTGGGTTATCTATCGGTCTATCCACAATAATTCCCAGTTTCTCTCAATATAATATTTATGTTGCTAACTTGTTTGCAGTTGTTTTGTTTATTCGAAGATTTATTGTCATAGTTCGTCACGTTTATTGATGAGATTCCACTCCACGCCGGTTGGTGTCAGTATCGCTTAATCCTCTGAAACGGTGCAGCGGATGTTGAGAAAATCCTTCATGATGGTGGAAGAAAGCCGTTTATGGGTCTAAATGGTTAAAGAGGAAAGATATGTTTATTAACAGTTATTGCTTGTTTGTTTAGACTATTATATTCGTGTGATATTCGGGTTTTGCAGTGAAAATATTGATTTAAAAGCTGAGTTTCCAATGCAATCACGGGTCCTGCTGCAAGCGTAGATTTATCTGGAGGCGAATTTGGCATCGATGTTGTGATCTAACGTTAGATATTTACACGCAATATTTGTCCAAATAAACCTGGAAGGACCGTACAGAATGATATGAGATCAGTTGAGCTCCGTTGTCAGCGATTCTTGCGTCTGATTCACTCTCTTATGAACACATCTGATCTGTGGCGATGTCTCTAGTAGCGTACGACAGCAGCGACGACAGTGATCGCGATGACTCGCCGGGTTTACCCGCTCGACCCGCGGGCAAGATCGGCGGATTGTTCGCTTCTCTGCCCGCGCCGAAAAAACCACAACAAGCATCAGCTCCTCAACCTAAGAAAGTGACCATGGACCTGCCGAAACCCAAGAAACGCACAGAACCCGTCAGAATCACGGTTCCTGAAATAAAACCAGCAGATGTAAGTTTTACTGATCTATTTAAGGCTAATTGTTTTACTGAAAGTCTTTCTGATTGATTGTGTTTGTCTGTTTTAGTCCGACTCTGATGATGACGAGCCAGTACGAAAGAAATCAGCTCCTCAGGTATGGATAAAAATCTTTTATTTTATTTTATTACAGCTGTACTTTATTTTAAATAAATATTTCACCTTCTTCTGACCCTTAGAATTAAAACATTTTCACATTTAACTATATTAAATATTATTTAATTTATAATTATGTATAATTATTAGATATACATATATTTATTAAATATAAATTATTTATAATTAGCTATTAAGTATTTTTACTACTGTATTAAGAATCTCATTTGTTTTCCCCATAGTGGAATTGATTTTTAGCGGTAACTTATAAACCTTTAAAGACAAACCTACTGTATTCCTCCGAAGTTGTTAATCGATGTTATACGCCTTTGTTGAAGTCATCAGCACACGTTATTTCTACTTCTTTTTTTAAAACTAATTGTGTCCGCCAACAAAATTCCGGGTGGAAAAACTACATTACCCATGATCCTTCCCATGATCTCCACCAATCAGAGAATCGTGACAAGCAAATTGCTCCACAGGAACTGTTTTGCTCCAGAGCTGCGGATAACATAACCGAGTCAGACGATATTTGTATGCATGTATATTTTTCAATAAACGTAAACGATATTGTTTCTATATATGTAAACAACAAAAGTAGTTTTATAGTTCTCCATTGTTTTTAATCAATGATGTCATTCGCAGTGGTAATGGGATTGTAGTTCTTTAACTCATTAAAGCGCACAGTCTTGTACTTTCTTTTTGTCTGATTTTCAAATACTGCTTCAAATCTTAGTTTGTAAATGTCGTGAATCACCTTGAAGCATGTTAGTTTGGTTCATGGCTTGTAACTCTTAAATAAATACAAAAAAATTGCCTATGAAAAAATGAACAGGTAAAAAAAAATCTGTAACTAATGCCTCGGAAAAAGTGGCCAGGACTTTTGCACTCTATATGTAAATGACCTCTGTTATCATTGGCTAACCCCTTTCACGGTTGAAATAAGTCACAGCGCCTCTCCAAGTTTCTGAATATTGAATAAGTATTCATGTGAGTGGGCATATTTTAATAAGCTGTTGGTTGTGGCATCATCATCATCATCACAACATTTTTATTTTTCATAAATGTGAAAGTATAAATGATCTGGGTAGACTTACCTCGTAGTAAATAAGAATGTTTTCTTCCAGGGAGGTGGTGGTCTGTCCTCTCTGCTGCCCCAGCCTAAGAATCTGGTGGTGAAGGAAATGCATCGGCCCCTGGTGCCGCACACCCTAACCAAACGCCCTGGATCGGATAAGCCGAAGGCAACCACAGGAAAGTCCCAGGGTGTTTCTGGAACCAGCCCGTCCCCGTCCGCCATCAAAGCCGCTGCAAAGTCAGCGGCGATGCAGTTAGCCCAAAAAATGGCCGCGGATGAAGAGGGAAGTGACGATGAAGTCGCTCCGGAGAACTACTTTTCCCTACCAGAAAGCTCATCAGAGCCTGTGATGTCTAAAAACCCAGATTCTCAGCAGTACGTTCCCACTCTACACCCTCCACCCGCTGTGGAAGACTCTCCATTGGACTTTGGTTCTAATGCAGACAGTTACAGTGGGCCAGTCGGAGCCGTTCAAGACTGTCAGAAGGAAGAATACCCACCGCAGTATCCTGAGAATCCACTGCCTGAGACTTCTCCACAGGTACTTCAAACACACGTCCTTATGAAGAAGCACCATACACCATATTCCTTGTAATTTCAGCAGCTGATGCTTTATGCATATGTTTGACAGGATTACCCTGAGGAGGGATATTACCAAGACCCAAACGCTGCATCCGACGAGCAAGACAATTCAGGCTCCTCTTCAATGTTCAATGATGAAGCAGTGAGTTGTTTGTAGCATCACTATTTTCTTTTCTGTATTAAATACGATTTGTTTTAAATATTTATATGGATTTCCATATTTTTGAACCTGAAATATGACCCACATGAATTGCTTAAATCCGGGGAACAAAACTTCTGCATTTTCAAATACTTTTAATTTACAGCCGTAATATTTGTATTATTATTCTGTAAAACAAAGGAATAATAATAATCATTCTTATTTTATTATTATTGTTGTTTTTATTCAATAAAAAAAAAAAATTTGTTAATTAATTTGTGTATTTATTAATTATTAAAAAATAAAATTATTATTTTTTACAGTACAACAGCATTCTTAATATTTTATTGATTTGTTCGTTTTCGTTTATATTATTTTGAATAATAATGAACATTATTATTAAATGATCATGTTTTATTTTTCAGTACAATAATATAGTTGCAATAGTGTTATTTCTTCATTGATTTGTTTATTGATATTTTATTTAAATAATTAAAAAAACAATTTATTTTTATTTTGAATAATTTATAAATAAATTTTATTCTTAGCCAATCACATGCCTGATTACTATTGCTCATAGTATAATTTTTATCTAAGTATTAATCTTCGGTGTGCATTTGTCCAGTTCCGTTGAATGTTTCATCATGCATCTAGTTGAGGTGTGCTGTTACTTTTCCAAGCAAATATACTTATAAATTTGCCTAGTGGATGCAAAACAGGTGTACAATTCTATATAGAGCGTTTCTTTTTTAAACTTGGGCCAATAAGTTACCTCCTAGCAACCACTAAGAACACCCTAGAAACCATGTATTCTAGTGCATCCTAGCGTCATGACGTTTTACCATGACTAAATTCCAAAATTCTGTGTATTTCTCCAGTTTCGGCGGCTGCAGGGCAAACAGAATCGCGGAAGAGAGGAAATCAAGTTCCTGGAGATCAAAGGAGACGATCAGCTGAGCGGCAATAAGCAATGGATGACCAAGAACATGTCAGCAGAGGCCGAGCCGCGCAAGTCCTTCAGCAAGGTAAGCACCTCCAATACAAGGCATTACATGAGGACATTTCAGTTCAGTCAGGTGCAGGAGTTGCTAACAGTGTCCATTTTCTGAGGGATGGAAATAAATGAAAGAGAGAGACTGACCTTTCCATCTCGTTTTCAGAAAAAAGGAGATCAGCCAACGGGGCAACAGAGACGCAAGCACCAAATCACGTATCTGATCCATCAGGCAAAGGAACGCGAGCTGGAACTCAAGAACAACTGGGCCGACAACAAAATGACTCGGAGACAAACGCAAGCCAAGTACGGATTCTAATGGACTGGATATCAGGATGTCGCGCACACATCTACCTAATGTGGAGCAGATTTTGTTGGCCTATACAGAAATCTTTTTGCCAGCTTTTAGAGCTGTAATGCCAGTTCGTATTGTTTCAGAAAGGACCGAAGGACTGCAAAGCTCTATTGGCTGCTATGACTTTGTTTAAGACTGCTCCCAAATGTCTACCTAACACAGTCTTTCCATTTGAGCAACGTTAGGTTTTGTTATGAGGTTTTAGTTCTGTCAAAAATCACTTGTAACATTACAGTAGCTGTGTGGGTTCACATGATTTATTATTATATGTTTGGGATGTCATGAATTGTTTGTCCGATAGGGTATTGTCTTCCACATTGCCATCGTAAGCAGTGGCATATATAAAACGTTATTGATTAGACACTTTACAATAAGGTTCTGTATGTTAACATTAGTTAATGCGTTATGTATTATGATTTTTTTATAGCATTTAATAAGTTTGGTCAATGTTAATTTATGAATATGCTATTGTTTATTGTTAGTTCTTAATGCATCAACTAATGTTAATGTCTAAAAATGTATGTTTGTGTGTAAATTAATTCATGTTAATGTATTGAATCTTATTGTAAAGTGTTATGAAAAATCCTTGTAAATCTTAAAAAGTGTTTGAGTGAATCTTCCCAGTCCTTTGATTCTTTTAACGGCTCGTTTTCATTTGAATGTAGATTCTTAATCAAAGACTCTTGTGTAAAACCACCAGTAACGTGTAACAGTTTCATGACACCTATACGAAATGTACTAAAATGTTTCATTTTGTGTGTAAAAACACTTTTATGTGTGAAATAGCTCCTATATCACTGCCAGAAATAAAAACAATACATTAACCTGCGCAAAATAAGGTTGGTTCACAATATAATTTTGACTTTTACAAGATTTCTACATAGAAAATATGGGGGGAATATGTTTTTAATTTAAGCTATATGTGTAAATTATGTCTCAAAAAGTAGGAATGGGTTCAAACCACAAACATTAAATTGAACACAGGGTTCCCACGGGTCCTTGAAATCCTTGAAAGTTTGTGAATCTGAAAAAATGTTTTCAAGGCCCTGGAAAGTTTTTGAAAATAAACATACATAGAGACAGGTCCTTGAAAGTGCTTGAATTTATTTTGTGCAATAAGTTTTCTGGAAAAAATTCCATATTCACTCCGGTCCCCTAATGTGTTATTTCGCCAACACTCCATGCCCTATGCATACTAGCTTGCTTGATTTACACTGGTTAAGCGCATTTACGCGTTACGTTATCAGGGTTTTTCCTGCATAGAGAATTATGAGGCGGCCGCCTCCGGCAAATTCCGTGCCGCCTCCGGCTCTCGACAATAAAAAATAACTAGAGAATCACCGAAACCGTGAGGATGATTCTGTTTTATTTAATTTAATGTAAGTGGTGATTGATAGCCTATAGTTGATAATAATATAGGCCTACCTAATGTACTGACGGTAACAATGTTGCGCTGTTGAGGCTTGCGCAGTTATTTATAACATAATATAGTTAAGAAACAATATATAGCCTAGGCTACACACGACCAGAGAGCTGTTTTCCTGAATGCCATCAAGATTGAAACCGAGACTGATTTCATAACAGTTCAATAAACAAATAGTTAAAATTAAGTAACTTACATTTTAGACTGTTTTTGTTCTGTTTCAGCAGCGAAAATAGTTCCAAACAAAGATCACAGCAGAACCATAGCGCATCTCACAGCAACACTTGTTGCATTACTGAATGATTCAACGTTTTGAACGAATCGGTTGAGTCAAAGATTCAATTACCCATTCATAACCTGCCTCATTCTGAATAAATCAGCCGTTTGAACGAATCGTTTGAATGAATGACTCAATGACTCGCTCATTAAGACGGTCGTCTGCCGCCTCCTACTGGCGGTTTAGTTTCATAAAGTATCATTCTTATCAACATTCCTTATTTGTATATTCAAAAATATTTAAATTAATCTAATTTAATAGTTATAATTTTTCAATGTAAATGATTTAATTTGATTGGTAACAGCCTAGTGTCTTATTATTCTAATTGAATATATTGATCAAATTTAAGAATTTGAAATGAAAGATGGAGCATACATAATAAAATTAGGGGAAAAATGCCCTTATAAAAGGTACAAAAAAATTAGTGTAATGAAACATTGACAACTTAAGTTTGAAGGGAGTAAAGCCTCTGTTTAGGCCATTAAGGAAATGTAATTTTGCCAAAAGAAGAACTTTTATTTGAAATAAATGTTCATTTTAAATCAGCCTACTTCAGTGTGATATGTTACCATATTATCATGCTTAACACTAATTTGAATAATTGTAATGTGATGATCAGATGCAGATATCTAAATCATAGAATATGGGCGGTTTTGCGGGTGGATAATTTATTTTTAACAGTGGCTCAAAGTGCACCAGATTAATGAATTTATCTTTAAAATGTAAAAAAAAAATCTTACGGGGGAGCATGCCCCCGGACCCCCCTAGAGGTACCAAGCTCCACCCACAAAAACAATGTGGGAAACACATTAGGCTATATGATGATCTACAAAAAATACACATTTTATTATCTTAATATTAAAATACATTATTAGGATTTTACCACATCCGCCTCATTTTGAGCCAGGAAAAACCCTGGTTACGTTAAGTGTTTCCTTTGAGGTACTTTGTGTTGTACGTTGCCATGACGTTCACGTGCGCATGAAACTACCATGGTACCTCATCGTTTCAACAAATGTGTCCCCACATTAAGTCCTTGAATTTGAGGGTATTGGACCTGGAAAGTCCTTGAAAGGTCCTTGAATTTGAAGTTAACCAAGGTGTGGGAACCCTGTGAACAATGATTTAATGTTGAGTTTGGGTGTTTTATTGTACTTTTAAAAAAGGGGGGGAAAGTAAATCATTTGAACACGGTTTCACACGGTGTTGCCAAGTCTGTGGTTTTCCCTCGGAAATTGGGATACTTTTAATTCCGCGGGTTGTTTCCATGGGTTGATTTCACCTCCTCTGACCCCCTCAATAATAACGCAGAATTTCGCCGCTCCAGCACCCTGCATTGGGATATTTTGGGGCTAATTTTAAATGGCCATTAGGCTAGATTTGTTTTGCAGAACTGGCAACCGTGCTGACAGTTAAAATGAGTCCGATAAGTAAAGACATTGAGGAGGTTTCTGGCACATTTTGAAGGCATAACCTGTACAGGTCCCATGGCATGGAAATGTCACTTTATGAGGTTTTTTAACATTAATATGAGTTCCCCTGGCCTGCCTATGGTCCCCCAGTGGCTAGAAATTGTGATAGGTGTAAACCAAACCCTGGGTATCCTGCTTCGCCTTTGAGAAAATGAAAGCTCAGAGACGGGCGAATCTGGAATCTTCCCCTTATGTCGTCATAAGGGGAAAGGTTACCTCCTCTTTCTCTGCTTTGGCCGCAAAGAGAATTTGGCCCGCCCATGAGAAAATGAGCTACGTGAGCGCGATATTGGTTTTTCCTCGAGAGACATCATGGTTTGCAAATCGAGAGAGTTCCACATGTAATGCTAGCTATTTCATATGCAACTACAAAAAGGCCCCGATCTTCTCGTTGCATTCCATTAGACAAAACCTCTTTCACCTGGAAACATCTGCAACAATGGAAATTTGCATTCGGAGTTGACACCTTTTGGGGGTGTGTGACCATTTGCCAGGAGACCACCTTCCTTTGTGTGCCAGTTATCCCTAAACTCTGAAAAACCTTATTACCTTTTGTTTTACTTATTTGGAAATGAGACATTTGTACCAGTCGCAATGAGACATTTCAAATGATACCAAAATGTACAATACTCGATGATAATCATTCACATTAAACTATATATTTTCTTGGGTGAATTCAGGTGATCTGAGCATGAGAGAGAGGGGGTGAGGGATGAGGGAATGAAATGTAGATTAGGATGACTCGGAGGTGAGACTTTCATCTCGATAGTGCACGAGGGGGAGTTCAAATGTTAATTTCCAGAGAGGTCCTTTGGTCTCTCAGGGTCTGGTCGCTCTTCAACCAGACTGTCCGGCATTTTCTAATTTCTCAATTCTTACAGCGTTTACACTGAAGTCTCACAGCAGACACGCCCCTTCAAGCAGAGCTTTCAAATCAGAGGCTAAAATCAGGCTAGGAAAAATGCCTTTTATTTCTAAATTATGACAATTTTTGTGACAACATTATAAGGGCACCCCAGGAAACATAAAATAATCAAATAATCCATGCCATGGGACCTTTAAGGTAAAAAGGTGCCATCACCAGCATGTTGGAAAGATCAGGATTTCCCTTGACTGATGACAGGACTGGAAGCTTGTTTGGTTAATTTTAATTTTTAGTTATTTCATGTAGTTTTGTCATTATTTTAAAAATATATATATTTTAGTTATAGTTTTTTTCTTCTTTTTTTTTCAGTTCATAACTGTAGTGCTCCAACTTAAGCAGTATATTGCAAGGCAACATTTCTAAATTTCACTTAGTGTGTTTTCCCAACTAATTTTTATATTTTATTTCAGCTTTATTTTAGAAATGTTTTTAATAGTTTTATTTAGCGGTGATAACTCCGCTAATGCAGCATGTGCAGTAGTGTAAAAATGTAATGAATGGGAAGATAAGTGTGAATAAGATCACACATGCCACAATTTACTATACTGAAAATAGTGTCACAAAAGTATTTACCGTAATAGTTCAGATTAAGCATGTTTTCGTAAATTGAAAAAACAGTACAGTGTTATTGCATAAAAAACAATTACATGCACATATGATCAGTGTTGGGCTAGCTACTACTTTAAAATTAGAAGTTAAATTTAAAACCACGTTAAAACCACTATTGTTTTACATAGAACTTTTCTGTAGTCTACAGTATTTAATGCAATTACAGTGCTATGCATACGTTTAGACACCCATGCTAAAGTTGACTAAAAAGAGGAATAAAAAATCATCTTTTGGAAATTGAACTTGATGTCATCTCTTAAAGATCATCTCTCAATGCAAATCAAACCAGCTATTAGGCTAAGTGAAATAAAACCATGCCAATCTCTAGGTATGGTGAAGGCTATGTGATGATGTGGGGCTATTTTAATTCCAAAGGCCAAGGGAACTTTATCAGGATGCATAGTATCCTGGATCCATGAAGTAACTGGCCTTTAAAAATAAAAATCTGCCTGCCTCTATGGGAATTTAACATAGGGGTGTCCAGACTTATGCACCCTGTATTTTAAGGAAGAACATTTATTTATTTACGATACATTATTCATTCACAAAGAAAATTGGTGTCCTTAAAGGTTGGATTTTTCAAATTTTTTTTAATTAAGGCATTAAGTTCAATTTCCAAAAGATGATTTTTTATTCCTCTTTTTAGTCAACTTTAGCATGGGTGTCTAAACTTATGCATAGCACTGTACATCAGAAGTAACTAATTAGAAAAATGATGAGTAATCTCTTAGTTTACTCTTTCCTGGGAAAAGTATTTAAATTACAGTACAGTACAGTAATTTTGGGGGGGAAACCTGACAGTCATTTTGCAATATATTTTAAAGATAAAAAACATCATAGCAATAAAAATGGCACCTCTCAAATTACAAGTACAGATACATTTAGTGCCCTGTTCTTACGGAGCATACACATACGGATGTTAATTTATTAAAAAAAGACAGATGTAGGCCAAAGAATGAAGACTACACGGGAAGAAATAAACAATCATTTTATTTGTACAAATTCCTTGTGTATATTCTCCAAGTTGCATTCAGCAAAGAAACCACTATTCTGAATCGGACTGTTCTTGCTTTTGTTGCTTCTTCATCAGCATCAGCTGGCTGGGCTCCACATACGGCACCACAGGCATGGGCACCCTGACTGTGTCCACTCCATTCACCTGAGAGACCAAACACTGTTCAGATAGCAAGTTCTGCCAGAAACCATTCAATCCCATAACTGTAAAATGATCATATACTGTTTGCACTTAGAAGGTCAATGACTTACCGTGACCTCACACCAGTACTCTCCAGGCCCTGTGATTGGTTCTTCTGGAAGAGTCAAGGCATGAGTCGGCACAACCACACCGAGCTGAGGACAGAAATACAGTCAATGGTACAAAACCACAGTGAACAATGTAGGCATGCATTACTTTTGCACTTGCATTTTATGTTGTGTGTTTCTGAAAATTAAGATTCTGTGTTGACAGAATTGATACTTCTAATCAAAATAAATGTTTCATTTTTCTCGTATCTTACCTGTCTAAGAAACCGTCTGCAAACGATCTCTTTTGTGAGCGAGTACTGAACTGAAGTGTGCATGGCAACTTCCAGCTGTGTTTTCTTCAGGAATTCAACAGTCTGCAAAATGAACACGAACACAAAAATGAAGCTGCTCATGTTGACACCAATATATAAAACCTGCAATTTTGTTTCATAAATAATATTTTATAGTTTAGACACAAGATAACTCACTAGCTGTCCTGTGCGTGTCTGGATTCGGTCCTCTGGCCGTCCCTCACGCAGAAGCTACAGGAAAAACCAAGCAAAGTGTGAACACCTGAAATTATGAAAACCCATTTCCACCACATAGGAAAAATAAATAATGCTTTGGTAAATCTTAATTTATTGTGACATAAAAAGTCTAAATTATTACATTAAAAAGTCAAAATATAACATAGAAAGTCAATTATGAGAAGTTGAAATTCAACAAATTGGACAATTTAACAAAAAGTCAACATTATGACATACAAAAAATTTTTCTGGAATAAATCACAATTATGATGCAAGTCAAAATTATGACTTATGATGTCATAATTTCGACTTATCATCTCATAATTATGACTAAGTATGTCATAATTTCGACTTATCATCTCATAATTATGACTAAGTATGTCATAATGTTGACTTATGTCATAATTATAAGTTACAAAAGCATGATCTTTTTTCTTATGTGGCAGATATTAGCTTCCATATGAAATTATGTTAATGACAAATGAACTGATTTGTAGATGTAACTAACCCTTATTTCCTCTGCAAACATGTCTTTATTTTCCTGTGAAGGGTAGACAGCCAGGCCTTGGGGTAGCAGTTTGTTGCGGCCCAATGATTTTTTCACAAAAACCGTGTCGCCTCGTCCACCAAGCTCTGTAAAATAAATGTAACATCAAATATTCAAACAAAAAATATTACAATATTTTTGTAATGCAGGAGCACTCACTGGGCACGGTCTGGGAGAGGATGAGCTCCATTTTATCCTGGGAATCGTGTTTTCTATCCTCAACCATGCGGTAAACTCTGTGTCGACGTGGATGTAGCCTGGGTGGCTTTCCTTCCTTTGATAAAGGAACCTTCCAACAGCGTTCGACAATTACTGTATTCTAGAAGAAGATTAAAAAGTCAAAAGGTGTACATGTATTTTCATCACAACTCCATCTTCAAAGAAATTTCAGTGAAACTGCATTACATACAGTACAGGCCAAAAGTTTGGACACAACTATTTTTAATGTTTTTGAAAGAAGTTTCTTCTGCTCATCAAGCCTGCATTTATTTGATAAAAAATACAGATTTTTTATTTATTTTTATATTGTGATATATTATTACAATTTAAAATAATTGGTTTTCAATTTATTATACTTTAAATTATCATTTATTTCTGTGATGCAAAGCTGAATTTTCAGGATCATTACTCCAGTCTATCACATGATCCTTTAGAAATCATTCTAATTTGATGATATATTATAATATAATAATAATAATTGCTTAATATTTTTTCATAACCTGTGATACTTTTTTAGGACACTTTGATGAATAAAAAAAGAAAAGAAAAAAAAAGAAGCAAATGTTTTAAAAATATAAATCTTTTGTAACAACAATATACACTACTGGTCAGTAATTCTTTCTTTTTTTAAAAATAAATCAATACTTTTATTCAGCAAGGATGTGTTAAATTGATAAAAAGTGATAGTAAAGAAGATTTATATTATTAGAAAATATTTTTTTATTTTGAATAAATGCAGTTCTTTTTAACCTTTTATTCATCAAATATATTAGGCAGCAGAACTGTGTCCAACACTCATAATAAATCAGAATATTAGAATGATTTCTAAAGGATCATGTGATAGACTGGAGTAATGATCCTGAAAATTCAGCTTTGCATCACAGAAATAAATGATAATTTAAAGTATAATAAATTGAAAACCAATTATTTTAAATTGTAATAATTTATCACAATATTACTTTTTTTTTTTCTGTATTTTTGATCAAATAAATGCAGGATTGATGAGCAGAAGAAACCTCTTTCAAAAACATTAAAAATAGTAATGTGTCCAAACTTTTGGCCTGTACTGTATGTGCTTTCATGAATTGCTGTTGATCTGTGTCTACTGTCTAGTCATCAGACTAGACACAGATAAACAAGATGAGCAATGACGAGCATGTTCAGTCATCAGTTTATAAAATTATGTATATTTGCAACTGTGCAAGATTAAGTCAAAACAATAACTGCCAGAAATCACTACAAATCTGCACTGTGATATCAGTCACTGCGTTATCAAAGATGTTCATTTCTTCTGCTTACCTTGCATGCTGTTTGTGACAGATTCTGTATTCGACTCAATGAAGATTTTAGATTTGAAAGATTCCAGCAGCTTTGAAGGACAAACCTTGATGATGCTACCGCCCACATGATTAGTATAAACGTTACGATTTAAGATTAATGAATTTATTTAGTTGCGAATATTAATCATAACCACCACTCGTAGCACGACATAAATACTTTGTCAAAATTCACAATTATTTCAGCAGATATCTCTCACAATCTGTCATTGCATTCACTAACACACATGAATAGCGCCGGGGTGATAAAGGACCTCTAAAAGGTAGTAGTGTATTTTGCCTGACAAAAAATGTCAGCAAGTTTGTTTAATGAGCTGAATTTATCACTTACTTTAAAATATGAATATAGTACAGCACGTTTGTTTTCCAGATTGGCGTATTATATTGTAAACAAATATATAAACATATAAATATATAAAAGAGTTATGACGTTAAACATTACTAGTTCCTCAAGTAACTCGTTGGTTTCAAAATAAAAGTCCCTGCTCAATAAAAGTCTAATTTCTTAAATGGAAGCTCAATGCATTTACTTAAGAACAAATTTAACGAGGTTATTTTTTCTCTCTCCTGATTTTGTAACCTTCATGGAACATAACCAGTGGAACTGGTAAGTTTTGTACATTGAGTTTTTTTACAGTAAAGATTGTGAGAAGTTACACTAAAATAAACACATATATGAAAAGGCTCTTTATTGATTTGTAAAGAATATAAATCAACAAAAAATTGGCTATGCATCAAAGTCTTGTAAAACATGAAAAATGGCAGTTAGACTATTCATACAAAACAAATAGAGAATGTATAAAATGTCTCAACATGCACTGATTCAAATTCACTACCTTAAGTATTAATTGAAAAAATAAATTTGGTAAACAAGAGTGTAAAAACAGCAGGGAAAAGGCCCAACAAATTGTATAAAATTATATGCAATGTATATGCAATGCACATGTATATGCAATTTACATGTTAATACACTTCAGTGAAATATGATGGATTCAAAAGACAAAAAACAAACAAACAGGTCTTGAAAAATTACATTGAAAATACACTCACAAAGAAATCCTTTTCAGAAACATGATATGATTCATATAATAATTACATTGAAAAAGATATATCGATAGTAACTACAAACAGTACTGTTACTGTTAATGTATCATTGTCATTTCACAAAATTCATGGTCTGAATAAATAAATAATTTGTAGGGATCCTACATAAACGCCTGCACATCATGAAAGTTTAAAGAAAGGGGGCTTTAGATTATCAGATATATTTAAACAAACTCTGTGTGCGCATAGTTTATTTAAATAAACTGTCTTGTTTCTCATGTCATGTTATGGACTGTAATATAGTCTGCCAATTTAATAATACAAGCCTATAAACTACAAGGGCTTTAACTGAATTAAGTTCTGCAGTTAAACTTTGATGTTTAAGACCACAAATGCACAACTTCGACACAATTTCGATTACAATTAGCCCTTAAAAGTATAATTTCAGAACTGTGCCTGGCTAATAATGACAATCATTAAAGGTCCGCACTACGCACAGCCTCATTATGATGTGATGAGTATCAAGATTTAGCAGCTAGTCCTTTAAAATTCAGTTCAAGCAGACAGCAGTGATCCTTCGAAGCTGATCTAAAATGATCTGAAATGTAACTGACTGATGACATGCTGGACTGGGATGAAACATTAACAAGTTTACATCATCACTTCACCCAGTAACACATAAGAATCAATTATAATACAATGAATTATGATGATGGAATAAGAATGGGGTTACATTTAAAAATATTTGATAGCATTTTAATGATTTAAACTGTAATTATTTTATAAACAGTACAGGCTATAAGGCCCATTTTGAGTTGGGAAACCAACAAGTGTCTTTAGGACGCCATATACACTGCTGGTCAAAAGTTTTGGAGTTAGATTAGATTTTTAATTATTTTGAAAGAAGTCTCTTATTCTCACCAAAGCTGCATTTATTTGATGAAAAACACAGTAAGATAGTAATATTATTAAGTATTGTTGCAATTTAAATTAACAGTTTTCTATTTGAAAATATTTGAAAATGTAATTTATTCCTGTGATCAAAGCTGAATTTTCAGCATTACTCCAGTCTTCAGTGTCACATGATCCTTCAGAAATCATTCTAATATGTTGATTTGCTGCTCAAGAAACGTGTATTATGGAGCCCTGCACATATATATATACACATATCGTGGCCACAAATTAAGAGTTCGTTCTCTCGTTTTAGTTTGTCGTGGACACGATTTACTAATCTGTTCCCTTGTTCTAGTTAAATTGTGGCCACGAATTAAGAAATAGTTCCAAGACTTATTAATTTGTTCTCTCGTTTTAGCAAATCATGGCCACATTGTACTAATTTGCTCCCTTGTTTTGATTTAACTAAAACAAGGGAACTAATTATTACAACTTTTTTGTAAAACGAGGAAACAATTATTATATCGTTGCCACAATTTACAAAAAAGAGAGAACGAATTGTTAATTTGTGGCCACGATATATATATATATATATTATTATTATTTTTTTTTTTTTTTGTCTGCACAATTTACTTAAAGTGATAGAATTCTGTCACTTTTTGGTTACCAACAATCTTCAGAATATCTTCTTTTGTGTTGACAAGTGGTGACAATTTACATTTTTGAGTGAACTATCCCTTTAAAACGAGGGAACAAATTAGTAAAATGTGCTGACCATGTACATCATTTTCCCCGCATTTTATGTTCGGAGATTCGTAGAAAATAGTTTTATACAACAATGTTTTTGTAGAAAATGTGATACACTACCGTTCGTGTAAAAAAAAAAAAAAAAAAACCCTGAAATGAACACTTCTATTCAATGCATTAAACTGATTCAAGTGACACTTAAGACAAGTTACAAAAGTTTTCCCTTTCAAATTTGTCTTTTCTTTTTTCTATTCATCAAAAATATTTCCACAAAATATTAAACAGAAGAAAAAAAAAATTCACTATTGATAATAATAAGAACCACCATTAATAACTGACCACCAATAATGATTGACTATAAGTGAACATCAAATCAGCATAAGAGACTTATTTAAAAATGATTAAAAATCGTATTTATTACAAAATGTTGACTGCCGGTGTATGGTTTTATTTCCTGTTGTTCCTTAGTTCAAATCTAATTGCAAAGCATTGCTCATCTTAACACAAATCCCATCTGCACTTATATGTATATATGGTAAAAAAAAGAAATTCACAAAAGTTTTGAGAAAGGAGGTAGAAATAAAACTTTGCCTTGAAATGAGCATGATTGCTCTACAATCACGAAGGTAACAGGCAATCGAATGAGGGCACAGCTTCATAGGCAGGAGGAAACAGCCTTGCTGTGTTTCCTGTGCTTATGACAGTGAGCGAAAATCTGACCTTTGTGTCATAAAATATAGTGTGGTTGCTTCCTTAACAAACACTTATGGCTCTCGTGGAAAAGTTTAGTTAACTTAAAAGTACTGTATATAAATGCGTGTTTACATAAACATACTTTAGATTAACATTACAAAGAAAAGGTCTGTATATTCACCAAAAGCACACATATGTAGCAAATAAATGAGCAAGGCTATTTTGTGAATATAAACGCAGAATATTGGAAATTACTATATCGCTTCGTCCACACAACAAAAACTAATGGGCAGTGCTTTGGCGAGTTAGCTAAAAGAAAAGCAGCAGCGCCCATGCGTAATAGGATTCATGAGAATACAATGCAAAGATTTTTAAGAAGGCCTCAAAAATGATTTTCCCGACTCAGACACGGTATGTCCATGTGCCAGTACAGTCAATCAGTAACACTGGAGGATAATACTGGTATAGTAATAATAGCAATATAGCACTTGATTCGGTTTCAAGGTCAAAATGCCTTGAAACAGAATCAATACAAAAATTCATTGTAGTTTTTGTCTGTGGAATTATTAAAAATGCTGATTCTTTGACTCGCACGCAAACACACTTCCATACATAGTTTAAAAAAAAGAGTGTTTTGAGTTTTGGAGTGCTCTCTGGTACAATCATATGCCACGTCTGACACGTCTTCATACTCTTCAGCATGTGCAGGGCAGAGTTGTAGTGTTTGACCCACCTAGCTGCCCCACTGCCATTAGCAGAATGTCTTTCTTTTCCTTATAAAACCTCAGCTCCCGTCCCGCCAGACGAGCCTCTTCCAGCTCGCGCTCGGTGGCGGCCATCTCTCGATTGATGGTCCCGGATAAAGTGTGTTCTCGGCTGACCCAGTCGGCGGCCATTTGAGTACGCATGTCATCGTCTAGCGCTCGGTGCGAGTAATGAGCAAGCACTTCCTGTTTACAAAAGAGGATCATTGTTATACATACTGTAGACAGGTCTGTGAAACATATCAATGCGCCAAATAAATATTTACAAGGAACAAACAAGGGACTAATAACAAATAAAAAAAGTATACAAATAAATAAAATAAAGCTTTTTGTGGCAAATGTATATTTTAGATTTCATAAACATTTTTACAATGGTATTTTAGTTTCATTGAGATTGTATGATAGTATTAATATTTAGAATTGGTTTTGATTTTTATATTTTTGTCACATTTAATTTTTTATGAACATTTTGCCAGTGTTATTTTAGTATTATTGAGATACTATTATACTTTTTATCAAAATATTGAATTCGTTTTTTTAAACGAAAATAAAATAAGTCATGTCTATATAGTGAATACATTTTTATTTTAGCATTACTTATTCTAATATATCAAGTAAAATAAAATGAAAATAAGAAATGTTGCAACTAACTTAAAATAAGTTTTGTATATTTTATATATTAACGTTTCTTTTATTTCAAGTAATGAAAATGTTTTTTTTTTTTATGCTTTTAACTTCAGTTAACTATAATTCCTCGGCATACCTTTCTAATATAATTTGTGATAATAGCTACGCTACTTTTTTCTTTTATTACTGACTGGCCTCACTCAAGAACTCAAAATAGTAGTTGTTGACATGTAAAAGTGGGCGATCATGTCCGAATAATTGTAATAAATAGTATTTTTGGAGTAAGTTTTGAGATCTGAAAGTCACAGCATGTTTTCGTAGTGCGCTAAACTTTTATTTCAAAAGATGAAGGACTATGTGATTCATCATGATATTACTTTTTTTGCAACTGAAAATAGAATATTTGTCTTCACCTGACGGGAGCACTGCCTTTCTCTCATGGCTTTGAGACTACCATTCCAATGGAGAAGCTGAAAAACTGTCATCAGTTCCTAAGAAAAATTATAATAATGTTAGTCAAATATGTACATTTACTCACATCTTTCCATGCCGTCCAATCATGATCTCACTTACCTGGAACTCTAGCATAGACTTGCCCTTATTAGACTCCAACATGAAGCGAAAAGCACCGATGCCTGTGCTAGGATTATCAGCTTCTTCTCTGTTTCCCTGCAGTAAATAAAGATGAGTAAAGATAAACAATGTCAACAATACACTCCTGTTCAAAAGTTTGAGGTCAATAAGATTAAAAAAAAAATGAATTTATACTTTTATTCAGCAAAGATGCATTAAATTTATCAAAAGTGACAGTAAAGATGGCGTTATAATATTATAATAGTTAAAATATTTCAAAAGCTTAATAAAAAATGCTGTTCTTTTGAACTTCCTATCCATCAAAGAATCCTGAAAAAATATTAAGCAGCACAACTGTTTAACATTGATAATAATAAGAAATGTTTTAAATCTGCATATTAGAATGATTTCTGATTTCTGACACTGAAGACTGTGGATTAATGATGCTGAAAATTCAGCTTTTCTATCACAGAAATAAAATGCATTTTAAAATATATTAAAATAGTAAACAGTTATTTTAAATTGTAATAATATTTCACAATTTTACACAATTTATTTCTTATTCATTGAAAAACGTAACATTTCTTTGACTACAGCCCATGAGTCACATGATCTGCTTTTATTAAACTTCATGAGAATCAATCAGCACTTCAAATCAACTTGTGTTTCACAGAAGAAATAAAACACAAGTGTTTTGAAGGACATGAGGGTGAGAAAATGAAGCTTGAATTTGAATTCTTTGGGTGAACTATCCCTTAAACCAAATAAAGATTACTGTGAGAACTCACGTTAAAAGAGGCAAGAGCCTCACACACACTCTTCTCTATGAACTCATCTGTGATGCGTCGAGATGGATGCTCATTGAAAACAGAATTCATTAGGGCAATTTTGGCCGCGCTCCGTCTCGCTTCGGCTTTGGTCGGGCAGAACTGAGAAGATCAAAGATGCTATTTAAACCACACTGTAATCGAATCCTGAAGATGCTCACAGAATTCACTTCCAAGAGATCCTCAAGAGAAAACATTAGACAGAAAAATATGCAGACGCAGATGGCAAACAAACACACAATTATTTATTTTTCGGAAGATCTTAGAGAAATGCATTGGAGAAAGCAAAGGGAATGTTGCATGAGGTGCTTGCCTGAAAACTCCCGAAGCAACTTCCCCCGGGGAGACTGACGTAGCAGACGTAAGGAGGGTTGTTGGATGGGACCATCTCGTAGACCACAAGAGCGCCGTTCCTCAGGTCGGCACCCCGTGACTGCTTCATCTGCCAGAACTCCTGTAAGGCCTCCACGACATTCACTGTGGGAATCAGAAACATCCTATCAGAATATACAACACCATTCAAGTACATTTCAAGACCCATGAGTCCAAAATGTAGCTTGAAGCAACGGCAATCACATTTCATCTTAATCATGATATCATACACTAATTCTTCAGTTTTTTTTTTGTTATATTTAAGTTGAAGTAACTTAATAGTACTGAATACACACAAATAAATTGGACGAATATTTTAAGGGTCAGACCAGGTTTATATATGTCCATGTATATTACCTTTAAAGGTGCAGTAAGCAATTTCTGAGAATCATTGTTGAACACTGTTGATTATAAAATCAACCCAAACAAACACTCTGCTCCCAAAATGCACGAACACGCAATGCAAGAGTGGATGTCTCTTTATCATAGCAGAAGCAAAGCAAAATAAAACTTTGTGAAAAATAAAGCGAAGATGATGAACGAATGACAAAAAATTAACATACATTACCCATGACTTTATATAAGCAAGAGTTTGTTGTTAGTAGCCACCAGCACACACTCAAAACCACGTTACTCGCATATGGAGCAGAACAACGCAAACTCTGCAATGGTTTTCAGGCCTTATCCCCCTTAGGTCTCTCCAACACTCTTTTGTAATATTAATGCGGGTCCTAAAACTCTTGCCTGATCATAACCCTTCTTTTTCTAGTGATATTCCTCTGACCTTTTCTCTTTTGTAATGTCTCTCCACCATTTCTCTTTCTAATCTTTCTTCAATTCTCCCTCTTGCGCTCACTCTCTCTACTCCCCCATCAGGAGTGGACACGCCCCCTACTGCTGATTGGATACAAGTTTGCTGTAGTGTTCGGGCCGATCCACTTTTAACAGCGTTTCTCAGAAATCCCTTACTGCACCTTTAAAGGGGTAATTTACCACTTGCAAAATGACCTTGCAATAAAACTTGGGAGCCTATTCAGTAGAAAGTCGAAAGAATTAAAAGAGTAAACATTTAGCGGGAGTGAGTAGGCTATCTCTCCGTTTCCAGTGATGGATCCAGCCTGTTCTAGGCAGTGGCCAAATGTTGCAAAGACTCATAAATTTAGAGTGAACACCGCAATGAAAAATCTGAGAAACCTCTGCGTTTGTAGTCTCCATTTCAAACTGGAAGACTACAAATGCAGTCGCTGCGTTCGAAATAGAATACTTCCTATAACTATATCGCATGCGAGAAACATAGCATATCCAAATACATCGTTTTTGAAAAACAGGAGGTGAAAAGTACCAGGATGACCTATTGCTTCTGTAGAGAATCTGATGTGAGCATCTGATGGTGAGCATCTCATATCCCATGAGGCCATAGGAGAGGATTTGTGAATGGCGGTATAACGATGCAAGCAACTCACGTGAAGTAAGTTTCAAACCAAATGTAGTACCTACTATGGCCCTGGACGGAAACATGCCCAGTGAATTATGGGTGACTGGCAAAAGGAAATTTGGCAAAAGGAAACATAACAGCCCCTTTTAAAAGAACAACACACACCTGACGAAAAACGTGACGAATTTCTGGATCTTTTTAAGGACTTAAAAGTTATAATAGATAAATAAAATGTACTGTTTGTCACATGATTCTCAATTATTTCCATTATTTCGCGATTTCTATTTGTACAGACTTTACATTTTTATTTCAATGTTGTAATTAGCAATTCATTTAATTTGACCCGTGAAGCAGATTTGTTACGTGACAGGATTAGTCCGTTTTTGTGTCAAGAATATTTTTTAAATGGCACAGCAGACAGCTTTTCTTTCTTTTTTTTTTTACACACTTATCTGCATCTCATGCGCTACTGTTCAAATTAATGCACGGCTTAGACTTACTGTACATCATGTGTTTAAAACTCCAGTAAAAGTATTAGGTAATTATTCCCTCACAAATAAATCTCTCAATGAGTAAAACTGACTGCGTCTATAATATTATGATAAACTACACAGCATTATATTATTATTTGCAAATTTATTTTTAAATCATTATTATTATTGTCCCTGGTTTATTAGGGTACTAGTGTAAGTAGCAGTGCCTGGAACAGACTTTAAGTATCACCTCCACCTAAAAAAGATGCAATCTAATCCTGATTACATGAGATTACGGATCTGTTGCTATGACAGCAACTCCGGGATGAGCTTCGAAGAACCTAACAATCCTGGATCATGTCAAATTGTAAATAATGAAATCCAGCTAATTGAGTAATCCACGTACGAAGAACGAACCCCCAGTAAGACAAAGAGCGAGTAAACATTTTACATATACTACAGACACTGTAACAATTTTTGAATTGAAAATTGCAGATTGAAAATTGGGAACTTGCGCTTCAAGTTTGTTTAGAGATAGCATGGTCGAGGGCTAAATAAATCGAGCAAAATATCTACAATGAACTTTTGCAAAACAGTTCATAAATCTTTCGCTATGACTGTCTCAGCACACAATGAAAAGCACATGCTCATTTAATGGCTGATATAAAGGAAGCTTGTTGTTGTGGAATTGCTTATGGTTTCTAACAGGAAATAAGGGTGGTTTATTTGGACAAGAGTAATGTGAAAATGATCACAATGTATAAAGGTCTTTCTTCAGCAAATGAAAGATGAGCTTGTTACATTCAGATGGTCTGAGGTGTCTCGGAGGTAGATTAAAACACTTATCCTGCCTCTAAAGTGCATTTGCAACAGAATTGATCTGACAATAATCCCTTCGATGTATTTAGGTCAGCATGTCAGGGGACTCAATCTGCTTCAAGCAGTCCAATCCAATGTTGTGCTACAGTCTCGTTAGGGGGCTGAATCTTATGAAGAACATGTTTGGGTAATATTTATTTCAGATAATATTCCAATATATGAAAAATCAAAAAATTAAGCCAGCTTTTTTTGTTTGTTTTTTGCAGTTTGACATTTTCATAACAATGAAACACCACTATCTCTCTGATTTTGTTATTGTTCTTGATGACTCTCAACTTAATTTAAATAAATTATAAAATGAATTATATAAAATGTAAAAAATGTATGAAAAATATTATTTGCATTTTTTTTCACATTACAGCAATGATAATAAGGAGAGGGATGTGCTTAATCATCATGAAAATACTGGCACAATGGGAAAAATAAATCATAATGATTCTAAATATAGGATTGATATTTACTGCAAAATATTTGTTTCTTTAGGAGTGGAATGAGATTCAAAACCCATGCTGCTGAGAACACATTTTGGAATGTGTTTGCTTGAAATATCTTACATGTGGGTCAATGATGTGATGCTATTTATTTATTTTTTTGTGGTCCAGATCTAGCTTATTAATAATTCAAAAATACATCAAAATGCAATTCTTACAGAGAATGAAGAAAACCTCTCCTATTATGATCATGTTTATAATTTCTGAATCAAAGTCATATTTTGGACGGCATATAAATTCAATGTCTGGGTGGTGTAAATAAATAAAAATGTGATTAATATTTGAAAAATGTAAGTCTGCCAAATTAAAGTCAGTGCAACCAACATGCAAGAAAGGCAATTGTGTTGCGAAAATGACAAACCCCCTTGTGTTAATATATAATCTTAAATATTACATATTTTGTGCTTTTTATGAAAGGGTAAGCCTAGTTCTGGTAGAGTAACCCCAGTAAAATTGAATGATACTCATTATTAAAAAATGTATTTGTGAAAATAAAAATGTGTACTCTCACGTGCTCAAGGTGCAAGTGAAACAATGTATTACATTTTTATGTTGGTTATACCACTTTTTGCATACACAGTTTTTAGTCATTACATTTTTAAAGTAAATATATAATATAATATAAAAAATCCTAAACATGCATCAACTTGAATAGAAGAACCATATTTGAATAGCCAACACATATTACATTTCTAAGCACTTTACATTTAAAAAGCTTAGTCATTAATTATCATTGAGCCGTATGATTTCATAGTGCAAACATCTCCATGTTGACCCCACATACCCCTGCCGTATCCTTGCGTGTGTTTGGCAAAGCTCCTGACCACCGCGTCCACCGCCTCCCGCAGAACCGCAGGGTTGGTGGGATTGGACAGACCCAGACCCGCCGCCATGTCCACCGAACCGAACCCGCTGCCCATGATACCGGACCCGAGGCTGTGGAGCTGAAGGGGCGGCAGTGGTGGCGGCGGCCCCGGGGAAGCAGACACCGAGATGCGGGAACCCTGTGCCGAGGAAAGAGTGCCCGTTACACCGGGCCGCAGGGACCGAAGCGTCCCGGTCGCGCTCGCTCCGTATCCGATACCGGGCTGTAAGCGCTGATGGCGAAGAGACTCCATTGTCTCGAAAAGTGATGCAAAACAAACCAACACAAAGAGAACGACTACTACAAACGATTACAAAGCCGATTAAAAATGCATATGGCAGTCATAAAAAAGTGTTTCTCAAAGGTATGCGCTTTGTTAGGCTGATTGGGCAAAATATTATTTAGTGTTTGAGGCGTAAAACTGCCATAGGGAGGAAAAAGGAGCAGCATATGCTTGTGTTTGACCAATGGATGGATTCATGCTGTGTGACGTGGCACGTCCGGCCAAACCTTCCCAAATGCTCAAATCTCTGTAACCAAATATATAAACAACGCAATTTTCAGATATTTGTTATAGGCTACATGTTTATGTATATTTGTGTTAATAAAGTCATCTTTACAAATCTCACGCGCGCAAAAAAGTAGAAACTAGAGAGCAACTAAGATGGTTGACATGATGAGTTTACCCTGCTTCCATGCTAGCCTACTGTGATTTTGATAAAGTAAACAATTTTGTCAAATATCGTTCTTGAGGCAGGACACCACTGGTGAATAGGCAAGTAGAAAAATATTAACTAAAAGATAGTAACTACATCCAGGTGATTACTCACAGACAGTACAGAATTTTTTGTAGGCTATTAGCCTACATGTTTTGTAAAATGTTTTGATTAAATATGTAAATGCAGAATAACTTAAATATAATTAAATCTGATAAAATTTTCACACGCTTACAGAATCTAGAATTTTGATGATTACGGACTTGAAATGTCATTGTTTAAAGAAATAAAGTTTATTTTTTGTAGAGAGTTGCACTTAGAAAAGAAATCTGAACATTGAATAAAGCCGATTGTTTAATTTTGTTGACATTAGAGTTAAAGGTTTTTACAGAGGATATTTTGGATGTTTTTAATCAGAAAAATCAGGGGGGAAAAGACAGTAATTTGTACAGTTTAAGAAAACAGCCTTTGTTTTGCAATTGAAATCTACTCATTTTAAGTTGAATGCTTTCTTTCCATTAGTCAAGAAGACGTTATGGATGTTATAAAAGTAAAATAGTCCAAAATCTCAAAATTGACCAGTGCAAAATAATGCAACAATAGCAAAAAAAACAACAACAAAAAACATATCAGACATTCTGGTTTCAGTAACAAAAAGTATGACAATAGCTACTATGGTTTTTGTCTGCTGGTTTATACATCTTTCATGGCAGTTACATTGTATTTTAGAGTATACCATGTAAACACAGTGAGAATGACCTATGAACTTTTCATTCAGGTTTTGATTGTTATTGGCTGTTAAATGACAAAACTAGCATCATGTGAATCAGAATGTTCTTCTTATTTAATGTGATGTATATTAGATGTAGATGTTTTCATACATGTTTAAAAACACACCCCTAAAAAATCTTGGCTTAACTCAGGAAGCTTTTGTTACAATAGCACTCTTTGTACTCGATGTTAATTTGCACTCACCACATGTTTATGTGATCGATTAAAAATGAGTCAGTTGATTCCTTCTGCATACTTTTATGTTCCTCTGTTTAAGGCCATGAGTGTTACCATTTTTTTTATTTTTTTACTTGAATTCCCCTTAGAGCAGTAGGCTATTGATGATAATTAGTGTTGAGCTAAAGTCTCAAGGGTGATCATATGTCTCCTGCATGGTTTATAACAAGCTGGTCTTTGCTGTCAAAGGAGTAAGATTGAAATATAAAACTGGCAAGAGCTCTGGAAAGTTCACTGAAAGTATTCACAAAAACAGCACAAAGCACTTGAAACGTCTGAGCTGCAGTGATTACTCATCGCTCTGCGGTTCCTCAATGATCTGGTTGCAAGCATTGAAAGTTCCCTCTATAATGGCACTAGAACATTCTGCAAGTCTTATGGTCACCATATGCTAACCTTAAGGGGCACTGCTGTCTGCATGTTGCTGATATGAATATAAGATCAAAACACAATGCAATGCAGTGCAAAATGCTTAATGCAATATACATTTCTATTGACAATATACAGTGTCCCCAAAACGTATTAGGACACTTAAAAAGCAAACAAATTCCATTACATTAACAAAATATCAACCATGTGATGTTGCCTTTTGCTCATAACTAATTTTAATGTTGTCCAAGGGATTTTTATTTAATTTTTTGAATGTATGAAGTAGCCTACAAGTTCACACAGGTGTCCCCCAGCAGAAGTACAAGTTAACTATGGACAAAAGTGTCCTGTTTGCTTCAGTAATTGAATGGCATTCCCAAGTCACTTCTGTGAATGGCACATAAACCTGCAAAATATAAATACCTCACAATGTACGCCATATTATGATGTGGCTCTCTGGAATAATTGATTCTAATTGGTGAATAGCGCCATCCAGCGGATTGATATGTACTCAATTTTACAATTGACAATGGCAATGCTGTAGGCTATATCAATCCGCTCATTCAGGCGCTACTTTTCCGTGTCTCGTGCGGTGCCACTTTTGGAACTGTGCTTTATGAAGCTTCGAGACATTTACAAATCTTTTGTTTCGAATCAGTTGTTCGGAACTCGCCAAGTCACGTAATACTTTTTCGAATCTTGGTTTCAAAACATTTCAAAATTCGGATAGTGCCATTGACAATAGGCTATGCGTCGGCTACCGTTATATAAAAAGGTGAATGATATATAATCGCCTCTAATTGATAGTTTGCCACCTAATAATAGATACACCAAAACAAGCATTACACATTAATTAAAAACACACACATTTTACAGAATTATTATAATTTTTTGTAGATTACATTTAGGCACATACATGACAGTTTAATGAAAACATTTGCATGTTGTTTGTTGTTCTTCCTTCATTTAGGCACATACATGTCAGTTTCATGAAAACATTTGCATGTTGTTTGTTGTTCTTCCTTTATATATATAAAGATGCCACCAGTAGTTAGCTTAGCTACTGCAGTCTTTCTATTTGCTTTAGCTCAGGATATCTTAATTACAAAAGAACATGTTGCAACACAAGAGCAATGTTTATTTAGGCCAGTCCAGCTGTAGCAGACAGGCATTTGGGAAGTCCCAACAGATTTAGCTCTTGCTCTGTAGACGTGTCAGTACACTGCTGGAGGAGAACATGTCTTCTCCCTATATATAGAGAGTTCATGCATGTTGTCAGGACAGTCTTTACTCCTCCTCAAGTCAATGATAAGAGAGCACTTCACGTTTAGATTGTCCCTCTCACCTGCGTTTGTCAGTCACAGCTGAAATGAGCTGTCTGTCTGAGCGCGACACGACGCTTCATTCCCATTGGCTGTGAGCGGATCTGAATCGGAGTCCCATTGGAGAGAAACGCAAACTCGCAATTCCCGAAGTTGCGAAGTTCGCGAGACGGATCGTGCGTGTGGAGAAATTAAACGACAACGGACGGATTAACGCGTGCGCAACTCGACTGAGGCCGTTTTAAGCACGGTAAGCATTTTATATAAGAACATCCGTGTATAATTTCTGTAATGCGTTCGTAAGGATTCTTGTTTTGAGCGGAAGAGGGCTGTGTTCATTCAGCTCGGCGTGTAGTGTTGCTGAAGGCTGAATTGGCCGCCGAACAGAATGTAAAAGCGCAGCCTACGCTGTGCATCACCATTATGATGATGACAGCTCGTCACCGAATCTAATATGTCCATCTAAACGCGATAAACAATAGGCCAGGAATTCAGTGAGGCCGTCCGACCATTTTTGCTCACATTTAAGGGTGGCTTTATAGTGTGCAGCAGTGTTTGTGTGTTCTGTGTGTCTGTTGTTATGTAATAGCTGTAATCGTTGTTTTGTTGCTTGCATCGGTTCTCTTTAATTGAATAAATAAGGTTTAGTCCGCCAGTGTGGATTATATAATAAGTGTGCTTAGGTTCACTGATGCTTGAGGAATGCAACATAACAGACTAAAAACAGTTACAAATATGTTTCTGCATTATATTTTCTGTAAATCTGTTCAAAAATACTTGTATGCATTATTTTTTATAAATCTGTTCATTATTTGATGTATTTAACTGTATTTTATGTTAGTGAAATATTCCTCCATTTTCTCACTAATATTGTGTTTTTCCTTTCCTGTCACTCAAAATGTGTCTACACTGTCAGATATAAACACAATGTGTCAAATATGGGATCTAAATATTGACTAATCTAGCATTCACTTGAATGAATGAATTAACCGAGACTACAGCTGTAGATATTCTGTTACATCTACTGAATTGTCACGGTCAGAGAATCTTACAATGTTAAAGGTATAGCGGAGGATGTTTTACTTCCTGGTGGGTAGTCTAAACTATTGGTCCTCCTAATTGTCAATCATTCTGGTGAATCAATCAATCTTTTCAAAAAGTGGAGAGGGCGGGTCTTATCTAAAATTTGGAAAGATCCTCCGCTATACCTTTAACTAAATAAAATGTTGCACATTACAATAGCCATTAGTAACCCTTTTGTGTCAAATATTGCTTGCAACTAATAGGACCCACTTAAAATGAAGGAAATTATATTAAATACTCTACAAATTATATGAATTTCCTTTCAATATTTGAGGGTTGACATACCATGGTTGTGTAAAAACATAAATATAAGCGCAATTACCTAAAATTATTTGTTTAAAACTCACCAGATTCTGTGTGATTTTGTTGTCTAACAGTGTTGTCATATATTATTTTGTGTTAAGTGATTATCTCTGATTCATTTAAAACTAAAGGCAAATTTATAGTATGTTTATTCCATGTTTCAAGAATCAGTGTGCTTCATATTTCAGCCAAATATCAAAATGTAGAACAGTACTGTGCAGAGTGTTGCTAGAATTATGAAAACAGTGCATACTTATTAACAAGGCAACAGCAACTGCTAGCACTCATTTGACTGAATATGATGGTCTGTGTAGAACAGTAGACATTGGTATTGAACTAATGTGGTGCTCTTCACTATAGGTGCTGTGCAGAGCCACAAGAGGGCCATGTCTGATAACAGCACCGGCAGCTCCGGGTCATCCAGTAACAGCTGGACGCTTCTCTCTCCAGAGGTTTGCAAACCACTTTGTCAAAATGCTTGTGTCAGTGATATTATCTTTTTAAATGAATGAATCAGGTGTAGTAATGTGCACTTTTGATTTCAGGAAGCTGCTGCCGACCCTGCAGCACCAGTGGATGATGGGACGGAAAGTATTGGGGATGCACCCAGTCTTTCAGAGGAAATAGCAGGTTAATGGAACAGATAATAAACCATTTTGTTTACTCAATTGTTCAAAAGTTTGTGGTCCGTAATATATATATTTTTAAACAATTTATACTTTTATGCAGCAAGGACACATTAAATTAATCAAAAGTGATGGTAAAGAATTTTGTATTGTTACAAAAAAAATTATATTTCAAATAAATGCTGTTCTCATGAACTTTCGATTTACCAAAGAATCCTGGAAAAATGTGTCATTGTTTCCACAAAAATATTAAGCAGCACAACTGTTTTCACAACTGTTATTATTATTATTGATAATAATAAGAAATGTTTCTTGAGCAGCAAATCAGCATATTATAATGATTTTTGAAGGATCATGTGACACTGAAGACTGGAGTAATGATGCTGAAAATTCAGCTTTGATCACAGGAATAAATAACTTTTTAAAATACATTAAAATATAAAACAGTTATTTTAAATCTCACAATATTACTGTTTTTATTGTGTGTGTTTTTTAATCAAATAAATTCTTGGTTAGCATAAAATATTTTTAAAAACATTAAAAAAAATCTTACTAACCTCGAACTTTTGTATTATAATGTATATTAATGTGCTGCTTATATGAAACAGCATCATCTCAATATTGGTGATAGTTGTAACACCAATTTGTGGGCTTTGTAATGTGAAACGGTGTTTATTTCAGGAAGCTCTTTGGAGGTGAGGTCACATGACCCTGAAACTCCAATGATGGAGAGCATTTTGTCAGAGGAGGGTCACCAGGTCAGTGCATCACCACTGGTATGTACAGCGCAGGACGTTCAGTTTCCATTCAATATACGCCTGTTCACAGTATTTGTTTTGCACACTTTCTTCACACTTTGCAAATCTGACTTGGTTTTAAAATTCAACCTGACTGTCTAAAGTTTGACTGCCATTTTGCAGTGATGAAGTCTGATTTGTTTGTTCAGACAGTGTAGCCAATATCCATTCATGAATGTCTCCAAGAAATCTGAAAACGCCATACTCTTTATGTTTTTTTTTTATTAGCATTTATGATTCCATGAATAACCTTGAAAAGATAGTGAATTTAATTTTTATAGTGAAAAAAGGTTCATTAGATTATTAAAATTTTCATCACAGTAAGATTAAAAAGAATTTTACTGAAAGGTTCTTTGAGGAACCAAAAATAGTTCTTCTATGTCATCACTTTTGGACTTCACCTTTATGTGCACTTAAAATTGGATCCAACTGAAACTACAATATTTCTGTAAAATATTTGAAATGGATTACAAACCTCTTTTTCCCTGTTTAACCACTAATTCTACTAAAGGTGGCGCCTGTCATCTGAATTTGAAGTGCAGACTGTTTCTCGATACTTGATGTCAAACTGTTCCCTCCCAAAACATTTACAGTTGTATGTTGTCTGATTATCCAGATTTGCCAGGAAACATCCCCGGATTTCTTTGAGGAAATGGCAGCATCTGGCCATGCTGATGTTGAGCTTGATCCTGAGATCCATGCTCCTGTCATCCATGACACTATCACCAGTTCTCCCCCTGACAGTGACCTTCTGGGTGCTGTTCCCTTCAGCATCACTACAGAATCAGCCTTCCAGTTTTCAGAGGAGACGGTCCTTGACGAACCCACTGAAGAGGACGTAACTGATATCTTCCCCGGCCAGCATGTTCCAGTCCAAGAAAGCCCCGCCCCGGAACCAGAGCCCAAAATCACCTCGACTCCCGAACCATTCAGAGAAATGAGCTCCTCTCTCGATGTCTCTGATGTTACTGCAGACATAAGCCCCGCCCCTAAAACTATTGAATCTTCTTCAATCCCTGTGCTTGATATTCATGCTGATGTACATCCCACCCCTGAAACCCCGCCCCTGGCCCCGCCCTCTGAGGCTGATACAGGCTTTGGTTCCACAGCAGAAAGCCCCGCCCCTTACAGCCCTTATCCAGAAACCATTGGTTCGGTTGAGACTGAGGAGGAGCCTACTTTTGAGAAAGATGAAATAGAGCTGACAGATAAATTCCCTGATGTGATCAGAGAGCCAGGTATGACATTGAATTTTTTTAAATAATTTATAAATGTGCAATAAACTCTTTTTCCTTTCTTTTTAATGATACTTAGTCTTTGTATTGTTTTACTGATTATTAATAAATAAATATATACATATAATAAAATACTAGTATAATAGTTTAATTAGTATATAAATATACATTTTTTAACTTCTCATGTTTTGTCTTTGAGATTTATATATATATATATATATATATATATATATATATATATATACTGAACAAAATTATAAACGTAACACTTTTGTTTTGCCCACATTTTATATATATATATATATATATATATATATATATATAAAATGTGGGCAAAACAAAAGTGTTACGTTTATAATTTTGTTCAGTATATATATATATATATATATATATATATATATAAGTAAGAAAAACAGACTATATAAATTACATAAAAATATTTATATAATTTTTTTATAAATTCATTTATATATTTAAAATATTTAGTTTGTATTGTTGGACTTAATTATAATTATTTTATTATCATTATCAAAGCATTATGTATTTGAATAGTAGATAAAAGCGTCTGCTAAATGATAAAATTTGTGCTGAGCAAAATGTTACAGCTTTAATATATTATGTTATATTAAAATGTTATATTAAAATGGTGGAGAACATCTATTAAAAGAAAACAAATTACAAACAAATTAGTTCCATTTCTACCCACATTTACCATATTTCTCCTAATCTTGCTTCTCCTTATTTTCTTCTGTATCATTTAGAATCTCTTGGTGCTGAATTCCCAGCGGGCCCCTCAGCAGAAGATGATGGTCTGAGACTCAGACATGTGCAACCCACCATAGTGTTGAAGCGAAGCTCCGACGAGGAGGAAGAAGACGAGGAGGAGTTTAACCTGCCAGTGAGGAAAGAGGAGAAACGAGGTTTCTCTTTGAATCAGCTGATAGTGGGCGCATTGGTCCTGCTCTGTGTTGGATCCTTCTTTTTCTCCGGTGAGTTTTGTGTGGCAGTGATGCAACTCTTAAAACATATTTTGAAAAGTCACATTTTATAATTGGTCCAACAAAACGTTTAACATGACATCACACATTACATCGGTTGGCCATGACCATTGAGTGATTCATATTTGGTCAATGGTTATGAATACATACCACATTATATCCATTAATATCCCATTTTCAGTGGTTGCATTCATGTTATTATGCCTCCAGGTTCTGTGGTTGACCCATCTGATGGTAGGTTCATAGTTTGAGCTAGGTGGCAGTATATGCTTGTGTTTGAGCTGTGGATAGGAGTTGCCCTCCAGGGCTAACGGTAGAGTTCATTCCCATCACATATTCACATATCACATATTCAAACTTCAACAAATGAGTGGGGAAAAAAAGGTACATTTACCTGAGGGCAGTCTCTATCATCAGCCTATATCATCACCCAGGATGCACTGCTTTACCAAGGGGCTTATGAGCTGGTTGCTTCTACTCTTACCTTTTGAAGTTGAAGTTGAAGTGTATAATTTTTGTGCCACCACTAGTGACATATTTTGCCAAACACACTTTCATTGCTTGGACAAACAGGTTGCTCCTCAAATGTACGCTATTGATCAGGCCACTTAAACAAATTGCAATTTGGTGCCACTTTTGGCAAGAAATTACACACTTCACCTTTGTACTTCTTTAGTGTCAGTAATGGCTGTCTCACCCTGAAATGGCTTAATGCTGAGATTCTGCTGACATGAAGTTTTTGTAGCGGTGACCACTGACCAGGGTTACTAAATCAAAAGGCAAATCTTTATTAGTTTTTTTGTTGTTGTGTAAACTGTCGAATTTGATAACACACACTACAGTAAAAAAGTATGGGGTCGGTAAATGTTTTTCAAATGTCTTTAAAAGCATTCTCTTCTACTCACCAAAGCTACATTTATTTAATGAAAGACACAATAAAAACAGTTATATTGTGAAATGTTATTATAATTTAAAACAACTGTTTCTATTTTAATATATTATAAAAATGTAATTTATTCCTGTGATGCAAAGCTGAATTTTAGCATCATTACTCCAGCCTTCAGTGTCGCATGATAATTCAGAAATCATGTTATCAATGCTGAAAACAGTTGTTCTGCTTGATATTGTTTTGTGGAAAGCGTGATACATTTTTACAGGATTCTTTGATGAATAAAAAAAGTTAAAAGAACTACATTTATTTGAAATAGAAATCATTTGTAACAATGTAAAAGTCTTTACTGTCTTTTTTTATCCATTTAATGCATCCTCGCTGAATAGAAGTATTAATTTCTTTAAAAAACTAATAATAAAAAACTTGCTGACCCCAAACTTTTGAGCAGCAGTGTTTTCCAGAGAGACCTGGTTCATATATCCAGACACAACATGCCAGTGAAAGACAGTTTAACTCCAGAATTGTGTGACTGCTGTTGCATTAACTACACTGACTTTTACTTTCATCATTTGAGTTTGACACTAACAGTTTTATAATTCACTTCACTTTGTCTATGCATTCTCAACAAACATTAAAAAATCCATTTTCTCTCCTGCAGATGATTTTGATGGTTCAGAATTAAGTGACCAGGTTAGTGCATTGCTTGTGTTCTTTTATTATTGACAAGTTGATTTCACCTGTGGCAGTCTCTGAGGATTTGTACCTTTTTCCAGGAAGTCCTTGATAAACTCGCTCAAGAGAATAAACAAATTAATATATTGGAGGCTCAGATTGAGGTTAGTCCCTTCTCTACCTTTGCATATAAAATTTTTCCTCTTAATGCCATGAAAGTGTTTGAGTTTGTTTTTATTTTGCATGCGAATGCATTTTTACACTAAGTGGGCTTAATGCACTTTCTATAGAGTGTACCAGGAGATTATTTTAAAATGTTGAACTTAGGATGTTCTTTCTTTGTCTTTTTCATGATCAGTCACAGAAACAGGAGTTGGACCGGGCTCTGAAAATGACAACAGAAATGTATAGCACTGAGAAAGGGGTGCTGGAAAACGAGAACACTAAATTGAAAGAACAACTGTCTGAACTGCCTGGTTTAAAAGACGAACTACAGACACTGAGAGCACGAGTTGCTGAGCTCGCAAAGCTTACAGGTATGATGAGGAAGAGTGGGAACGGCACATGCACAGCATTTGAATTGTAAAATTCAACATTTAAATTTGGATATTGTGGAAAGGGCTCTGAATTTACTTGTAAATTTAACAGCCAAAATACATCTTTTGGTTTACTAAGATGAATGAGATTGTTAGCTTTTTTTGTTAGCTATTGCACTACCGTTAAAAAGTCAGTATGATCTAAAATCAAAACAAACAAAAATAAAAAGGGCAAAGTTATATTCAATTGATCAAAAGTGTTACAAATTAATTCTATGGCAAATAAATGAACTTTGTATTCATCAAAGAATCATGAAAGAAATTCATCAAAAATATTAAGCAGCACAACTGTTTTCAACATTGATAGTAATGTTTCTTGAGCAGAAAATCAGCATATTAGAATGATTTCTGAAGGATCATGTGACACTGAAAATAGGAAAAAAGTATTCAAATTGAAAACAATTTTAAACAGTTCACTGTTTAATAGTTCACAATATTACTGTTTTTACTGTATTATTGATCAAATAAACGCAGCATAAGAGACTTTTTTCAAAATTATGAAAAAGTCTTACTGACCACCTTTTGAACGGTAGTGTATATTTATATGCACAATAAATATTGGTAATCTAGAATGATATCGGCAACATTTTGGTGATCAGCTGATTTTTTTTTTCTTATTTATTGGTACATGTCAATATTGGATATTTCATTGTGCATGCTCATGTCTTTTATATGTACACTGCTGTTCAAAAGTTTGGGATCAGTAAGATGTTTTTGAATGTTTTTAAAATTAGTCTCTTCGGCTCACCCAGGCTGCATTTATTTGATCCATAATACACTAAAAACTGTAATATTATTACAATTTTAAATAACAGTTTTCTATTTGAATATATTTTAAAATGTAATTTATTTCAGTGATGCAAAGCTGAATTTTCAGAATCATTACTCCAGTCTTCAGGGTCACATGATCCTTCAGAAATCATTCTAATGTGCTGATTTGCTCATTCTATTCTTGTTATAAATTTTATTATTTAGAAAAAAATAGCATGGAAATATATATATTTTTTTTATATATATATATATATATATATATATATAATAAATATGTAATTTATATATATATATATATATATTTTTTTTTTTTTGCAAAGTCTGCAGTGTATTCTTCTATCTGTTTTTTTTTTCTCCATCAGTTGAAGATCTTCCACAACAGGCCCCTGACTCTGGGTCTCCGCCTTCCACTGCTGAGTCTAGTCCAGAAGGAACTGAGAAACACTGGGATAAGAAAGAGGAACTCAAGCGGCAGAAAGCTCTTTTGGAGGAGAGCAGGACGAGGCTGGAGGGAATGAAGAAACAGGGCTTGAGGGAGAGCTTGGTGGAAATGCAGAAGAGACTCTCCAAACAGGTGGACCAGCTCGGCAAGCGGGAAGACTGGAAGAGGAAACACCAGGAGCACAAAGGAGAAAAGAAGGAATGGGGCAGAAAGAAAGAACATGACAGTCGCTGGAAGAAGGATGAAGCAGGGAGCGGGAAAGAGTGGAAGCGTGGGAAGGACAAAAGGAAAGACCATCTCAAGAAGTACAAAGAAGAATGGGACCATAAAAAGGATGAGAGAAGGCAGGAGAGGGAAAAAAGACAAAAGGAAAGACCTTGGGAGGCCAAACCTTCCAAGCATCATCAACACCACCATCATCACCACAAGGAGCAGGTAGACTTCTGGAAACACCAAGAAGAGAAGCTCAGGAGGAACCGACACCCTGCCGAGGGCTGCCACGGCGTATCCAACTGCGCTGACGCCGAGGGGCTTGTTCCTGTGAAGCTCGTGGAGTTTCAGGACCTTCTTGAGATCTACCTAAGCAAACTAGAGGGAGTTCCTCAGGAAAGCAAGGAGTCTCTCAGCCGCCTCACTGCCCAGTTCTTCAACGGCGGCTTTTTCGCTCACGACAGAATGCTCTTCAGCGACTTCGCCGAGGACGTTGCGGATATCCTGGAAGATCTGGCTGATGGTTTAGAAGATGAGCAGCATGACAATGACAATGATTCCCTTGAAGATGAGATGGAGGAGTTTGAGAAAGAGGCACTGTTAAAGTTCGCCGCACCTTTGGCGTAATTGGTGCCGCCCACCCTAGAAACTAAGTTGAACGGATGGAAAAAACACTACGTGAAAGAAAACAAAGAAACTTAGCTGTTACTTTCCCTGGTCTTTACGGACTGTAGATGTAGTTTAATGCATTGTGTGTGAGGATTCTCCCTTCGGAGTCTTGTTCTTAGTGAAGTCCCACCTGTGTGTTGGGTGTCTTGGTCCTGTTCTTCAACGCCAAACCCTTTGACTCTTGCTTGCTGTGTAAAGAATCAGTCATCTTAAGCATTCAGTGTTTGCACATGAATGAAACTGCTTTACTTGCAGATAGATCAATCACCTAGGACATGTGGAGTTGTGAACGAAATTAACTGGGAAAGTGCAATGAGATCGGAAAAGAATGTCCCTATTTAGTTACCTGAGCTCCCAAAATCGACTTAAAAACAATAAAATATAGAATGTCAGGATTTTTATTTTAGTTATTTAGGATTTTTTAATATCTTTTACTTTTGTTTTAAATCCTGGTTTCTTCGCACATACCCATGATTTTGCTTACTAAGCTGGTGTCAAACTGGTTTCTTTTTAAGTTTTGTTTTCGCCAGAGATTTTAGAGGTCATTGTAAGCTTTCGGTTTTTCGGTTTCTTACCCCAACTCAAGTTCTACTCACACTTAATTTAAATTAGAAAACAAAATGAATGTTTCTTTCCTTTATGGAATTTGATATGTTAGATTATGTGCCTTTACTAGTGAGCAAGGAATGCTGTTACTGAAAAGAATGGTCTGCCCAAAACCACACAACTGAAGTGGAACCGGAGAAAGTTTCAATAATTGATTAGTTTGCACTGTGGTGATGTGGACATTTATTTATATCCTCTTTCTATCTTAGGAAAACAGCCATTGTAATGAATCATCAAGATCATTTGATTATAGCTGTGTTATTGTTTTGCTGCACTCTTCTGGGGTGAATACCATATAATTTTTGCCTTTTCTTGTCCAATTTGTAAATATAAGAAAAAAAAAAGTTATTTAATGGAACTTATAATTTAAGGTAAGTTATAATATGGCACAGTGATATTTAATATGAAAGGAAACTTAAAACCACCTACAAGACCAAATGTCACAATGTATCAATTTATGATGATTATTAAAACTATGTTCCATTGCCATGAGAATTCTTCTTTATTAAGGGATTGCATTGTTCACTTTATTTTATTTCATTGTTTATTTACAACTGACAAAACAGAAATAGGTGATTCCTTGAGGATTTCTGGTCTCATTTTTATTTTTACCTTTGAAAACCATACCTCCCGTCCCGTTTAAAATGATAAAATTTACGTTTTTGGGTTAATATTCTGCATACATGCACATTCACTATTGACCTCTAAAACGGATCTGCAGGAGACGTATGAGTGAGGGCTTTGTATGTCTGTTGATGCTGAGTACGTTTTGATGGAGTTATCAGATGAAGTTTCCCTGATGACAGCTGTTTGGATTGACAACATTAAGGAAACCTGATAGGGAGGTGTAGAGTAATCAACAGACATGTTAGGTTGTGCTTACACTGTGAAAAATTTCTAACCTCCCAAACTCAAATGTTTCATTTAGACATTTTTGGTCCCCATGAAGAAAACCGCTTATAAATCATATGGAAAAATGCAAAAAGTTTTCTGTGAGGGGTGTGTTCAGGGTTAGGGAATAGAATACACAGTTTTTACAGTATAAAAATCATTATGTCTATGGGAACTCCCCATAAAACATGTAAACACAATGTGTGTGTATTATGGTATACTTGTGAGGGCCGAATGTCCTCACTTATACAGTGACGTATTATGACAACCAACCATGAGGACATTTTACTGGTCTTCACTACTTAAAAAGGCTTATAAATTGGCCCAAACACATTTTTATTTGTAGTGTTTTGCGCACGTTTCTGTGAGGGTTGTGTTAGGTAGGGGTTTGGCGATAGAAAATACCATTAACCTGATCTAAAATCAATGGAAGTCGATTCAATGTCCTCACTAATATAGTGAAACAAACTTGTGTTTGTATGTATGTGTGTGAAAGAGATTGCTATGGAAACATTTTAGCAGGAGATAGATAAGAAAATCCTGACTTGTGAAATGGAGCAGTGGGCGTGATTTTTGGTTTTCCGCTGAGTTTGGCGGTCTGATGGAGAGAATATAAGGTGAGAGGTGGTCATTTAAACACAACTCCAGCCAGAACATCACTCCTCAGCCCAGGTAAGCCTATGATACTTCTTCTGTTGGACATCTTTTTTTTTGTGAATCATTTTTAGTATGCACATTTATGCATATTTTTCTTTGTGAGAAACAAAAAGACTTGCCTAGCAGAATGTTCAAGCTGCACTTTCCCATAAAATTAAAGTGGTGTATCACCATCCACTTTCTCTGTATGAATAAAAAAGCTTGGACATTTTGCTAAATGTCATGCAGGTTTGGAACAACATGAGGGTGAGGAAGTGATGACAGAATTGTCCCTATAAAAATAAGCAAAA